>NC_046157.1:16547200-16895950 GCF_011064425.1 Rattus rattus
ACTTTGGCTGGACAATTACAGGGCTCATCTTGTTTTCCTCATAGTGGTTCATTGCTCTAAACTGCCTCTCTCAGTACTTGAAAATTATTCCTTTATATTTGTCCAGAGCTATTGTGTTAGTTGTTCAAGGTGGGTCATTTTGTTCCCTATTATTGGTCATAGTTAAAAGCAGTTGTTATGTAGGATCCACTGGTACTTTGAAGGGGTGCTGAGAATCTCATATGCCTAAATGTTAGATGAGGTTATTATTATCCCCAGATGCTTATATTTAGGTCTTTTTAAAAGTTGTTCATATTACAGGGTAGCTTCTAAATCATTTCAAAGAGCAAATGACATAGAAAGGAACACATTGATTTAAAATGCCCCAGTCAGTGCCATTTGGGTGTTGATAGGTGGAGTAAATACAGAATTTAATCATATTAAATGATCATTCCTGAGTTTGATATGCTACATTCACACTTTGTTGAAAGATAAATAAGTACATTAAAAAGTTAATACTGTTAACTGATTACATCATAGACATTGCAAATATTCAACTACTGTCCAAATAGGGATAATAGGTGTACTTAAAATGGGTACTAGTAGGAAATTGGATAAATGGTCAGGTGACATTTTAATTAAAAAAAAAAAAGCAACATCTCATGAAACCTAGATTCTATAAAATTGCTGTTTAAAGTCAAGGTGTGTGTGTGTGTGTGTGTGTGTGTGTGTGTGTGTGTGTGTGTGTGTGTGTGTAGATGCATGTGTTGGAGGAATGTGTGCAGGAACACATGAACTTGTGTGTCGAGGCCAGAGAACAATCTTTGGTATAGTTACTCACTAGCTGTACACCTTTGTTTTTGAGACAGGGTCTTTCATTGGCCTGGAATGTGCTGATGTAGGCTAAGCTGGCTGGCCAGCCATCCAGCCCCAGAGATCTACCTTGTCTCTGCTTCCCCAGCCCTGGAGCTTCAAAGATGAGCTGCACACCTGGCAGATCATAATTAAATGGGTGTTCCAAGCATTAAACTTAGGTCCTTATGCTTACAATGCAAGCACTTCATCCAGCCCAAATTTGATTATTCATGAGTGGTTTAGTTATATGGATGACTCTAATGTCTAAGATGAAAATAAAGATTCCAACTAAAATTATTTCCTAAAATGTGATTGTTGTTAAATATATATCAAGCTGACTCGAATTTAAGCTTGGCTTTTTGGCTATTCTATATCTTATAAGTTTAGTTGGCAAAGGTATTTCAGAGGTTTTCTTGGGGAAATGAGCTCTCATTTTCAAAATCAATTCAGATTTTCAGTTTTGTAATTGTCTCCAATTAGAAAGGGTATTCAGGGTTGGGGATTTAGCTCAGTGGTAGAGCGCTTGCCTAGCAAGTGCAAGGCCCTGGGTTCAGTCCCCAGCTCCGAAAAAAAAAGAAAAGGAAAAAAAAGAAAGAAAGACAGACAGAAAGAAAGGGTATTCAGTCATCAACACATACTGAGGGTTGCTTAAATTGTGGGCACAATATCTAATCCATAGGTGATGAGGATGAGATAGTAGGTACAGGAACATTCTTGAATTTTTGCCCTGGTTGGAACTTAGAGTCTATTGAGTATAAAAATTATGACAGAAGTAAGGGAAGGACTCTTAGTACCACTGTGTGTTTTATAAAAAGGAAAACTGAGTTGCCCCCCAACCCCCACCTGGAAAGAAAAGGACTGGTTATATAGCTCATTAATGGGTTCAACCACGTTTCTGATTGGCTATAGGGATTGTCTCACATCTACTGTAAGGAGGTCTGCCACACTGAGGAAGATCTTCCCTTTCTGGGCAGGACTATTCCTGGTATCTTAAAGTTTCATGAGAGAAATTTCAGAACACTAAGAAAGAAACCAGTAAATTCTTCTCAAAATACAATGCCCTGTCAGTACTTGAATATTGCCTTCATTGTTTTAAAACAATCATTTTGCTTTAGAAAATGATAAATTTATTGAAGGGACCAAAATTGCAGACAGTGCTCTTCCTTTCTGTGTGCTCTCCTAGGGGAGTCAGATGCTTATGAAAGGGAAAAGCACATGGCTTCTCTGTGCCCTTCTCTTCTCTGTGAGCCTGTCCAGCTCTGTGCTTAATGATCTTGAGGGACAGACAACATTTAAAAAGTTAGGTGAATTCTAGGTTAAAAAAATGCTTACTGAGGAGTTTGAAATTACAGATGTAACTGCCTCTCTGTAGTGCTCTCTCCCTCTACCTGAGGGACAAGGAATTGGGTGAAGTGGATTTAGTAATACAATAAAGTGACAATCTGTCTTCCCTGATAAAATGTTATTTATTTTGGTAAAGAGAGAAAGTGGAAGTTTTAATGATACTTTACATGGTTGCTTTGTTCTTCCCGCTCCCCTTCTCAAAAATAACACTTGGAATATTCCATTCATTACTGCCGAGAAAGTCATCACTTCACGGCTGCAGCTGCTGAGACGGCTTGGTGGGAGAAATGTTTGCTTGCATTTTTCTAGAGATTTCTTTATTAATTTTTGGCTGTTCTTTGAATATCCAAACTGTAGCAAACAAGGAGAAACAGATTTAAATTTGTGTTGGGGAAACCTCCTTGTGGGGCATTTTATCAGATGACTCCCTGGCAACGTACCCTGAAGAGAGGGATTAATGAGGTAGCGTCTGAAGCAGCAGTGGGCTCTCACGGAATCAACCCGCCAAGTTCCACAGGGTTCTGTTGGATAATTTCAAGTTCTTCAGACACAGATTACATAAAGAAGATTGTAGGGCACGTGATGCATTCTGGCTTCTTATATTTCAGATAGTAGAAAAATTGCTAGCTCTAAGAATGGATCCTGGTGAGATCTTGGCACAGTCATAACTTTTCATCTATGATTTTATCTAACAACTTTATTTAAAGTTTTGTTGTCGTTGTTGAAATAGGCATTTTGACTAGTTCTGCTTAGTGTATAAACTATTGTAATGGTAGAATAATGGATTGCCTGTGCATTGTAACCACAAAGGTAAGATATGGTATGATTTTCTGTGTTTTTTTTAAGATAACCATTGTTAGATGTTTGAAAACAGATCTTGAATCTATGTAATGCATAGTTAGCAAAGGCAATACTTTGAAATGTATTTCAAGTAGATTAAAAATAGTGTGTTAAAGGGATTATTTTTTCCTCTGAGATTTACAGGCAGCTTCCCCCCAGCACAGATCTGGAAAGCCTTGATGTGCTCAGCTCTCAGGTCCTGAGCTCTCCTCTTCCACTTGGGCATGTCATGTTAGCCGCAAGGGGTAGTTCATTTTGCAAACAGTTTCTGAACTCTTTGTTTTAGACAGTCGGGTTCTTGATGTGTTGCTAGGTAGAGATGGGTCTGGGCTGCGGACCCTGACGTGCTCAGCACTTCCTGAAGCATGCTTTAAGGTTGCTCTGCTTCTAGCCCGGTGCAGCCCATCTCACTCCGTCTCCAAGCAGACTGCTTGGGTTATACATTTAGTGCTTACCTTTAAACTTTAGGTTTGGGTTTTCGAGACAGGAAGTACCCATTTTGGTTTTTGTTCTACATATTAATGTCATATAGTGATTTTTAAATATAATTGTTGAGACTTTAAGATTATGATAAGTGATAAAAGAATAAGTATTTCTGAAAGCAAGATATTACTACTTCTGTGTAATGAATTAGTTCTCAGAAGAAAAGTGGGAAATGATGGCATCTGGTGTTTGTTTGTTTTTGTTGCATACAGAGCTTTGGTTCAGGTAATGCCCGCGGTCAGACGCCAGTGCACCCATGAGACGGCCTGTCCTCCGCTGCCGTGCAGGACTTTGATTTGTTTGTGTTTTCCTTTTTTTTTTTTTTTATTTCTGTGTTTGGCTTTCTCTTGTGAATTACCTTGTGTAGTTTCATTTAGTTTAATTTTTTGCTTCCAATATTATAGCAAAGTTATTTGATATCTCTCTTTAGTCTTAATTTGACAAAATTAGATTTATTTTTGCATTCAGCTTTTTTAAACAGAAAAGAACAGTTTTTATTGCTTAAAAACCATTGGATATAATCATTCACCTTAAAATATTTATAAGTTATTATGTAACCATGAAAACAAAAATAGGAAAATATGTAGGTTGGAAAAACATTTGTAGTTTTGAAAATGCTAAATTAGAATTATTCTATGATTAGAAATAAACCCTTTGAACATTTTTAATCAGTTGCTATAGCAAGATGAGCAAAATTTTTTTCCTCTTCCACTAAAGGCTTTAGTGCATGCTCCCTTCCCTTTTTTGTCTTCCTTTCTAGGGTCCTTTCAGATTTTTGGAGAGTGTTATGGTGTATAAAATCTGACAGTGTAGTTGCTATAATTCTATCGTGTTAATACTAAATACCTCAAGTAAAATTTTTTTCGTCACCCGCCTCTCCTTTCTCCCACTTGTGTAGGCACAGTGAACTAGGTAGGCATGTTGCATCATTGCTACCATGGATACCCTTAAGAACAGGCATGTGGGCTGAGCTAGAGCAATGATGAGCTTTTTATCCCCCCATAACTATAATAACTATATGCTCTTCACAATGAAGACTGTTATTTTAAATCCTTTCAAATGACTAGGTTGTGAGATGGGATGACTAAATGTTCACTTATTGAACTGCTAAGTCTTGGCCTCCATCTACAGCAGTATAATTGGCATTTACTAATTTAAGACAGTCATAAATAGCCCTACATTCCTCTTCTGATTAATACAGTCCTTAAAAGGAACTGAGCAGGGAATTAGACCCAGGACCATGAATATGTCAGGCAAGTGTTCACCTCTGAGCTACATACCCAACCCTGATTAATCCATTTGAAACAGAAATGTAGTAGGTTTGAAAGCATGCTTCCACCTTGAATTAAAAAAAAAAAAAAAGTCATTTTGGGTTTAAACACTTTTCAGGGGAAAAGAGCACTTACAGTGTTTCTGGTTATTTTTACTTATCATAATATAGATTATATGTTATTTAATCAGCATGGGTACAATATTTTCTTGTGTGTCTCTCATATTATGTCTTTGAAAACAGTTTAGTTTTCTCTTTTGAGAGTTTTTAGCTTCTTAACTAGTGATTTTATAAACATATCAGTGTGGAGGTAGTATTTGAGACTAGGCTGAGAGCTATAGTTTTACCAGGTTCATTATCACTGTAGGGAAGTTGTTACCGCACTAGATCTAAGGAGTACTTTGGAAATCTTGCTAAATAGCTTTTTTGTTTATAGTAGCAGTAAAGTGCCGTGTGTAAACTGCGGCTCAGGGCGTCTGCCTTCTTTATCATGGAGGTTTTACCTGATCAGTAACTGGGAGGGAAGAAGAGAGGGGAGCTAACAGGTACAATGCAGTATGAGAATTCCTTGTAAGACCATATCTTTTTCCACCTTTGGTTACAGTAATTTTTGATCATGTAATTAGAAAAGCTCTTCTCTATGTCTTCCTAGGATCATTTAATAGACGAGTAGATGGCAGAGAGTAGAACTGGAAAAAAGAGAAACGTTGTATCTAAGTCTTTAACACTGGGAAGGAGAAACTCAACTCTCCAGCTCGAGAGTTGTTCACACTCAGTGCCGGTTGCATATATATGCGAGTATGTGCGCGTGTGTATGTGTGTGTGTATGTGTGTGTGTGTGTGATGTGCACACACAGTGCCCAAATAGGCCAAAAGAGGGTATGGGATACTGTGGAACTGGAATTACAGACACTTGTTAATAATGGAGGTGCTGGGAATCGAACCTAGATTCTCTGGAAGCTCAGTCAGTACTCTTAACTGCTGAACCATCTCCAGTCTCAGTTGTAGTCTCAGCTCTATCTAGTAGCTCATGTTAGGTGCTGTAAGGACAGTTTTGGTGTTTGTTTGTTTGTTTGTTGGGTTGGTTGGTTGAATTCCCAATTAAAGAATAGGCAATACTTTTGCTTTAAGAGCTACACTACACCATGTTTCCATTACTCTCTGTTAAAAGGGCTTTTTCCAGTTCTTCTAAGGTGTTTCTTTCATCTTTGGGGTATATGTCATAGCGGTTTCCAACTTGTGACCTCAGAGCTTACCCTTCCAATTCGTTTGTGGATGGCTGCATCAGACCTCTACTACTTAGTTCTGTGCTACTGTGAGATTGTACCCACTTCCTCTCGCACACAGTAGACCATATGTGCACTTACGTTCTTTAGTACTGTGGTCTTCTTGTTGTGTTCAAAGTATCCTGAAAGCAATGTTTTGTTTTCCATGGGATATCTGCTTGCCCAGTTGTTCAATCTATAATAGGTACTCAGTAAATATTTGTTATGGGTGTAGCTTTGGTCCAGATTACCCAAGCTTGAGGCCTAAAAGATCACTTTACTTTGTAATGCACTTACAGCTATTTCAGAAAACTGTCCTATATTTTATTGGGGCTGGTGAAGTAGCTTAGTGGTAAGAGCTCTGGCTGTTCTTCCAAGGATCTGGCTTCAGTTCCCAGCACCCATATGGTGCTCACAGTGGAATATAACTGCGGTTCTGGGAGAGCCAATAACCTTTGTTGGCTTCAGTGGACACCAAGCACACAAGTAGGGTATAGTCTTGCTTGCAGGCAAAACCGTCACACATATAAGCTACACTATTAAAAATGAATTATCATTCTGTATCCTTTTTATAATAAATTCAGAAGGATCCAGAAAGTAGGTTTTCCTGTTGTTTCTACTTGTTTTGTCTTTTTTTTTAAAAACATAATTTATTTTCATTTTATGTTCATTGATGTTTTGTCTGTATGTATGTCTGTATGAGGGTGTCTGATATCCTGAAAATGGAATTAGAGACAGGTGTAAGCTGCCATATGGGTGCTGGGAATTGAACCTGAGTCCTCTAGAAGAGCAGCCAGTGCTTTTAACTGCTGAGCCATCTCTTCAGCCCCATTCCTTGTTGACTGACTGACTGACTGACTGACTGACTGACTGACTGACTGACTGACTGATTGATTGATTGATACCCCAGCTGATGCCCCTCCCTCCTGGTCACCTCACAGAGTCTCTCTCTTCCCATTCCCTTCCGCTCTCCCCTGAGAGTGTGGGACTCCTTGGCTATCCCCTACTCTGGCTCATCAGGTCTCTGCAGTGCTAGGCACATCTTCTCTCACTGAGGCCAGTCAGGTAGCCCCAGCTCCAGTTGTGGGATCCACATGGAGACTGAGCTGCTCATCTGCTTTCTTATTGGGCTACTCCTTACTTAAATCTGGAACAACCCATCGACTAGGTGAAGTTTGCATTTGTTTCTGGAATATACTAGAGTTGGGAAACAATCTTTTAGTGCTTTCTGTCTCTGAACTGCATGCAGAATGTCAGCAGCTTTACCATTGTCCAGTAGAATTTCATGCAGTGATGGAACCACTCTGAGAATGGCACTGTTGTTTCTACTAGCACTTGAAATGTAGTTGGTTTTTACAAAGAAACATAGTTTTTAATCTAATTAATATTGGCCTGTAACTCAGCTGATAATCTTTCACTTCTGCTCCTGTCCTTTTTTTAAACATAACTTTGGAGGAATAAGCTCAATCCAAGCAAGCAAACAACATGCTTGTAATCCCAGCTCCTGAGTGGTAGAGGCAGGAGAATTCCGAGTTCTAGGATAGGCTGGGCGGTTTGGCAAGACTTTGTCTATGTAAAAATACAGAATCAAAACTCACTAAGTAACTTCAATAACCAGCATGGCGCTTCTCTATTGGCCCAGCCTTCAGGAAGCAGAGGCAGGAGGAAGATCACGGCATTCAAGGTTACCCTACTTTATTAGCTGTAGGCCAGCCAGGACTGGAGTGAGACCCACCCACCTTGCTATCATCCTCATAGTGTATAGCGCTGTCTCATTTTTATTCCTTCTCTCTCTACTAGGGGAAACTGGCTCTTTAGTTGTTGTTTTTGTATGTATGTGCGTGTATATGTGTACACATATGTTGAGGCCTAGATATCACAGAACCTAATCCTCTTTTAGCCAAAACCCAAGGAGTATTCTTGTTTCTGCCTCCCAAGTGCTGGGGTTACAGGAGCACACTGCCTTGCCTGGCTTTTTCCTTTGGTGCTGGGATCAGGCTCAGAAACTTTTTATTTGTTCTCTTTTTTCAGGACTCAATACAAGTAAAAAGAATGTTTTTATTTTTCTCTTATACAATTGAGAGTGTATTTTACATTTACGTGACTTTTCACCCTTTGCTGATTTTACTTAGAAACTTTTCCTTAATAACTAAAAAAAAATAAATTTGACTGTGTGTATGTGACTATATTTAAGCAAAAATGGAATTTAGATCCATACCTATTTTGGGAAAAATTCTAGATCTTTAAAAGATTGAATGATAATGCCACCCTCCAAATTCAGGTAAAACTTTGTGCATGCAATGTGTAGATGTTGAGAAATGATTATGTCCTGAGTGTTTTGGCCTGAGAGATTGGTACCGCGGTGAAAAGGCTCGAGGTTGAAGAAGCCCAGTGAGCCAGAGAGGAATAGCTAGTGTTCTGAAGGGTGCCTTCTGCCCTGCCCCTAGATGCCTGTCTAGAAGGTGTTCTGGTGCTTACACTCCAACATCCATACACAGAGGAAATGCATTTCAGTTCTTTACTAATTACCCACACTGTGGAATTAAGGTCTAGCAACACAGATGAGCTGAAATAATTGCAAATAATATTCTCAGTGAACTGAATGATTCTTAGTTTCACTGTTAAACCAGGGCTTCAGTAAGCAACTCTGTTATTTTGTATTTATGAAGGCCTTGTCTGTATATGTGGCATTGCTAGTTGAGAGGAAAATGTAACTTAATTTCGGTACCTATTGTTGAGTAACTCCATAGGAACTGTGCCATTTTGCATCCTTATTAGCAGTGTATGAGAAAATATTTTTCTGCAAATTAGCAAAAGAATGAGTTTTCAGATTTTTACTTCTTTGCATTGTTACATAAGTTAAGTTTAAACAAGGTTTATTATACTGTATTATTTGCAGGAGTGGGTTTTTTTTTTTTCTAGTTCCTAAGAACTTTCTCCTTTAATTAGAGAGTAACCTTTGTCCCATGTCAGCTGCCAGTCTCCACCCCTCACACTGTGTCGTGCATCTTTACTCACAGTCTTACTCTTTACCCTCCCCTTTCAGTAAAATACCTGTTTTTCTTTCTTTTCTTTTTTTCAGAGCTGGGGACCGAACCCAGGGCCTTGCACTTGCTAGGCAAGCGCTCTACCACTGAGCTAAATCCCCAACCCCAAAATATCTTTTCTAAATTGTTACCTATTTGTTCTTGTCATTTCTTTAACAGTCCCAAATGAACTGAATTTGCACCTAGTAAATTCCCATGTTGGGTCTATTTCTAGGAGTCCGTCTGTTTCACTGGTCTGTTTATGAACCAGCTTGATAGTGTTTTACTGATTGAAGTTTTATATAGTATAATTAGGAATCCGATATGGTCTTATTGCTTAGGAGTGTTTTAGAGCCCTGCTTACTTAAATCTTACTTATTCTTTGTTTCAGAAAGGGTCTTGTATAGCATGGACTGACCTTGCATGCATACACCTCAAGTTCTGGGTGTCCATGTACTATTAGCCCTAGATTCATTTATTTTTCTGTCCAAAATTTGGACTCAACTTACTAAATTCATTAAGCATTTTGCTGTTGAAGGGTCCTCCAAAAAAATAGCCTGACATCCTTGGGAATGTTCTTGCCTAATCAGAGAGGCAGGAGAGCTAGGTAAATTCATCTCTTCTACATTTTTCCAAATACTAATATGAATTAGCTAGAAGATTCTATAGGGCCAGTGAGATGACTCAGCAGGTAAAAGTGCTTGTCATGCAAACCTGACCACCTGAATTTGATCTCCAGAACCCACAGTAGAAAGAGGGAACTAATTCTGAAAGTCATTCTTAATCTCCACGTGTATGCAGTGGTATGTGTACACACACACACACACACACACACACACACACACACACACACACACACGAAATGAAACATTTTTAAAACAAACCATTGTAGTTTTCCAAGTTTTGAGAAGCTGGGTGGTAGATTATTGTAACTGGAGTCCTTAGGGGCTGCTTTTGTTAGAGGACACAGCATGTGAGAGAAGTAAAGACATATTTCACCTGTTCCCAAGTTGTTTTTACCCCTTGCATCATGATTTTACTAATTAACTAGGTCCAAATCTATTCTTTGAGTAAAACAAACTTTTTAATTTAATTTAATTTGTTTGTTTGTTTTTGAGGCAGGTTCTCAGCCGTGTAGTTCTGGCTGGTCTGGAACTCACTGTGCAAACCAGCTGGCCTCCACTAACTCACAGAGATCCCCCTGCCTCTGCCTCTGTACTATTGGGATTAGAAGTGTGTGCCAATGCACCCAGCCTCTGGTCCTTTCCTCCTGGTGCTTACTCTGCTGGTGTCGGAAGAGTGCCGATCAGGGTGCTGTGCTTCTGAGCTGTGTCACATCCAGCAGTTGTATTGGGAATTCTGATAAGAGGTTGAAGGCAAGTGTTCTGTAACCAGTTGGTATCTTTGTTGTGGCTGAGGGAATGGAGATGGGTGAGAATGGGATATTTGTGTTTAATGCATTTTGAAAATTCTTAACATCATTGAATGTTTTACTGTAGCATTTAAAATGATTTTATTGTTTGGATGTTTTATAATTTATTTAATCAATATTTTTGTTTTTATTTTTCTTAAAATGATAAGCTTGTTGCTAAATATGAGCATAATCAAGATCCTATCAGTGAGGAATTTCTAATATAAATAATAACATTTTTATTGTGTTGGTAAATGCTGCTATTATCCCAAAGTTAAATTACCTTTAGACTGTCTTTTCAATTGAACACCATAATGTATACTGAATGTGTTTCCACTAAATTGTTGATATTTGGAAGGACTCATTATTATTCCTTACTTGAAACACAGTGGTTAGGTTGTTTTGAACGTTCCAGTTTTTGTTATTTGGTTTTGGGTTTTAGTGACAGGGTCTCACTATTTAGCCTTGGCCTAGAACTTACTAAGTAGACCT
The DNA here is from genome assembly GCF_011064425.1 of Rattus rattus. Classification (NCBI taxonomy): domain Eukaryota; kingdom Metazoa; phylum Chordata; class Mammalia; order Rodentia; family Muridae; genus Rattus; species Rattus rattus. Next base: position 16,558,166 of record NC_046157.1, read on the forward strand.
GAGTGGCTTACAGAGATCTGCCTGCCTCTATGTTAATCTGGGATTAAAGATGTGTACTACCAAGTCCAGTGCTATATGGTATTTCTTATTTAACCTTTTTCTTAATTTTTGCTCGTATGGGTCCATCTTCTTTGGGATCTTCTGAATCTACATTCAAATACTGCCTTTATTCTGGTCAGCTTTTGTAATGAATTCCTAACGAATAAGCCAAGCTTCCTTTTTCTTATTCTGCCACTCTCACTTTTCAAATTCGTTTTAGCCTTTGAGTGTCTGTTTTTGCTTAAGTTACTCAACAGATACTGTGCCGATTAGGTGGACAAAGGTGCACCTACAAGGTCTAGGCAAGGAGAGCTCAGGCTCTGAGACTGTTGAAGTTCAGTCCAGAAGCGATCGAGGGGCCAGTTGCTCAGTATTCCTTCTGGGTTTCAGTTTTCCTGCTTTATAGCCTCTTCAAGATTATTGTGAACGATGATTGGCTCATGGTAATGTTACTTTTAAGAAATAGAAAATGCGCAGCCTCCTGGCTGGACAGAATAGTCTTTTCTGAATAATTCCTTTTATAATTTCTGTCCCTTGCTATTTAAATGGCTGGGGTGGTGGGTGATTTTTAGTCACCATCAGAACAAGTTAGAACTCAGAATAATGACAGATAAAGGACATGAGACGTGAAGTTGCTTCCACTCATGCCTGTTGGTGCTTTCTCGGCTCTTTGTCACTTTGATTCTGTATCTTAGAGCCCCCTAAGCCTGGCTGTCTGTGGCAGTTCCAGATCTGCAACTGCTAAAGGGTTAGGGTTAGGACAGAGTCCTTCTTCCAGGGGTGAGCATGCAAGAGTCTACTACCTTCATGCTGGGATGACTGGTTGTCGTCCCAGGGTGCACTCAGGGACTTATAAATTATACTATCATTTTTATTTTTGTTTTACCTGCTTGAAAATTATGAATACCCACTTTGATTTATATGGACAAAGTCTTCATATATACATTAGGGCATTTTACTTGTAATAGGTTGTATTAAAATTGTATTTCAGCCAGAAGCTTTGAAAGAGTTGTGAACTCAAGAGTTCAGATTGTTTTCAAAGTTAAAATGAATAGAAGTGCTGCCCTCTACTGTTAGCTAATACTTTACCTGCCACACAGAAATGTTCGTGAATTTTTTAGTATTTTTTATTAGATTGCATTTTGATGATATAAAATGTTGTGAGAATTTGATTATTTTATTGCAGTTAAGTAATATTGGTTTCCATGAAGTGTTTGTTCTCATATTGGCCTTTGGAAAAACTTTGGTCCTAAAGCAAGCTTTTGCTTAGTTATAGCTTTGCATTTCATGTGGTGACCTTTAACTAGTTCTTGCATTGATCTGCTTGTGTGTCTCAAAGCTTGCAACTGATAACTTATTAGTAACTCATACATGAAGATTTTTTAAAAATAATTATTGTTTCAGTTTGTCTTCTGGCATTTAAAGTTTCAGAACTTTCATGTTTCAAAATTTCATATTTTGAATATTTAGTATTAAGTAAAGATGTAGATCTTTAAGATCTAATAGGAAAAAATTCTTTAAAAATTATGTTGAGTACAGTTTAACCTCTGATGAAAAGGTTAGGGGTAATTTTAAAGTTGCTTCTCGCTTTGTTTTATGGAGTGCCTTCTACATATAAATCTCTAAAATGTATATAAAATAAATGATTAAGTCCTATACTATCTATAAAATAAATATGGGGGGTTGGGGATTTAGCTCAGTGGTAGAGCGCTTGCCTAGGAAGCGCAAGGCCCTGGGTTCGGTCCCCAGCTCTGAAAAAAAGAACCTAAATAAATAAATAAATAAATAAATAAATAAATAAATAAATATGGGAGACAAAGACTGGTGAACTGAGCAGTAGGTCAGATCAGGCTACCCCTGCTGTTAGTGTCGAGGTCGTTGCCAAGAATTCTCCCAGGTTGACAGGCTGGGTGCTGAGGTTGACTGGCAGTCTTTGTCATGATCATGGAGCTGCTGAAGTGTGTCTCGACAGAAAAATGAGGCCGTCTGCATTTAATCTATTTTGATTTGGATCTGGATTTAGTTTTTGTACTCGAGTTCTTCATATATCCTAGATAATAATCCTTTATTAGATGTGTCATTTGCAAATACTTTGTCCTGTTCTTTTCATTTTAAAGATTTATTTATTTATTATATATGAGTACACTGTAGCTGTCTTCAGACACAGCAGAAGAGGGCATCAGACTTCAGTACAGATGGCTGTGAGCCACCATGTGGTTGCTGGCATTTGAACTCGGGACCTCTGGAAGAGCAGTCAGTTTCCCTTACCACTGAGCCATCTCTCCAGCCTTCTTCTGTTCTTTTTATTGTCTTGGAAGCAGGGTCGCTTCCGCTGGTCTGTAACTCACTATGTAGGTCAAGGTGACCTAGAACTCAAAGAGATCAGCCTGCCTCTGCCTCCTTAGTGCTGGGAGTAAAGGTGTGTGCCTCTGTGCTCACCTTTCCCCTTCTGTCCCCACCCAAATATGCTTTTTGCAATGTTGACAGTATCTTGATGCATGAATTAACATTTTCCTGAGAACCAATTTGTCTGTTTTTCTTTTGTTAACTGTATTCTTGTTGTCACATCTAAGGAACTTGACAGGTTCTCAGCATTTTATAGTTTAGGTTTATATCTGGCCCTTTGTTAGTTGTGTGGTCAATTTTTTCCATGGTATTAGGTAAAGGTCCAACTTCATTTTGTTACAGATGCAAGTATAGTTTTTCTGTTACTGCAGGTTGACTGCCTTTTCTAATGGGATGATTTTGACACATTTGTAAAACATTATTTGACTATCTCTTTAAGGTGTTAATGTGGGCTTTCTATATTACACTTAGATATCTGTCTTTAGTATCTTGCTTTGAGTACTGTAGTTATGTAAAGTTTTGAAACCAGGTAGTTATTCTCACTGTCTCTTCTTTCTGACTCTCTCTCTCTTTGTTCCCCCGTGTGTGTGTGTGTGTGTGTGTGTGTGTGTGTGTGTGTGTGTGTGTTTCTCTGTCTCCTTGTCTCTCTGTGTGTCTTTCTGTCTCTGTTTATCTGTATGTTTCTCTCTCTCTCTCTCTCTCTCTCTCTCTCTCTCTCTCTCTGTGTGTGATTCTCTGTCTCTGTGTGTATATGTTGTAGATGTGTGTAGGTGCATGTTCATGTGTACGTATTATATGTGTGGAGGCCAGAGGCTGACATTAGGAGTCTTTATCATTCACTCTTTCCCCTTATCTTTTGATTAGGGTCTCAGTGAATCCAGATTCAAGAATTGGCTCACTGGCTGGCCAGTGAGCTCTGGGATCTGCCTGACTCCCTAGCCCCTGCTGGGATTTAGATGCTAGTGGCCATACCTCACTATTATGTGGGTGCCAGGGATCTGAGCTCACTCAGGTCCTCATGGATGTGAGGCAGACACTTTACTGACTCTCCATTTCCCTAGCTCCTTAGCTGTGATCATTTGAATTAAAAGGTCCCTTATTTTGGAGGTGTGGCCTCTGCCACTGAGGGTGGACTCCCCCTTGGTCAAGTTTGCTCTCTGCTTTCTGCTTGCATTTGAGGATGCTCCCGGTACCATGTCTGCTTCCTCCTGCTTTGCTCCCTACCATGCTGAACTCACCTTCTGGAACCTTAAGCTAAAATAAACTCTTCCTTAACTTGCTTTAATCATGGTGTTTATCAAAGAAACAAAAATAATGAAAAATTTAAACTTTCCTTTTAATAATTGTTTAGGATCCCTTGAGATTTTACATGAATTTTATTTTTTTCTTTTTTTTTTTTTTTTTTCGGACCTGGGGACCGTTATATGAATTTTAGGGTGGGTTTTTAATATTATACTGAAAAAAGGCACTGACATTTTGATAGAGTTTGCTTAGATTGGCTTAGAAAGTATTGACATCTGAGCAGTATTAAGTCTTTTCACAGAATGGGAAGTTTGTTAAGTTTTTGGTCATGCCATAGTTTCTGTAGCTAAGTGTTGTTTTCATTGGGATTCAAAGCCACCTGTTACTCAGAAACACTTGAGGTAGGAAAACTGCATGTATTGAATTTGGATAGACTTTCTTCTTATTCCTCAAACAGTACAGTATTACTTGAAGGTATTATTAATCATGGGAGATGTATATACTGTATCATTTTATAAAAGGAACTTTAGGACACTCATTTGAGGGGGCAAGGAGGCCTTGTAATCAGTTACTCCAGACTCCAAGGAAAAGAGCTTTTTAAGGATTTTGACATCAATATTCATCAATGGTCTTTTGAATTACATCAGATATTTGTTTGTTTTATTAATGGGTAATACATATGGAAGTACTCTCCTTCCTAATATTTTGGAAATACTGGAGGTAGGTCACTGGGATTTTTCATTGTTTGTTTTTACTGGTTTAATGGGGTTAAGTTTTTTTTTTCCCTTTATGGTTTAGACTTAAAAAAAAAAACCTCCACACGCCTCCTCTCCTCCTTCCTCCTTCTCTTTTCCTTTTTCCCTCTCCCCCCTCTTCCATCTCCTCCCCTGTCCTCCCCTCTCCCTCTTTGTCTCTTTCTCTCTCCAGGATTGACTATGTATCCCTTGCAGGCTTGGAACTCACAGTGCAGACTAGGCTGGCCTATACTCACATCTGTCACACATCTGTCTGCCCCTGCCTCTTCCTCCTGAGTGCAGGGGAACTATTTCCTTCTTTACCTTCAGCCTGGTTGTTTTACTCACAGGGAGTATGACTTTCTAGCTATTATTGTAGAACTGTCTGTTTTGCAGTTCTACCAATGTTTGATCCTTACAATTTGATACTGTGTTCATAAATGTTCATCAATTATATCTTCCTGTATTGAAACTGCATTAACATGGAATATCCCTTTGTCTCAAACCTTTTTAAAAATAGATTATTTAATCTTATTTTATGTGCATTGTTTTTGTTTTTGTTTTTTTTCCTGTCTGTGTGAGGGTGTCTGATACTGTAGTTAGAGATAATTGTGAGCTGCCATGTAGGTGCCGGAGATTGAACCTGGGTCCCTAAATAATCCAGTGCTCTTAATCCAGCACTCTTAATCCGGTGCTCTTAATTGCTGAGCCGTATTTTCAGCCCCTTGTCTCAAAATTTATTGATTTGAAGCCTTCTGTTTTCTTTCTTTGACTGACATTCTGCAGTGCATGGTGCCACATGCCTTTAATTCCAGGACAGCATTGGAAGGCCAGCTAAGGCTAAATAGAAGAGCCTTGTCTGAAGAAACAAAGGTGGCACACACCTTTGATCCCAGCACTCGGGGCAGAACAGGCAGATCTCTGATTTCTAGGACAGCCAGGGCTCACTCTATCTATCTATCTATCTATCTATCTATCTATCTATCTATCTATCTATCTATCTATCTATCCATATCTATATCTCTATAGGTATATATATCTATATCTATATCATATCTATATATATCTATCATATATATCTATATCTATCTATATATATAAATCTATATATCTAATCTATCTATCTATCTATTCTATATATATCTCTCTATAGGTATATATCTATCTATATTCATCTATATATCTATATCTACCTATATCTATAGGTATATCTCCACCATATCTAATCTATATCTATACCTATCTCCATCTATCTATCTATCTATTCATCTATCTATCTATCTATCTATCTATCTATAGAGAGAGAGACATCCCTGTTCTCTTTTTGGTACTATTTGTGTCTAATAGCAATTTTCATTCTTTACTTTCAGCATGTCTTTGTTTTGAAAGTTGGTCTGTTTGACAGATACTTAAAGAATGCTATGTTTTAAAAAATGTTCTTTAGTCACTATTTTTGTTGTTACTGTAGAATAAAAATTTATATTTATATTTACTAGTTCTGAAGGATCTTCTCCCACTTTGTGATTTATTTCTTGGGTATTTTATGGCTGTTTTCTTCATTTCCTGCACTTCTCTCTTCTGTGTTTGATTGATTTTTGTATAGAACATTTAAATTTTCTTCTTGGCCCCCTTTTATGTTTGTTCCATATCTATTTTCTTTTTGGTTGCCATGAGAATTAAAGTTTACTATTTAGAATTTAGACTGACTAACCCTCAGTAGCACACAGCAGTTGCTTTTTGACAGCTTTTTCCCACCCCCTTTTGTTTCAGAATCCAGATAATAGCTTCATGGTTAATATGTCCCAAAGCATAAATTAACTAAACAGCTTCCTTAAATGTAATGGTCTTTAAATTTTTTAGGACAAATTTATAAGGTCATAAACCAAAGTAAAAACCTGTAATACAGGCTAAACAGCTCTTATCCGAAGATCTGAATTTCTCTGTAATCCAAAAACTTGGAGCCCTGAAATGACCCCACCTGTAGGAAATTCCACACTTGACTGTATGTGATAGGTTACAGTCATAATGCTGATGTATTAAACATGTAGACATTTCCCTTTAGGTCATGTGTATTTATTGAAACATAGATGAATTTTGTGTTGTGTGGATGCACATATACATACATGCTACTAATACTTCCACCTTTCAGCATAAAAAATACCCTTTCCCAACTTAAAACTTTGGATCTCCAGTTTAGTCTGTCCATTCTTCTCTGAAAACCATCATAGCTCTATTTCTTTAAAGATTTCTCTACACAGCTTGTCACCGCTTTCATGCCTCAGAATAACTCTTAAGTTGTCTTTAATCCATCCTTAACACTCCATTTAAACTGTTCCATTAAATTGCTGACAGTTTCCCTCTTGTCAGAGCTAATGATCACTTCTCCTAGTCTCCAACCTTTTAGTAGTCGTTTCTAGAATCCATCTCACTGTCGTTCTTCAGTTCTTGGTGTCCGTTAATGTGCTGTTGTGATATTTAGCTTTGCCATTTCACCAGTTTTTCTGAATTTTCTTTTGCCTTGACTATAATTTGGTAATGACTTTGCTCTTGTTTTATTTTTTTTTAATTACTAATAGCAATTTTGTCTATCCCTTTGATTTAACCATTGTCTGTATAATGAAGTGACCCCAGTCTGTATTTCTGAGGATCTTTTCTAGATATGATACACAGCATCTTAGTTTGGGATTCTTCCTCCTGGAGATAAGTTCTTCCTCTGACAAATTCTCCCTCTTAGTTGCCCCCAGTGCTTCAGGAGATTCCTGGGAAATTCTAATTTCTTGGAGTCATTGTTTGAATAGTCTGATAACCAAAGACAGAGGCACACAAGTCTCTTTGCCATGCATTCATTTCTGCCGGCCACCCAGTCACAAGTTTAATTTGTGTTCTATGAGCAGTGAGTTCCAGTTTTTTTTATCTTTCTCATGTTATATATTAGTCATTCCACTAGGCGGGTAGCAGCACCTCATTTCAGTGTTAAGAAGCCCTTACAGTGTACAGGGTTGAACAGCTTACTTTTCTCTTTTTCGCTTGTTTGATACATTTGTATTGTTTTTATATATACTTAATGAATTATAATAGTTCTTTGTACACTTTGATCATTAGTTTTTTATCAGATAATTTTCTAGTATTTGCTTCTAATTTGTTTCTTATTTTATTCTGTATTATTTTTTACAGAGAAGTATAATATTAATGAAATATATCTTAACAGTTTTTCATTCATGAATCATGTTTTAGTGGTATATCTAAAAAGAATTATTGTTGATATTAGGGTCACTTTGGTGTCATTTAAAAATTGCAGTGTTGTACAGTTATCTGTTAAAAGACATTTAAAAATCAAGAATAATAATTTTACTATTCACTCAAATATTGCCACTTGGGTGATCTTTTAGCCCTTATCTTATAGATTATCTGAAATTTTCTTTTATTAAAGAAGCTTCCTCTCCCCAGTTTGATTTTTTTCCCCCCATCTTTATTAACTTGAGTATTTCTTATTTACATTTCGATTGTTATCCCCCTTCCCGGTTTCCAGGCCAACATCCCCCTAACCCCTCCCCCTTCCTTTCTCTATGGGTGTTCCCCTCCCCATCCTCCCCCTATTACCGCCCTCCCCCCAACAAACACGTTCACTGGGGGCTCAGTCTTGGCAGGACCAAGGGCTTCCCCTTCCACTGGTGCCCTTACTAGACTATTCATTGCTACCTATGAGGTTGGAGTCCAGGGTCAGTCCATGTATAGTCTTTGGGTAGTGGCTTAGTCCCGGGAAGCTCTGGTTGGTTGGCATTGTTGTTCATATGGGGTCTCAAGCCCCTTCAAGCTCTTTCAGTCCTTTCTAAGATTCCTTCAACGGGGGTCCCGTTCTCAGTTCAGTGGTTTAATGATGGCATTCGCCTATGTATTTGCTGTATTCTGGGTGTGTCTCTCAGGAGAGATCTACATCCGGTTCCTGTTGGCCTGCACTTCTTTGCTTCATCCATCTTATCTAGTTTGGTGGCTGTATATGTATGGGCCACATGTGAGGCAGGCTCTGAATGGGTGTTCCTTCTGCCTCTGTTCTAAACTTTGCCTTCCTATTCCCTCCCAAGGGTATTCTTGTTCCCCCTTTTAAAGAAGGAATGAAGTATTAGCATTTTGGTCATCCTTCTTGAGTTTCATGTGTTCTGTGCATCTAGGGTAATTCAAGCATTTGGGCTAATAGTCACTTATCAATGAGTGCATACCATGTGTGTTTTTCAGTGATTGGGTTACCTCACTCAGGATGATATTTTCCAGATCCATTCATTTGCCTCTGAACTTCATAAAGTCATTGTTTTTGATAGCTGAGTAATATTCCATTGTGTAGATGTGCCACATTTTCTGTATCCATTCCTCTGTTGAAGGGCATCTGGGTTCTTTCCAGCTTCTGGCTATTATAAATAAGGCTGCTATGAACATAGTGGAGCATGTATCTTTGTTATATGTCGGGGCATCTTTTGGGTATATGCCCAAGAGAGGTATAGCTAGGTCCCCCAGTTTGTTTTAATGGAACACTTTCACTATATAGATAAGACTGACTTCAGCATCCTGTGTAAGGAATGTCTGGCTTTTAATCACATGGAGTTTTACTGAGTGTTTCAAAACCGTTGTTTGTTAACTATCACTTGGCAGTTTTGTATCTATACCTATGGAGGACGAATTTACCCCCTGAAACTGGATCAGTTTTCTGCTTCTTTGCTTGTAGTTTTTCACTGACTATCATAGGAAAAAAGCCCTTTCCCCATAGTTGTAGTGGATATTTTTTTTTTTTTTTTTTTTTTAGTTCTTTTTTTCGGAGCTGGGGACCGAACCCGGGGCCTTGTGCTTCCTAGGCAAGCGCTCTACCACTGAGCTAAATCCCCAACCCCTGTAGTGGATATGTTTAAGGATTCCATTTAAGGTCACAATTAAGAGATTGCCTTGAATCTTGGATAAGACTTGGACTTTGGACTTCCTTTAAAAGATTTATTTTTATGTGTACGTGTGAGTGCCTACACACCTGGTTCTTGTGAAGGCCAGAAGAGAGGGTATGGATCCCCTGAGCTGGAGTTACAGGCAGTTGTGAGCTTCCTCATGTGGGTACTGGGAATCAAACTCAGGTCCTCTGCAAGAGCAGTAAGTGTCTAACTATGGACACTCCCACTCCTGGCCCTTTGTGGAAGGGGTATGGGAAAGTCTGGGGTTTAGATTTACTGCAGTTTGCATTGTGAGATGGCCATTAGCCTATGGAGACAAGGGTGAAAGTGTTTTGGCTCAAAGGTGTTATATTTGGATGTCCAGCTGACAAAGGGTAGAATTCTGATGGTTTATCTTGTCAATTTGAGATTTAGATCACCATGGTAACACGTCTCCAGACATGCTTATGGGGGACTATTTAGCTTGGGTTAGTTGAGGTAGGAAACTTTATCCTAAACATGGTGATACAATTTATTGCTTGTCCTGGGATTCCGTACTGAGTTAACAGGAAACACTGGAAACCCATAAACTCTTAAGCTACTTTTGTCTGGCATTTCATCACAGTCACAGACAGGTAATAGTCTCTGTTGTTAATTCTTCATGAAATTTAAAAGAAATGGCAGTGTTTCTCTAATTTCATTAACCATTTGAATCCCAGGTGAGAATCTTTAGGAGTTTCTGCCCAGGATAATTCCTAATTGTTGGAGTTAGCAGTGACTGTTTATTACTGTTGCATATTTGAGCTGTCACCATGGAAAAGTTGTCACCAGTTCTGTTAGGATAGCTCTCACTTGTTGAAGTTAAGTTTACGTCAATAAGATGGTTAAATAAATCATTATATATATAGCAATTAGAAGAATAATGCTATATCATAGTAGGTATTTTAGTCTTGGATTTGGACAAATGTGAAAATTCAATTCATTTATTATTTTTTAAATGTTTACTTTTATTTCATGTATATATTTTGTCAGCATTGTGTGTGTGTGTGTGTGTGTGTGTGTGTGTGTGTGTGTATGCGTGCGTGTGCAGTTCCTGCAGAGGCTAGAAGACAGTAGCAGGTTCCCTTGAACTGTAGTTGCAGACAGTTGTGAGCCACATAGGGGTTCGGGGAATAGAACTCAGCTCCTGTACAAGAACATCCAGTGCTGTCTTTCCAGGCCCAAATTAATTTATTCATTAACATTCAAGTTTCTGCTCTAAGTGTAGTGATTTAATCTAAATGTTGTGCTTTATATACAAATTATATTTCTCTTAATTTTGTGACATAATACTGGGAAAACAACAATTTAAAATATAATCTTAAAAGGCTGCCTTATGTCCTCAAATTGTCATTCTGGCAACAAGAAAGGACAGTTAAATACTTTAGATTTCAAAATTGACTTAACTATCTAACCATTATTTGCATTTATTAGCCATTGAAAATGAAATCTAGAGTCAGACAGAACTCCCCTTTGTTGCAGGATATTTGATCACACTGTGAACCCCGAGATTGTGTTATTTACTGAAAAAAACTATTTCTAGTTGTGGTGTGGCTCAGCTCCTAGCACACCTTAATCCCAAGCAATGACAGTAAAGTTTGTAGAAGGAAGTTCCCATGTTTGAAAGTAATGTCTAATTGAATGGCAAAGTGATGAAGCAGAGAAATACTGACAGAATAGGATGTGCCTAACTCGGGGGTGGGGGAGCAACACAAGAGGAAGCAGTACAGGGGGTGGGGGAGGAGACAGTTTTACTTGGAGAGTTTTACAGAGACAGGTTGAAGAGAGAACAAGCCAAAGAATGAGGAGGAGCTGGAGTAGTAGAACAGATTGGCAGAGTTAGTTTGAGGCCAAGTAGAACAGTTCATTCAGAGGCTGAGAGAATCTAGATTGAACCAGTCAGCTTGGAGAGGGGTTTGAGCCAGAACAGCTGAGTTGAACCAGCCAGAGCTCAGAAAGAACTAGAAAGGGTGAGCTTATTCAGCAGTAAGCCTCAAGCTGAAATATTGCTGAGACTAGATAAGCTTTTGTGGAGGCTTCCAGAAGTAGGCCTAAGGTAGCAGACAGAGGCAGTAAGCCTCTGAGATGACAGTTGCTACAGGAGAGTAAAAGTTAGTTTTACACCCCTTTTCTCTAATTATGATACTATGGATACATTACATTTAATTAAATTAATTAAAATCTAGATATTGTGTGCCTTATTTATTAAATGAAAAACACGTAAAGGTTTTTAACCTGACCTCTGAGATATTTGGATTATGTGAGCTAAATACAATGTTAAGTGAGGTTTTACAGGAAAATAAGCCATTGCACTTAGGCAAATATAAAATGAATATAGACCACAGATTACATTCCATTTATCTAGTAATGAGAGAACCAGCCTACAAAACCTTTGTTAACTTTGGTACTTTTAGTCATAAAATTGTTGAATTAGAAAAGAAATAAGTTAATGAGAAATGAGTCCAAGGCTATGGACTTTTAGTTATCATTCCATAGTGTCTGGGTTTGGTGTCTGTAGGTGGAATGGATCCCTAGGTAGGGCAGTTTCTGATGGCCTTTCCTTCAGTCTCTGCTCTATTCAGTCCCTATATTTTCTTTAGACAAAAACAATTCTAGGTAAAATTTTTGAGATGGTTGGGTGGCCCCATATATCTGTGCCTATCCACTGGATATGGTCTCTACAGGTTCTATCTCCCCTGTGTTGGATTTTTTAGTTAATGTCATCCCCTTTGGGTCCTTGGAACCTCTTGCTTCCCTGGCATCCAGGACTTCCTAGTGGCTACCTCCAGTTACCCATGCCTCACTGCTATACATTTAATTTCCCGATCCTCTGAATTTCTCCGTTTCATCCCACACCTGATCCTGCCCCCCTTTTATCCTACCCCTACTCTCACTCTCCCAGATCCCTCCTTCCCTCTACTTCCCTTAATTATTTCGTTCCTCCTTCTAAGTAGGATTGAAGCATCCACACTTTGGTCTTCCTTCTTCTTGAGCTTCATATGGTCTGTGAATTGTATCCTGGATAATCTGAGCTTTTGGGTTAATATCCACTTATCAGTGGATATTATGCTGCATACTATGCAGCATACTGTGTGTGTTCTTTTGTGACTGGGTTACCTCACTCAGGATGATATTTTCTAGTTCCATCCATTTGCCTAAGAATTTCATGAAGTCATTCTTTTTAATAGCTGAGTGGTACTCCATTGTATAAATGTACCACATTTTCTGTATCCATTTGTGTGTTGAGGGACATCTGGGTTCTTCCCAGTTTCTGGCTATTATAAATAAGGCTGCTATGAATATAGCAGAGCATGTGTCTATGTTGTATGTTGGAGCATCTCTTGGGTATATGCCCAGGAATGGTATAGCTTAGTCCTCAGGTAGTACTATGTCCAATTTTCTGAGGAATCACCAGACTGATTTCCAGAGTGGTTGTACTAGCTTGCAATCCCACCAACAATGGAGGAGTGTTCCACTTTGTCCACATCCTTGCTAGCATCTGCTGTCATCTGAGTTTTGATCTTAGCCATTCTGGTGTTATGTTCAATTCGTGAGAACCTTAAGAGACCACCAGAAATCACAACACTGATGCAAACACACAAGAGCCTTTATTCGAGTCTGAACTCGGGACACAACTTTCCCTGCTCAGGTTTATATATGGAAAGTGCACAAGCTGGGACTTTTCGAGCCTTGGCATTACCTGATTGGGTGAGCGGTTAAGGAATGCTGTCCTTCAAACTGATAACACTTGTTCAGACTGCAAGGAGGGACAATACAGTTGAAAAGGACCTTTCTGGCCTGAGAAGAAATGACTCATTTTGTGCATTTTTGCAAGCTGGTCACAGCTGCCTGGGAATGCTTGGTTGTCTCTTTCCCATATGCAACTCAAGAGTGTGTGTGTGTGTGTGTGTGTGTGTGTGTGTGTGTGTTTGTGGGGGGGGTGCTTTTCACTTGAAGGGCATTAATTTTCTGTTTCCTTCAAAGACAGGAGACATCTGTACTAGGGGGAGTGCTAGCTGTTTAACTCAGCGCTGGGACTATCATGGAAGGGAGTGTTATAGTTGGTGCCAGGGGCTAGTGCAAGGCTGTCTTTTGGTCTCTGCACTGGCTGGTGTGCGGTGGAATCTCAGGATCGTTTTGATTTGCATTACCCTGATGACTTTTAACCCGAATGGGGTATTGTAATTTGTCAAAGGCTTTTCAGCATCTAATGAGATGATCATGTGGCTTTTTTATTTTTGTTTGTTTATATAGTGGATTACGTTGATGGATTTCCATATATTGAACCATCCCTGAATCCCTAGGATAAAGCCTACTTCATCATAATGGATGACCGTTTTGATGTCTACTTGGATTCAGATTTCAAGAATTTTATTGAGTATTTTCGAATTGATACTCATAAGGGAAATTGGTCTGAAGTTCTCTTTCTTTGTTGGGTCTTTGTGTGGTTTAGGTATCGACGTAACTGTGGCTTCATAGAATGAGTTAGGTAGTGTTCCTTCTGTTTCTCTTTTGTGGAATAGATTGAATGAAAAGTATTGCTATGAGGTCTTCTATGAAGGTCTGATGGAATTCCGCACTAAACCCATCTGGTCCTAGGCTTCTTTTGGTTGGGAGAATTAATGACTGCTCCTGTTTCTTTAGGGGTTATGAGACTGTTTAGATGGTTTATCTGATCAGGTTTATCTGCTCCTGATTTAACTTTGGTACCAGCTATCTGTCTAGAAAATTGTCCATTTCACCCAGTTTTTCCAGTTTTGTTGAGTATAGGCTTCTGTAGTGGGATCTGATGATTTTTTGAATTTCCTCAGTTTCCCTTTTCATTTCTGATTTTGTTGGTTTGGGTACTATCTTTGTGCCCTCTGGTTAGTCTGGCTAAGGGTTTATCTGTCTTGTTGATTTTCTCAAAGAACCAGTTCCTGGTTTTGTTGATACTTTATATTTGTGTTTGTAATTCTTTGTTGACTCTTCGTTTCTCTTTGGTTGATTTCAGCCCTGAGTTTGATAGTTTACTGCTCTCTACTCCTCTTGGGTGTATATGCTTCTTTTTGTTCTAGAGCTTTCAGATGAACTGTTAAGCTGCTAGTGTATGCTTTCTCCAATTTCTTTATGGAGGCACTTACAACTGTGACTTTTCCTCTTAGCACTGCTTTCATTGTGTCCCATAAGTTTGGGTATATTGTGCCTTCATTTTTGTTAAATTCTAAAAAGTCTTTAATTTCTTTCTTAATTACTTCCCTGACCAAGTTATCATTGAATAAAGCATTATTCAACTTCTATGTGTATGTGGGATTTCTGTTGTTTTGTTATTGAAAACCAGCCTTAGTCCATGGTGGTCTGATAGGGTGCATGGGATTATTTCAATCTTCTTGTATTGGTTGAGGCTTTTCTTGTGTCCAATTATATGTTCAATTTTGGAGACAGTACTATGAGGAGCTGAGAAGAAGGTATATCCTTTTGCTTTAGGGTGAATGTTCTGTGTATTTCTAAATCCATTTGGTTCATAAGTTCTGTAGTTTTGCTATGTCTCTGTTTATTTTCTGTTTCCATGATCTGTCCATTGGTTGGAGTGGGTGTTGAAGTCTCCCACTAATATTGTGTGAGGTTCAATGTGTGCTTTGAGCTTTAGTGATGTTTCTTTTACAAATGTGGGTGCCCTTGCATTTGGGGCATAGATACACAGGATTGAAAGTTTATCTTGGAAGATTTTTTTTCCTTTGATGTGTATGAAGTGTCCTTATCTTTTTTGATAACTTTTGGTTGAAAGTTAATTTTATTCAATATTAGAATGGCTATGCCAGCTTGTTTCTTGGGACCATTTGCTTGGAAAGTTTTTTTCCAGCCTTTTACTCCCAGGTAGTGTCTGTCTTTGTCACTGAGGTGTGTTCCCTACATGAGCAAAATACTGGGTCCTCTTTATGTGTCCAGTCTGCTAGTCTATGTCTTTGTATTGGGGAATTGAGCCAGCCCATTGTTCTTAAGAGATGTTAGGGACCAATGGCTGTTATTTTCGTTGTTAGAGGTGGAATTATGTCTGTGTGACTCCTTGGGTTTGTTGTGAGATTAATTTCTTGCTTTTTCTTGGGTGTAGTTTCCCTCCTTGTGGTGGAGTTTTTTCATGTATTATCCTTTGTAGGGCTGGATTTGTGGAAAGATATTCTTTAAATTTGGTTTTGTCATGGAATAATCTTGGTTTCTCTATCTATGGTAACTTTTGACCTTTTCCTTTCCCTTAGCAATTTAATATTCTATTTTTGTTCTGTGCACTTGGTATTTTGATTATTATTTGGCGAGAGGAATTTCTTTTCTGGTCCCATCTATTTGGCTTTCTGTAGGATTCTTGTATGTTTATGGTCATCTCTTTCTTTAGGTTACGGACATTTTCTTCTATAATTTTGTTGAAGTGTTTATTGGCCCTTTGAGTTGGGAATCTTCACTTTCTTTTATACCTATTATTCTCAGGTTTGGTCTTTTCATTGTGTCCTGGATTTCCTGGATGTTTTGTGTTAGGAGATTTTTGCATTTTGTATTTTCTTTGACTGTTATGTTGATGTTTTCTATGGTATCTTCTACACCTGAGATTCTCTCTATTTCTTGTATTCTGTTGGTCATGCTTGCATCTGTGATTCCTGATCTCTTTCCTAGGTTTTCCATCTCCCTTTGTGATTTCTGTATTGTTTCTATTTCCATTTTTAGATCCTAGACAGTTGTTCAGTTCCTTCACCTGTTTGATTGTGTTTTCCTGTATTAAGGGATTTATGTGTTTCCTCTTTAAGGGCTTCTACTCATTTACCTGTGTTATCCCGTATTTCTTTAAGGGAGTTATTTTGAACTTCTTAAAGTCCTCTGTCATCATCGTGAGATGGGATTTTAGATCTGAATCTTGCTTTTCAGTTGTGTTAGGGTATCCAGGGCATGCTATGGTGGGAGAGCAGGGTTCCGATGGTGCCAAGTAGCATTGGTTTCTGTTGCTTATGTTCTTGTGCTTGCCTTTTGCCATCTGGTATCTCTGGTGTTAGCAGTCTTTGCTGTCTCTGACTGGACCCTGTTCCTACTGTGATACTGTGATCCTGATTGTGTCAAAACTCTTGGAGGACCTGCTGTCTCTGTGATCTTAGATGTGTCACAAGTCCTGGGGGATACACTGCCTCTGGGTGTGGGTGGAGTGGGTGGAGATTCAGAGCCCAGGGCTGCTCCTGGTCTCCAATGCATGCTGAAAGGAATGTGTGCCTCTGGCTGGGCAGGAGTGCCTGTGTCCCCTGGGTCCTGGAGAGTTTCAGTTAGGCCAGGTATTGTGGGAGGGGTATTGGGGTCTCACCTGTGATCCTGGATTTGTTGTAAGTCCCGGAAAACAGGCTGCCTCTGGGTGTGGGTTGGTTGGGGAGGGTGGAGCATAGGCTGCTTCCCCCGCAGGCACATACTGTGTGCCTCTGGCTGTGCAGGAGTGCCTGCATCCCCTGGGTCTGGGGTCGGGGGTGGGGGTTGGGGGCTGGGGGAGAGGTGTCCCCAGTTAGGCCAGGTATTGGGGTGGAGTTAGGGTCTCACCTGTGATCCTAGGTCTGTTGGAAGTCCTGGAGGACAGGCTGCCTCTGGGTGTCTTGGGTTGTTTTTTAAGAAAAGAAAAAGACTATGAAGTCAGGAAGGAGGTGAAGGGTGGACGTGGGACGAGCTAGGGATAAGAGTTAGGAGTGTTACATGAAAGTAAATTGTATACATGTGTGAAATTCTCAAATACGTAATAAAATATTATGAACTTTTTAAAAAACAAGCTCAGAAGGACCTGAGTCCTGACATAAGATTGACCTCTGACTTTAACATATATTTGTACACACAAGAACATGCACACACACATATACATTTGATTATACATACTCCCAGCTGCAAAAATGCCCCGAAACCAGGAAGCTAGTTCTTTCATAATTTTAGAAAGCGATAGGCTAACTCAATTCCTTCTGTCAGTAATAATCATTAGAAGTGCTTTAGGATGGTTATTAGCCAAACATATTTTTGTATTAAAATAGAATTTATGGGGGCTGGGGATTTAGCTCAGTGGTAGAGCGCTTACCTAGGAAGCGCAAGGCCCTGTGTTCGGTCCCCAGCTCCGAAAAAAAGAACCAAAAAAAAAAAAAAAAAATAGAATTTATGTGCTATGTTTATATAATGTTCCCTCTTCACCCATGTCTCCCACTCCACAAATTCATGGTCCCTTTTTTAATTATTTTATTTGTGTGTGTGTGTGTGTGTGTGTGTGTGTATGTGTGTGTGTTTATAAAACTGCTGGGCCCATTTAGTGTTGTTCATACTGTGTTTTTAGAGCTGACAACTTGCTATTGGATAGCCATTTAGGGTCTCATCCCTTGAGAAGACTAGTTCTCATTCTATCACAATTCATTAATTGACGGTGGCTCTTCATCTAGGGCTGTGAGACCCTATGACATTTCCCTCATCCATCCATGTTGGGATGTCAGCTGGTGGTGTGGGTATTCAGGTCTTTTTAGGCAGTCATGTTGAGATTTAAATGACTTCTATAGTCTGTCTCCCTCTCTTTTGAATGTTCCTGTGCTTTTAATGTCAGGATCAAGAAATTGTCATTTTGTTCTTTTTTTCTCCTCTTCTTCCTCTTCCTCCTCCTCCTCCTCTTCTTCTTCCTCCTCCTCTTCTTCTTCCTCCTCCTCTTCCTCCTCTTCCTCCTCTTCCTCTTCTTCCTCTTCCTCCCCTTCCTCCTTCTCCTCCTCCTCATTGTATGTGTACATGTTGCAAGTTGAATGAATGCCAAGGTCACAGACAAGTTTAGCAGTCAATTATCTTGCTACCATGAGATCCATGGATCTGGGGAAATTTTATTTCTCTATGGTATTTGTGTATAACAATCAATTTAGTGACATTTGTCCTAATTACTGACTTTTCAGGACTAGGGATCAGGCCCAGGGCCTCATACATGCTAAGCAAGTGCTCCATCCTTGAGCCACACTCCCAGCAGACCCTGAATTTGTGTTTGTGTATTCAAAAATGTTTTATCTCATTGAATTTTTTTACTGTTCACCATTAAATTTATTATTCTGCTTAGTTATGCCATATAATTGATTTTTGTTGTTCTTGCTTGAATTATCTAGAGAGTGACTAAGGTATTTTCATTAAAGCTCTATTTTAAACCACACAAGATGTTTAGTAGTATAATAAGAGAGTATTATATGCAAGAATCTTAGAGCTTATTTCTTACAAAATGTGCATTTTCTTGCAATATTTTGTTCTTGCCCTAAATTTGCAGCATGCATTTGAGCACAGCGGCTCTTACTATTGCACCTCCCTATGGGAGGACTGTAGCGGGCGGAGCATGTGGTGGCTCCAATGCTTGATTAAACTTAATCTAAGGACCTTGCCAAAGACATGCTGCAATCTGGGAATTTGATTGTAATTTATTGAAGTAGCCTTTTTTACATTAACGAAAAGCCATCTTTTGGGATCTTTTTTTTTTTTTTTTTTTTTTTTGTTTTTTTTTTTTGAGCTGGGGACCGAACCCCAGGGCCTTTGGCTTCCTAGGTAAGGGGCCTACCGCTGGGCTAAATCCCCCGCCCCCTCTTTTGGGATCTTAATCACAATGATAGCATGCAGATCTGATCTATGAGGTGGAGGTGGAAACAACTGAAGAATGTAACATGTAAAACAAATCTTTTGGAGAGATTGCTTTGGTTTATATGTTCAAGGCATGTTGGCAGCATTGGCCCAGAACTTGTTCTAGAATTTCAGTCTGAGTTGATTGAAGTGCTTAGTATCAGGCAGTGTAGAGTAACATACACTAGCAGTGCACTGCCCGTAATGTTTGCACAAACAGAAGGTGAGTTTGCACACTACTTTGTAAAGATAAATAATTATAATTCAGGTAAGATGACTCAGTGACTTTAATTTGTGTCAGGAAATTCTTTGCCACTTTGTGTGTTTGACGCTAGAGTTGTTCTGAGCACAGACAAGATATAAGAAAAGTCTGCTGTGTATTTTATTTAGATTAATTATTATATTGTGGGCTGGAGAGATGATTCTGTGGTTAAGAGACCTGCTCTTCCAGAGGTCCAAGGTCAATTCCCAGCACCCACATGACAGTTCACAAGCATCTCTATAACTCTAGTCCCAGGGGACACAGCATCATCTAATGGACTGTGGGCACCAAACATATGGGGTGCACAGACATATATGCTGAGAGAACACTCATGCTCACAAAACAAACAAACAAACAAATAAATTAATATTAAAGAAAGATTAACTTTTATTTTTATTTATGTATATGCCATATGTGTAGCTGCCTTCAGAGGCCAAAAGAGCGCATTAAGTCCCCTGGAGCTGAAGTTGCAGGTGCGTGTGAGTCTCCCTGTGTATTTGCTGGGAAATAAATTTGGTCCTACAGAGCAGCAAATATTTTTAACAGCCGAGCCAACTCTCTAGCCCCAAGCTCTCGTTTTCATGAGAGCTTTGTGTGACATGCCATTATTCTCTGTTGATACAGGATTATTTGCTTCATGTTTATGTTCTCCTCCTGTGGAAAATTAAATATATAGGAAACTTTTACTTATATATGGGTCTGGGAATCTCTTCTGATAACATTTTGATACACTCAGTGGTTGTTGGTTTAGTATTTAAACTAATATTATAGGCTTTTTAAAGTTCAGAATCAAGTTAATCTTAGGTTATATAGAGGAAAAAAAGCTTGCATCTAAAACAACGAAGGCATGCTCCCTTTCCATCTGTAAATCAGTGTTCTGTTACTTTAGTCATGGTTCAAGCTTTGGCCACAAAACATAAAAATCTTTACATAGAACAACAATTCTCAACCTGTAGGTCACAATCCCCCGAGGGTACAATGACCCTTTCACAAGGGTTCCTTAAGACCACTGGAAAAAATGTAGATATTTACGTTATGATTCATAACTGCAAAATTACAGTTATGAAGTAGCAACGAAAATAATTCTATGGTTGGGGGGGTCAGAAAAACATGAGGAACTGTATTAAAGGGTCACAGCATCAGGAAGGGTAAGAAGCACTGAGATAGAACATTATTACACGGCATAAAGAAGTGATGTGTTGGGGTTGGGCAGATGGCTCAGCACTTAAGAGCACTTGTTCTTGTGGAAAGCAACTGGGTTTGGTTCCAGCACCTACATGATGTCCTCGTCTGTAACTCCAGTTCCAAAGGATCTGACCCTCTCCTAACCTTTGCACATGCTAGGGACAAAAGAGGCACAAATACAAACATGAGCTCAAAACACTTGTACTCATAAAAAAATTAAAGTGATGTATTTACATTATTTCTGCAATTAAAAATATTATGTGATTTAAAACCAGTTGAAAACAGGAAGAGCTTTCTAACATATTTCTGGATATAATATAAATACAAAGAGATAAATATAAAGAAATACTTAATTTCTTAACTTGTATATGTTGATCTAGTATATGTGTTAATCTACATGTCATGGTGAGAGGACAGTTTGCAGGAGTCAGTTCTCCTATTTTGTGAGTTTTAGGGTCTCAGGTCACCAGGTTCTGAGCAATCTTGCTTACCCCAGAAATAATTTTAAATAATTTTTCTTTAGTTTTTGAAGAACTGTGAAGCTTTCCAGTTTATGATATGAGTATATCTTAAATTGGTAGTAGACCAAATTATACTGAAGCTTAAAAAAAAAAAAAAACCTTCTTAATGAATGAATTGCTTTTCTAAACCCCTGGAGTTCTGGCTGTACTTTTTGTTTTCTCTTCATTACAAA
The DNA here is from genome assembly GCF_011064425.1 of Rattus rattus. Lineage (NCBI taxonomy): Eukaryota > Metazoa > Chordata > Mammalia > Rodentia > Muridae > Rattus > Rattus rattus. Next base: position 16,579,226 of record NC_046157.1, read on the forward strand.
GTCTTTGTACTGTTAGAAAGTCCTAGTAATATCTCAGAAATGGCTAATAAGGAAGCGTTTTATTAATGTGTTTGTTTTGGTTGGGCGTTTAATTGTGAGCCAGCAAAAAGTCCCTTTGTTGGCTTGGAGCACTCAGGCTACATTTATGTTTCTCTGGGTTTTAGGCTTTTCTTCAAGTGTTGTGTACAATGGAATATTTGTAGGGGGGGGTTAATTATTAAAAGTATTGTTTTTCAATGTAAAAAGTTAATCAGTAGAAATAGTTCCTTCTTAAAATTTAAGCTTAAAATTTTATGTTGTGAGTTGTATAAAGTGTCTCTACAAGGCTGTCCTCGTCAGATGGATCATTCTAAGCAGTTTAGAAGAGGAATTCCACAGTTAGTCCATTATTCTCTGTGAATGCTGAATCCCTCTTCAAAACCTCATCACTTTAACCCATTCTGTGGTAGGCACAGAATACCATTTAGGATTCTTGGTGGCCCTCTAGCGGGAAAGTGAAGAAAATATTGTATTAAAAATGTCTTATGGGCATGTATAATAAAGACAGTTTAAAAGGGCATCTGAGTTATACTTGAATAACAAAAAATACTTCAATAATGTTGGAAGTGAAAAAGAATGTAGGTTGACTAGTATCATCACATGAGAGGCTTAACTTTATAGTTAGCATTTTTAAAGACTGCTTTCCCAGAGTGTTGGAATAGTAAACTATATGTTGACAAGAGACTATATACAGACTACAAATACATGAATTACATTTTCACTGATGTGTTCTTATAAGTTCAGAACTTATTATTTAAAGCTTTGTGGTAAAAAATTCAGGTAAAATGTTAAGTGTACAAGCACCCTACTTTTTAGAGGTGAATAGTCCTATAAATTTTGCTGACCAGAGACAGCCTGAAAGAATAATGGAAAGTAAATCTTTTCTCCCAGCATATAAGTATAATACTTAAACTGTAATGTACTTTTAAAATTCCATTTTATTTTTCCCAAATGGTTTTTCTTCTGCCCTTTATTTGGAAGCTAGTTCCTTACATGGGCTTTGGTAGAGGCCGTGGCGCGGCAGTGGCGGGAGCAGTAGCTCTAAATCACAGTGGGGTGTTTGGTTGTTCCAGGCTTCCTGAGATCAATTCCTGCCCACCCTGCTCGTACAGTAATGTGTAGTTTGACATAGAGCTTGGGAAGCACAGAACTGTCCAATCAGTTGTCCCTGACAGCATCAGCCTCCACTGTGTACAAAATGACCAGTTTCATCTTTGGTCAGGTACCATGCACCACTCATGCCTCTAATTGGCTTGAGTGCCTGCCCTGATTTCCCTCAGTGATGGACTGTGGTGTGGAGGTGTAACCAAATTCCTCCTACACCAAAGCTGGTTTAGGTCAGTTTTCTCATAGCAGCTAAAAGCAGACTAGGCAGACATCACAGCTTAAGATTCCCTTAGGAAGTTAGCTGTGTGAGTACTTCACAATCATATAGCAAGTTTTCTGGAGTATATTCTTAACAACAAAAATACTTTAAAAGGTATCTTTATATTTCAGCTGTAACCATGGTGCTTAGTTATGGTTATAAATGGATTAGTAGGTATTTTATACATATTAATAGTATAGCTTTGCAGTAAATATGTGATTTTCAAAAAGTAACCATTCATGGCACTGGAGAGATGGCTCAGTGGGTAAAGCACCTGCTGTGCAAGCAGAAGGACTGTAGTTCAGATCCCAGCGCTGAGGTGAAAAACTGGGCGCTGTCGTGTGCAGGTATCTGTGATCTCAGCGGCTGCAGAGGTGGAGACAAGGGTCGCTGGTCCTTGCTGGCTGCCAGCCTAGCTCTGGGTTCAGTCGGAGCCCTGTGGCAAGAAAGTAAGGTGGAGAGTGACAGGAGGAGATTGGATGCTCTCCTTGGCCTTTTGCAAGTGCACGTGCTGCGTGCAGCGTCTTGTATGCCACACACCTGAACAGACACACAGACACACACACACACACACACACACACACACACACACACACACACACACACGAAGAGCTACCGTTCATGTAGCTCAGTGACTCCTTCCTTGTCTTCTTCATAGCCTTAAATACTCCGATGGGGCTTTGGATGTTTGGGTTTTTTTTTCTCAATTAAAGGCCATTAGGTGGAGTAGGTCCCTATCTCATATAGTTGCCTGGACTACTCCTTCCTCCTTGGAAGGAAAACAAAAACCTCACAGTATAGATTTGAACAGTCTGGCTGATTGACTTTGTTAGCTCACTCATGCTTAAGGCTGAGTTTACAAATAATTAAATACTAATATAACAGCAGCCTTTTCAAAGACAGTCACGTAAGAGTGTGTAAGTCTTTGATATACACCTCCAATAACAACATGGACATTGTACAACTACTGACCAAAACATGAATAAATGTCTATCATTAATTTGATTATATAATTTGAGACTTTCAAGTTTTCACATGTCAACACTAAATTTTACTCAAATTCAAAGAAAGGTGAGTGAATAATTAAGGACAAAAAAGAAATGCAGCATTTTCATCCATATAGTTATTAAGTAAGGATTGTATCATGGAGTATTTTGTGATATATAGTAGGCACATCCATCATAAGAGCACATGGCAGTATCTTCGTTTATACTGGCAGCTGCTGAATATTCAAAGGTAAATGAAAGGAAGTAGAGGCAAATATGAAAACTGTTACTACGCCGTGTCACTAGGAAAGGGAAAGTGCTCTGCAGTCTAGACTGAGAGTCTCACTAGGTGGATTTACCCTTGTAGAGAATAAATTCTGTGCACAGAAGGTCCTGTAACTTCTGTCATTTATTCTAGAATGTTTTCATTGTGCACAGAAAGGTTTCATAGACACTAGCAGTTGATTCCTGTCCCCTGTCCTGGGCAAATGTCTATTTTCTGGATATATGGGTTTGCCTATTGTGAACATTTTTTATAAATGCAGTTTTATAACATGTAGACTTGCTCGTAATATAGGGATTTTGTTTTTTTGTTTTTTGGGGTGTGTGTGTGTGTGTGTGTGTGTGTGTGTGTTTTTGTTGTGTGTGTGTGTGTGTGTGTGTGTGTGTTTTTTGTGTGTGTGTGTGTGTGTGTGTGTGTGGTTTTTGTGTGTGTGTGTGTGTGTGTGTTTTGCGTGTTTGGTGGTGTGTGTGTGTGTGTGTGTGTGTTTTGTTTTTGTTATCAGCTTGACACAAGGTCATATGGGAAGAGAGAGTGTCAGTTGAGGAATTGGCTGTCAGATTGGCCTGAGGGCAAGTCTGTGGTGACATTTTCTTGATTAATGATTGATATGGGTGAAGGGACTCTGGCCAGCTGCAGCATGGTGAGCATGGACTAAGGTCAGAAGAGGGTGTCAGATCCCATGGTGACAGAGTTTCAGATGTTTGTGAGAAGCTTTGCTTGTGATACTGATACTGGAGCTAAACTCTAGTCCACATGATTGTCCAGCAAGCACTCTTAACCACTAAACCATCTCTACAGCTCCAGTTCCTTTTCTGAGTCTCCAGCTCAGGCTCCTGGGATTACAGGTGTGCACCGACACTCTCAGTTTACACAGTGCTGGGGATTGAACCTTACTTCATGAAGGCGGGAGGCTAGGGAAGGATGTTACTAATTGACCTACATCCCCTACCCACTTTTTGTGAATATCTCTATATTGACATTTAGAATCAGGAGGTATGAGTTACTTTCCTTCATTCCGATGTTCAAAGATTTGTTTTGACTATTCTTGGTCCCTTGCAATTTCATATGACATTAAGATCTGCTTGGAAATTTGGAAGTGAGGGGTAGGGAGCAAGGTGAGATATTTATGGCTATATGGGTCATGTTTAGAGGGAGGTAAACAACTCGTATGTATTGAAATCTTCTCAGAGAAAGAAACATTTAGGCGTTTCTCCTGTCACTCCTGTGTGTATCATGCTAGCAAATAAGCAAATAATGAAGTGTAGCTTTTATTTATATGTGTTGTGAAACGATTAGCTCGTCATCACTTCTCAGACCTTTTTCAGGAGTGTTTTGTTTCAAGCATTAATAATCAAGAGGAACTAATATCACAGAAAGAAATAACTAGATATTTGTGTCTCATGATAAAAGAACACACCATTAGATGGCTTAGTGGTTAAGAGGGCCTAGGTTGGGTTCCTAGCACCCACATGGCAGCTGACAGCAGTCCAGAGGATCCATTTCCTTCCTCTGGCCCTGAGGGAACTACAAACATGATAAATTCAGGCAACTCACACTTAATACATATAAATGAAAAATAAACAAATCTTAAAAATGAATAATCAAAAAACGATCAAGCGAAAAGATATACATTAAAATGTAGCTAGAAAACAGTATTTAAAGTGATTTATCTGACACACACACACACACACACACACACACACACACACACACACACACACCACAAACCCCCCACCCCCACCCCCGGTTCTGAGGACTGAATCCAGGGCCTTGCGCTTGCTAGGCAAGCGCTCTACCACTGAGCTAAATCCCCAACCTATCTGACCTTTCAGAATGAACTAATTTATTTGTTATTGTTAATTCCTTTAATCTACATTCATGGGCATGAATACACACATCTGTATACTTATTCTATATTTTTTTGCCTTAAAATGTTCAAGCTGTGTATTTATTTATAGTTTTACTTATGTACCTATATGGCTTTTTTAGCTTCAGATTTCCTATTTTTTAACCTAATTTAAGTTATATAGAATTCCCTATGATGAGTTTACTTAATTCTTTTGGCAGGGGCAGGGAGAATCTATTAACAGGTACTTTCAAAAAAAATGTTTTTTTAAAACTACCCTAAAATCAGGGTCCTTGTAGATATATCTCTCCTAAAAGTACAGTTATGGAGTGCCTTTAAAGTTGCAAATATGGCTTCTTCTTTGTATTGTATCAGCCATGAGTATTTAGATTTTACTTCCTCTCAACTGAGTTATGTATCTACATACATACTACAAAAGAACATTCTCTGATGAGTATGTGTATGCTAATAAGAACTTAACATTGTGGTTTATTGATAATAGTATTAGGTTCTTCCCTAGAGACTGTGGCCTGGACACCTGTATGAGGCATAGGTTCCATCTTGTAAAGCAAACTTTAAGTCCAGTGAGGAGCAGTTGGTTACTGTCGATGACAGCAGTCATACCTCTGTTGGACTGGGGGCATATCTTGCTAGGCCAGTATTTATGTTCTGTATTGACACTGTTTCTTTTTGTTGTTGCTCTGCTCTGTTTTTACACTGAAAATGATACTGGCTAACATAAAGACATTTTCATACAGGTATATCATGTTCTTGGAGTGCATTTCTCCTATACAGCAACATCCTTCCCTATACTTCCCCTCTCTCCACACTGTCACCTTTGTTTCCTACTTCCATACCATGTGTACATAGTATTTACATGAAGTCTGAAACCCACAAAGGACATAAAACATGCACCATTTATGCTTCTGAGGCTGACTCTATTCACCTAATGATTATCTCCAGGTGCATTCACTTTTCTGTAAACAAAACTTCCCTTTATAACATGAGTTCTCGGTGTGCGTGTGCGCATGCACTGCTTTTGGCCATTCCTCTGAGAATGGACATTTAAGTTGGAGATCTTTTAAAGCTGTTGTAAAGTGCTTCTCTCTCTCTCTCTCTCTCTCTCTCTCTCTCTCTCTCTCTCTCTCTCTCTCTCTCTCTCTCTCTGTGTGTGTGTGTGTGTGTGTGTGTGTGTGTGTGTGTGTGTCTAGGGTGAGAAATACAAATTTAGTTTCATTCTTCTGCAAGTGTATCCTTGATAGTGTTCCTCAGGTTGATGTCCAGAAGTGGAATTACTAGGCAGAGAAACATTTTCAGAGCTTTTGAATCATTGCCAGACTGCCGTCCAGAAAGGCTCATAGTATAACCTGATGAAGTTTCCATGCTGAGTCTCATGCTAACTCCTTTCTGCTTATTAAACACGTACTTATTTGTGTTTGTTCCTCGTTCTTCTCAAATAGTTTTAAGAGTGACCAGTTTGAGAATTGTTCTTTTTTTTTTCCTGTTATAACTGATTTTTTTTCTTGTTATGTTTATTTTTGAGTAATCTGAGAGTCTTTATTTTGTATTGACTTGTTGTAGAGAACAGACATAGCTTGGGTTGAAAAATGCACCATGTTTCTTTTCCAGTTTCTATTACTATAATTTATTTTTTTATGGTGTGAAGTAAATTTGTTTTTGAAGGTTAGTCTTTTAAAAATACATTACATAGGGCTGGGTGTGACCAACACACCTTTAGTACTCGCACTGGGGTCAGGTGGATCTCTGTGTCTCTGTGAGTTGAAGGCCAGCCTGGTCTATGTAGTGAGTTCTAGGACAGCCAGGGGTACAGAGTGAGACCCCCATCTCAAACAGATAAAAAAGATTGCATAGAAAAGAGGTAGGGGTGTGTGTGTGTGTGTGTGTGTGTGTGTATACGTGCGTGCGTGCGTGCGTGCACGCGCGCACACACGGGCATGTATGTGTCCAACCAGGTGCACACAAGTGATTAAGATTACTTTGTTTGGTAAAGGAAAATGTTATTTTCTGCTGGTCTAATTTTTAGTTCCAAATTGAAATGGCTGACTGGTTTATTTTCTTTTATATGCAAGTTAACTGAACAAGGAACCAGACCAATTTAGTTAAATAAGCAGATTTTCATGCTGACTTCATTCAAATAGCTTCCTTTTAGCACTGGATAAGAAAGAAACGGGCAAATTAATATTTAGGCTTCTATTGCAATTTTTCAAAAAACCTTTATCACAACTTTAAAATGGAATCTTGTTTTTCTCAAATTTTATGTATTAAGCGATACTACTTTTACATTGTAATTACTTTTATATTTAATATTTGAATAGTTATAAAAACCATTTTTAAGTTACATTCCTTTAGTTTTGGGGTTTCTTCATATTTAATAGTTTTCTTTACTTCACAGAAATACCGGTATCAGGACGAAGAGGTGCTGCCTTCAGAGCGGATTTCCCCGCAAGTCCCAAATGAGGTGCTGGGTCCGGAGCTGGTTCACGTCTCGGAGAAGAGCCTGTCAGAGATTGAGAATGTCCACGGGTTTGTCTCTCACTCTCATATCTCACCTATAAAGGTAGGGTATAACCGTTTGTTATTTCTCTTACCGCTGTGGTTTTCATGCTGCTTTTGTTCAAGTTCACATCAATTCCCCATTCTGGTTGGTTTTAGTTTTTATAATTTCAAAGAATTTCATGCTGTTCATTGGTATTTCAAATTCATTTTTAAAATCTTGATTAACATCTGTGAACTCTCGCATGTGAATTTTCTCGGTTGTGTCTTTTCATAAACAGTCACAATCCTGTTTTGATGTTTACCTTTTCTCAAAGTTCTACATATTTAGACTTAAAATAAATGTTTTGTGTATTTTGAACATTAATTTGCACTTTTGTGCAACATATTTCTACAATTTATTACTTGATTTCACAATCTAGATTTTTTTGTTTTATAGGCATTCAAAATTTTTCTCTCCTTTAATTGGTATTGAATTATTTTCAGGTTATTGCTAGATAAAAGCAGAGACAACCTAAATACTTGCCCTCTTGATTAATGATGCCAAATTACTTTATAATATTTGTATAATCTTCACTTTCAAAAGCAAGATTCAAGGCTTTAATTGGTCTGTATTCTCATAAATACATGGTGTTCTTAATTTTCTCTTGATTTTGAAATGGTATCTCATTGTGACTTGAATGTACATGTCCCATTTATCACTGGGCCGGGATAGACTTACTCATCAGCCAGGCGTCATGGTGTGTGACTTGCCTATGTAGGGTTTTTGCTTGTTTTTTTTGTTTTCCCTACGGATCATAATTTGGACCAGATAGGTTTTTGTTTGTTTGTTTGTTTTTTGTTGTTGTTGTTATCTGCTCCCTGACCCCCAATTCTGGTAGCAACCCTTTGTTTATTCCAAGTATTTGTTTAAAGACCATTTATTTTCTTTTTTCTGTAATATAAACTGACTTGGGATCTTGAGGAGTCCTATCTCAGCCCTCTGAGTGCTACTGGGGTTATAGGTCTCCTCCTTCCAGCCTGTGTATATGGTGTTCACACTGACTGGGTTTCCTGTTGAAGCATCCCTGCATCTCTAGGATGACAGCTATGGTAGTGGATGCATGTGTGTGCCTCCTTTTTGGTTTTACTGGTGTGAGATTTGTTTCCTGTGTTCTCATGGGTGTAACTAACCTCCTTGGGTTGGAGTTTTCCTTCTACCTTCTGTAGGATTGGATTTGTAGATACATATTTAAATTTGACTTTATTAAAACTTTTTATTCATTCATTTTGAGTTTCACACCATGTGCCTCAGTCCTGCTTATCTCCCTGTCCCCTCATATCCGCTCTTTGCTCTTGCAACCTCCTCCCAAAATAAAACAAACAACAACAACAACAACAACACCCAACTCATAGAAAACATCTCATTGTGGCAGCTGTAGTATGTATCACAGTGTGTCCCACAGTGCATACCTGTCCACAGATCTTCATTTGCAAATGTTCATTGCAGTGAGTCATTGATCTCATTTGAGATCTCTGGCATCTGTGACACCATCAATATTGGATCCTCACTGAGACTCCCGGTTACCCTGTTCTTGCCCTGTGCCATGGAGATCCTGAAGCTTTGGAACAGTGGGACTGACCTTTTCATGTGTCCCAACCATTAATAGATGATAGAGATTTTAGGGTGGACCAATTCAGGCCCTAGCTCCGGGCCTGGGCCATAGCTGCTGGTCAGCCGACAACTCTCCCTTACAGCATCACCAAGGAGAGCTCTCCAGCACTGCTCCAGCTAGACCACCGAATGCCGAATGGCAGGAGGCAAGGTCAGCTCTCCTGCTCTCAGGCCCTCAGGCCCTCAGGCCAGCTCACCCACACCTCCAGAGTCAGCTCTACTGTATTGCCTAGGCAGTTCCCCCTCTTCTGAGTGCTACAGCCTGTGAGAGGGCAGGGCTAACTTTCTCCCTCTCATGACTTCAGGGTTAGCTCTTCCAATTACTGCTGTTGTTGAAGAGAGGAAGGGACGATCACACCCCCCCAACCCCCCACCTATGCCACCTCACAGTGGAAAAGTGGTGGGGCCAGCTCTCCCAAGTTCTCACCCTCAGAGCTGGCTCAACTGTGCTCTGGCTCACCAGAGTCAACTCTGCTGTGCTGTACAGGCAGGATGCAGGGCCCACTCTCCTGATTCCTGCATGGTCCTCCTTAACTCATGGTCCTGTGGGCAGCCTTTCTGATTGCTGGAGGTGTTAAGAGGTGGGAGCATCACTTCTGCACTTGTGCCACCCCACAGAGGAGTGACAGGGTCAGCTCTCCCACACTCATGCCCTCATGTTCTCTATGGGTAATATGAGTCAGGGACATTAACACCGACCCCTGCATCTGTATATAGCCATGGACTCAGTGGTGGCTTGGGCTAGGGCCTTACCATGGCCCAAAATGGCAGGGCTGGCCACTCATTACAGGCTACTCCTCTGCAGCTTTGGGGCTCCAGTTTCCTCTCTCCATAACGCTCCAGGCACTCCACTTCACTTTCTCTCCTGTCTGACCACCACATAGGTATGGCATACTTTGGTATTCCCCTGCAGCTGACCACTGTGCCATGCACTAGAGGGCTGTTCTGGGTGGCATGGCGGTCCCAGGTCCCTGTCTTCCTCCTCCTGCATGATGCTGTCTAGATTTGATTTGATTTTTATGAGTCCTAGGCATAAGACAGCTTTGTCCACCAAGTCAGGCATCAAGCCAGGATGAACAATGGATGGCCACCTGCTCTGCCCCTGACTGATACCCATTGCTAAGGGATGGAATATCTTTTTTCGTTTTCTCCATCTGTGGTGATTGAGAATTTTGCTCAGTATAGCAGTCTGGGCTGGCATATGTGATCTTTTAGAGTCTGTAGCACATCTGCCCAGGCCCTTCTGGCATTTAGAGTCTCCATTGAGAAGTCAGGAATAATTCTAATAGACTTGCCTTTCTATGTTACTTGCTCTTTTTCCCTTGCAGCTTTTAACATTATTTCTTTGTTCTGTATTTTTAGTGTTTTGATTATTATGTGGCAGGGGAACTTTATCTTCTCCAATCTCTTAGTATCCTGTATATTTCTTAAACCTTTATAGGCATCTCCTTATTTAGGTTAGGAAAATTTTCTTCTGTGATTTTTGTTGGAAATATATTCTGGGTCTTTGACCTGGAATTCTTGTATTCCTATTATTTTTAGGTTTGGTCTTTTCATAGTGTAAAAGATTTCCTGAATGTTTTGTGTCAGGAATTTTTTAGATTTAACATTTTCTTTGACTGATATATTTATTTCTTCTATTGTATCTTCGACGACTGAGATTCTCTCTTTTATCTATTCTGTAGTTCCTGTTCCCGCACCTAGATTTTTTTTTTTTTTAATTTCCAGAATTCCCTCACTTTGTGTTCTCATTCTGTTTTCCATTTTCATCTTTAACAGTTCCATCATTCCCTTCAACTGTTTGTTTTATCCTGGCTTTCTTGCTCACCCTCCCCTTTAAAGAAGAATTTGTTCATTGCCTCTTTAAAACCCACATCATCTTCATAAAGTTGGTTTTAAAGTCTTTTTCTTGTCTTTTAGCTATATTGGAATATTTGTGACCTGACATGGTGGGATAACTGGGCCCTGGTGATGACATACTGTCTTGGCTGTTGTCAGTTGTTTTCTTAACACTGGTTTGGAGTGATTTTAGGTCTAGGAATCAATTTCTGAGTTTGTCTTTGCTGGGTAGATGTTTTGTTCCTTGGCTTCCATTTCCTCTTTGGTCTCCTGGCTGGTGTGGCATGATAGCTGGCAGGAAGTGTCTGCCCAAGTTGCATTCAGGGACACAATGAGGGAGGAGGAGGGGGCATTGGGGATAACACCAAGGGAAGGGGCACCAAGAGAGTGGGGAAGTCCACAGCTGGGTACCCTATCTTCTGGTAGCCTCTGGTCAGGTAGGGGTTCTTTCTGCTTCCTTTTTTTTATTAGGGTGAATAATAATGTACTGAAAATTTTTTGTAAATAAAGATGTATGGGGCCATTTCTTTAGGATAGATTCCCAGAGGTCAGATTAGTGAGTAAAAATTATAATAATATTTTAATAAGTTCTCGATATTTGACAGAGTGTATTCTGATATAATTGCAACTTAAAAATAGTTTGGAGGATTTCTTCTGCTTTTCCTTTCTGTATGGATTATTGTGGTGGTTATCATATGAAGTACTTGTCTGAGGGATGAAATAGAGTAAAAGTAGATAAAAATATTAAGTAAAATTATTTGAGTTCCTTCAGCTTTTCATTAGAAAGTAAAAATTTATAAAACTTAAAATTGATAGTTTCTAAAGGGATAAATGTTATAAGGAACTTAGCAGTGAAGTATAACTTATATAAAATATCATGTTTAATTGAGATTAACAATCTCTTTAAAAGAAAGAAGCCAATGCAGGGACCTTTTCTATCTTTACAGTATTGTGGTTTGTAATGAACGAAAACATTTAAGGAATTTGTACCACCCAGAATGGGTTTATTATTTGACAGTATCACACAGCTATATATTGCATTTTGATTACTCCTAACCCCTAACCCTTGTTGGCACCTCTCTCCTCTTTAAGTCCCTTTCCCATGTTTGTATCTTTTTATTTTGTTTTTTTGACCTACCATGGGTTTAGAATTATTCAGTGGAACGAAGCAGGATTACTAGTGGGTACACAAGTGAAGACAGCGATTTCTGTCCCCCAATTTATCAATAGCTAATTAATTAGTTCATCAGGTATGGATAGACCTCAATGATTCCCTCCCCATCCTTGGTTGATTATTGACAAGTCCACTCTTATTCGGGCCCAGTGCAGATAACCACAGCACCTGTGAGTTCCTGTTTGCAATAGCTGGGCCCTGTCTAGGAGACAGCATTTTTACAACCCTTTTCCCTATCTTCTGGCCTTTACTTTGTTTCCATGCCCTTTGCTTTAGTATTCCTTGAACTTTGGATGGGGGTTATAAGGGCCTTCTTTAGAGCCACCAAGATGACTCAGTGGGTAAAGGTGCTGTTGCCAAGCCTTGTGACCCAAATTTGATACCTGGGACCAATTTCTGTAAGTTTCCCTCTGAGCTCCACATATGCACCATGACACACATATACACAATAAAAATGCAATAATAAAAAGAATGAAAAACAGACATCCTGTTGAGGGCTGACCACACAAGTATTCCTTGTTTTCATCACTGTAAGCAGCCAAGAGTCTTGCATTCACCACTGTTCATTGCTAAGAGAAGCTTCTCTGATTGAAGGTAATAGCATTTATCTATGGTTATAAAAATGTGTATAGAAGATAGTTTGACACTATGTCAGTGTAGGTAAACAAAAGACCTATGCCTTTGTAGCCAGGGGTTATTGTCCAGAATTACATTCTGAGTTATGAATTCCCTCTTTTGGAGCAGGTCTCATCCAATTACAGAGTAGTTGGGTCACCCCACCCCAAACAGTCATCTGCTACTGGCTCAGTCGTGGGCAGATCTTACCCTGCAGGTTGGTTTATTTAGTTCACATGTAAGTCCAGGGTTAGCTGGGTGGTAGTGGCAGATGACTTTAGTCCCAGTACTTAGGACTGAGAAGTGGGTGCCAATTTAAAAACCTGGAGAGGATACTTTCTGGCTAGTAGTGTTGGGGAAAGTCTCAATAAAGAATTTAGTAATAGAATGCTGAGAAAACAATCCCGGTGTGAATAAAAAGGACATAGTGGATAAATTCAGGGATTAACCATAGTATCAAAACTCTTAAAATGGGGTTGGGGATTTAGCTCAGTGGTAGAGCGCTTGAGGCCCTGGGTTCGGTCCCCAGCTCTGGAAAAAAACAAAACAACAACAACAAAAAAACCTCTTAAAACAATGAGTTAAGATCTAAGAAAAGTAGTCAGAAAGTAAAATAAACACAAATTCAGCCTTAAAATTGGTCCAATGTTAGGTGAAATGACAAAGGCGGGCACTTGCCATATACATGGGAAATTGTAATGACATGGGTAAACAAAATGATTCATACGATTTTCTTTAATGGTGGGGAAAGTGTCATTTAAACTTGTATGAGCAATGCAAATATTCGTAGAAGAAACTTGAAGAGAAGATGAAGAAGGGTGACCCTAAACCAATTCACTCCTACCTGCATACATCTTACACAGCAGTCGTGAGGATATTGCAAAGGAAGTCACAGTCACGCACTTCCTTCTTTTACTGAATGCTATAGGAATATACTTTCTGTTTCAAGTAATACACAATTTGAAATTTGCTCATTTTTATAACTATAGAACATAGACATTGGACTTTTCATTTTAAATGTATGTGTTCTTATGTCAGGTTATGCATGCACACAGGCACAGGCACATACACACACACACACACACACACACAGAGAGAGAGAGAGGAGACCCCTACGCATGCTCACACACACACAGCCAGGGATCTCCAGGAGCTGGAGTTATAGGTAATGGTAAAATACCAGATGTGAGCACCAGGACTCTAATTTGGATTCTCTGAAAGAATAGAACATGCTCTTAAACTGAGCCATTCCTTCAGACCAAGAATTTTTCATATTTTCCACTTCTTGTTGGGGTGGCATTAAACTAAGACCATAGAATTTGTATACAGTTTGGCCACTAGATGGTGCCCACACAGAATGGATTTTACTTACATGAGAGGGGGTGTGTGTGTGTGTGTGTGTGTGTGTGTGTGTGTGTGTGTGTGTGTGTGTGTGTGTGTGTGTGTGTGTGTGTCTGTGTGTGTGTGTCTGTGTGTGTGTGTGTCTGTGTGTGTGTGTGTGTCTGTCTGCTCACTTTTCTAAATAAATAGCATTCTTTGTTCACTAAGATTACTTAATATGTGGTATTATAATTATACTTAAAGGCTTCTGGGTTTATTTGTAAGTTTGGAAATATGTTTGCAAATAATCAAGGACTTATTTTCTGTATAATTTTGAACTATCTTTTTTTTTCCTTTCTTTTTTCGGGGCTGGGGACCCGAACCCAGGACCTTAGCTTCTAAATGGCGCTCTACCACTGACCAAATCCAACCCAATTTTGAACTATCTTTACTTCTTGTTAAATGTTCTGTATTATAAAACGTCTATTACATTCCCAAGCTTATGATGTTCAAGTTTTGCATAATGACCATTAAATATATACTTTGCTGGGTGTAGTGGTACACACCTTTTTTTTTTTTTTTTTTTTTTTAAAGATTTTATTCATTTATTATATATAAGTACACTGTAGCAGTCTTCAGATACACCAGAAGAGGGCATCGGATCTCTTTACAGATGGTTGTGAGCCACCATGTGGTTGCAGAATTGAACTCATGACCTCTGGAAGAGCAGTGGGTGTTCTTAACCTGAGCCATCTCTCCAGCCCCGGTGCACACCTTTTATCCCAACACTTTAATTCTAGGGACAGAGGAAGGCAGCTCTTTATGAGTTCAAGGTCTTCCAGGAGTTCCAGTTCAGCTAGGGCTACATAGTGAAACACTGATTCAATATGTGTGTCTGTGCACATGCACATACATGTGCATACATGCATATTGTATTAGTCTAGTTTCTCTAGAGAAGCAGAACTGCTAGAATGAATAGATGTATTTATATATTATATAACATATCTTACATAGAAGTCTTACATTATATATCTATCTCAATAGACAGACATCTTACAAAGCTATGGTCCAGCTGTTCTAACAATAGCTGTTTCCTGACAAAAGTCCAAGAATCCAATAGTTGTTCAGTCCATACGGCTCACCATCTCAGCTTGTCTTGAGTGCATATCAGAATCCCGAAGAAGTAGGCCCTAATATCAGTGAAGGAATGAACTTGACAGTTAGAAGCGAGAGCAAGCAGACAAAGAGCAAAACCTTACTTCTTCCATGTCCTTTATATAGGCTGCTATCACAGAAGATGGGTCTTCCTACTTCAAATGACTTAGTCAAGAAGATTTTCTTGCACTTGTGCCCAGCAGTTTGGGCTTTTGTCAGTCCCAGATATAGTTAAGTTGACTGCCAAGAGTAGCCATCGCATGTATGTGTATGTGTACTTTGCTTCACTAAATTAAGCTTTCTCTAGTTGTTGAGGTTAGAATGCTAGTGTGGAATTCTAGTGGAGAGATTGCTCAGTAATTAGGAGCACTTGGTGCTTTTCCAGAGAAATTGTGTTTGGTTCCCAGTATCCACATTAGGTGACACAACCACTTGTAATTTTAGTTCTAGTGGACCCAAAGCCCTCTATTCTGGCCTCCATAGGCACCAGCACACACGTGACAGACTAGAGTCACAAAAACATATGAATAAATAATTTTAAAGGAAAAGTGAAACTGTGTAAAATGTTAATTTCTGTATATCCTAAGAGGTTAAGAGCAGTTATTTTTGTGGGTTGTTTTAGATGGCATATTACTTTTACTCACGATTCCAAGCAAGCTTTCCAGGTTTTTCTATAATGAACTTAGTTTGTTGTAGTGGGGTTAATCTCTCAGCTCTGTTGTAGAGTGAGGCTCCTGTAAAGCAAATGCATCCCTCGACCCAGCTGTGGTCTGATAGTCACAGTGTTTGGTGTTGCACTGATCTGTGTGCATGCACCGTCCTGCAGTCTGTGACCCATCTAGAGCCTAGAATTTGGATAACAAGAAATTTGTTTCTGTAGAGCAGCTTTTTGAGAATTAGGAAGTTGTATAGTAAATAGATTGAATGGGGATTTTTTATATTATAGCATATTTAGTTGGGCTTTGGAGAAACTTGGAATGGAGTGGTCTCTCCACTTTGAATTGTACCCAAGCTCTGTGACTTTCTAGGATGAGTCTGTGTACACTGAAGGATTATTCTTGTATCTGTATTGATACTGTTTGCAATTTGAGGGAGGAGGCTTTGCATTTAGTATTTGTCTTCAGTGTCCTTGTCATAATCCGTAATATCAAGGCCTGTATCGAAACTAGAGTGTTTTGTTTTGGAATCAAAACAAACACACACATTTTGGAATCAAACTAATGACTATAATCTCTATATGGACTGTATTAATGAGTTCGTTATTAACTACCTGGACCATAATATCACTTTGTTTTTTAGGAGGTCTTATTTGTTTCTTCAAAGAAGATTCTTAGATCTGTATCACCTATTAATGTTTTCATATATTCCTTTATTGAACACTAGTAGAATAATCTCTTTAGAACCACAGTTTGCAAGCTAGTTTCCTAGTCCTTGAAAATAAACACCGACCTCTGCTCTAATCTCCCTCTGGGACGGTGTCTTATCCCTGAGAATCGATTGCACGTGGGTCTCTGCTCTTTAGGGAATGTCTTAGGTAAGGTTTCAATGAGATCGTATAGACATCTTTTCTTCTTGAGTCAGATTTGCAGTGGACTCACGGTGTGGCTTGTAATACCGTGTCTAGTAGGTTACCTTTCACTCCTGCCTGGAAGTACAGACATAAGAAAGATTTCTGTCCACATCTGAAAAATACTTGTGACTGGGCCTGGAGTGTATAATGTATTCATACAGGACTAAGAATTGTTTCCGTTATTATCAAGTAGCACTTTTGTTCACGTATACGTTGTCAACGGACGTATATTGTAACATATACTAAAACAGCGTAGCATGGCTTGTACTTCAGAATCTGCTTTTTTTTTTTTTTTTTTTTGGTTCTTTTTTTTTTTTTTTTTTCAGAGCTGGGAACCGAACCCAGGGCCTTGCGCTTCCTAGGCAAGCGCTCTACCACTGAGCTAAATCCCCAACCTCAGAATCTGCTTCTTAAACTTGAGGGTGTTAAGAGTTACTTAGGGGGCTTTTTTAACCAGCACTCCATGGGGGCTAGAGAGGTGTCTCAGTGGTTAGGAGCATATGCTATCCCTCCAGAGGATCTGAGCTGAGGAGTTCAGGCATCCATAACAGTTTCCGAGCACCTGCAGCTCCAGCTCCCAGGAACTGATACTCTGATGCCCTCTTCTGGCCTTCCTGGTCACTTGCGTACGTGTGGCTTATACACACACACACTGAAGCATTTAGAGATTTTATATTAAACATCAGGCAATCCTAAGATTAACTACTATGATAAAAAAATACAGGAAAAAATAATTGATTTTTTTTTTAAATGCTCATTAATTTAGAAATCAAGCAGCATTACTTCATGAGCAGAGTAGTATTTATACAGTGTTTTATAAAAAAAAAGGAATCATTGGTGTTCTTTTGTATATTTTAAACTCATAATCTTGTAATTTTAATGATTATTATATACTAGAAGTACAGTGCTGATTACTTCTTAACAGTTCTTTTTAATATAAAAGTTACAGTGGCCATTTATGTGCTTTTCTGATTAATCTGTTCTAGAGTCAGTAATTAAAGCATTAGAAATTAATACATGATGTAAAATGATTTTGCTATATTATAAACATATTAGATCCTTAGAATTCCACACATGGTATCTTAAAAACAATTTGAAAACCAGTGCTAAATAATGTAAGATTCATTCTAATGTCAAAATTTGTGAATAGCAGATATTCTTTTAATGAAATTAACAATCAGAGCTGTTAGCAAAAGAAACCTTTTGTTTAAAATTCAGTTCATATTTATTATTTATGTAAGCAGTGAAGATGCCATTGGGTTTTACTCTATGCCGATTGAAACTTAGTAACCCGGGCTTTCTCCACCCAATGCGTTAAAGCAGTCATCCCCAAAGGGTCCTGGTAGCCCAGTGTTTATAACATCCTTCTTTACCTGCTAATCGACCTCACTTCCTGGATTTCAGTCCGGGTCTAGTTATCAGCTAACAAAAGAACAGCTTTTGGTTCCTGCAGACGCTGGTGAAAAAATAATCACGAGAAAGAAATCCACCTTATGTCGTCTTTTTCTGTCTGCAAAAATAAACTCAGCCACCATACAGCTAACAGGTACAGAAGGAAGATACAGGCTCGGTCATAGGAAGAAACTGCAGAGAAAATGAGCATCATTTCTCAAGGTTTTTATTTCCCTGATCTACAAGTGATGCTGCTGTAATTCTAGCTGCAGTTCTCACCGATCATTCACCACTCAGCAGCTGGTAGAGAAGTCAGACTGCCTGGCAACCACCTGCAGGGCTGCAGAGATGAATTACATTTTCGGAAACAACACACTTCTGTACTCTCGCGCCAGTCGAGGAGGCAATGCTAGCTCTAGCCATGGCTCAGTAGGCCCTAAGCAGAAGCACTGGGCAAAGAAGGGCTCGTCAGACGAGCTGCAGGCTGAGCCAGAGCCTTCACGCTGGCAGCAGATAGTTGCATTCTTCACTCGAAGACACAGCTTTATTGACTGCATCTCGGTAGCCACCAGCTCCACCCAGGTAACATGACACTTGTTGAAATTATTTTCAGTATATTTATATTCATATTTGCTTTGCTACGATGTCCTAATGCAGATTTACTTTTAAAAATGAGTCTACTGTATTGTTATCTTGGCACTTAAATCTTACGTTTTTAGTCCATCTATGCAGGTCTCTAGCACAGAAGGGAAATGGAAAACATTTTCCCTTACGTTATGTAATACTAAACAAAACAGTCTCCTATTCTACTAAATGGCTTCTCTAGAAATGTAAAGTCATTAACATGTGAGTTAAATACAAGTTAATGCTCATCTTATTTTTAGATGGTGTTAAATGCTGTGAAGAATGATGTTTTGACCAAAAGAAAATTATCTATTTAGCTTTTGTATGCTCGTAGATAATCTTAGGGAGGCATAGTAAGAAATAAAAGGTAGCTTAAATATTTTCATTTGTAATGTTTTGAGAATAGATTAAATGTAATACAGTTAGCTAATATATATATTTATCTTAGTTATATTAAATTTATTTATTCAAGAAATTAATGAGTCTATTTAACAAAAATATATTGTCTGAGAATAATCTGGAATTAGTAAACTTGTACAATTGCATAGTCATGGAATATTTTAACACATTCAAATTTTAAAGATGCTTGCAAAAATGAAAAGTCCCATAAAATCCCTGATTTAAGGGGAAATGAATATTGAATATAGGAGACAAAATAAACAGTTGAACAAAGTGCTTGTGATTTGGCATAAAAGAAGACAAAAGGAAGTATTAATATTTTAAAATATATTTTAGCAGCTAGTCAATCAACTAATGAAAATAAAAGGGTAAAAAATAATCTAAGAACAGATTGAGGATGGTTTTTCCTTTGGTATCAGTAATTCTTAATATGTGTACAGATGCATAGATGAGGTTTTGGGCCTATAAAAAATAAATTTTCTTTAAAGATTATTTCTTCCTTCATCAGAAGCATCACAGTAAATATAAATATAGCCTCCGACCTGATTATTTGTTTTGGTTACTTGGTAGTAAAATATCAACTTCTAAAGTCAGAAATTCTACCTATTTCTTATATGCTTAAGATGAAATTACATATGTAGGCACCAGGGCTCCTTCCAAACAGAACTTACTGAAAGGCAATTGACTCTTAAATTGAATACTGACTGCTATAAGCATTTTTTTTCCTGCTTCTGATCATAAAAGGATGAAAAGAGTAAAGGTTAGTGCTACTAGTTATTACAGATTACTATGGAATAATATTTTCATAACAGTAAAAAGATACCTTAATCTTTATGGTTTTATAAATAAGCTACTGTATGATGCATACATATTGATATATTTGATATTTATTTTATGGACATCCACATGAAAAGACCAATAAATAGTTCATTCATACAACTATTGATAGCATAGAATTAGAACACAGGAACCTATCCACTAGAATTGTTGTAACCCCTGTTACACCATTGACTATTGTTCCTCTCCCCCAGAGTTGACCCCTGTCGTGTCTACATGCTGGAGAAGGACATGGTTCCTCTGAACTGATGCTTCTCTTGGCCTTTTCATTACCTTAGTGTTTTATCTCTGGAAGTAGAGAGTCCTACGTCAGAGGAAAAACTTATGTTTTTCCTGAAGTAATCACATTTCACTTTTCTTTTCATAAACTTTTCTAACTGATGAGTTGTATAATTTGTTAATTAAAACTTATTGGAGTGGACTTTATATGATAAAATATAGTGGAACTGAGAAAGAACTCAAGACATGATTGTGCCTTATTTAACACTGGAGTACATTTTTATAATAACTCAGGCATGGCATTTTTATTTTGTAGCACCAAAGGAATTTGCATGTTGCCGTAGGGAGCAAAGTAGATGAATGAACTTTCATAATTTGTTGAGCATATCCTATGTACTTATTATGAATATATTTTATAAATAACAGGATCTCCTGTTTTGATGTTATCTGAAACGAACTTTTTAAAGATTCATAGGAAGATTTAACTTTTAGTCTAAATTTCCTTTATACTTTACCAAATTGGGGGTTGTTACTAAATTAAATTTTAATTACTATCTCAAATAACTACTCTGATTCCCAGACACATCCTGCTACAAGTGAAAAGGAATTCTACTTACAGATTCTTTTTAAGTGCTTGTCTTTTAGAAGATTTATGTTCAAAACTAAGATTGTGTGCCAAGTTCCATGGAATATCTGCAGCTTTTAGGAGGTCATCATAGTCTGAATGCGAAGGAAACCAAATTATTATGAAGATCTACAGGATACCAAGTACTTGGGCGCTCAGTAAATGTTTGTGGAATTAACGTCTGTTTCAGTTCCCTGGAAAGTTATTCTTAATATACCACAGTCTTCATGAAGAACTATCTGTAGTCTTTCATAGTGCCTCATTTCTTCGTCTTGCCTTTTCTTCTCCTGTCCTCCTGATTTCCTTACCTATTCACCCATTACCAATAGTGATAAGAATGTTGTTAACATTCTATTTTGATTCATTTAGTTTTGCCTCAGAAGTTTACATTGTGATTTGAGAAAGGGAACTTTTAAATTATTATTAAGATATATTTGTCATGAATTGGTTTACCTTGCTGTAACTTTTTTCTTCAGAGACTTCATACTGCAAATAGTCTTTATTTTAAATAGATTATGTGTGTGTGTGCGTGCACGCGCACACACACACGCGCACACACACACACTTTAAACTTTATAAGCAGTATCAAACATTCCTTTCCTTTGTTTCCTCACCGCATCATTCTTCCTGTCTCTGTAGGTAGTCACCATGGCACCAAGAGAACAGTTGATGTCATTACTAGTTTGTGGGTGACTATACTTCATTTTCCTTCTTTGTTCATGACCGTAAAAACTGCTTTTGGGGCCAAGCCAGTGTTGGCTCACATCTTTAATCCCAGTTCTCATGAGGCTGAGGCAAACAGATCTCTTGAGTTCAAGGCCAGCCTAGTCTACAAAGAGTGAGTTCCAGATCAGCCAACGCTACACAGAGAACCCCTGTCTTGAAAAGCCAAACCAAAACAAGAAACCTGTGTATTGTAATCTCAATCATTCATCTTCTAAAAACATCCACCAGGAAGACCCAGGTATCATCGGTCAATATTTAATTTTTCTCCTTTTCTGGGCGTCTGCATCTGGGACTTGCAGAGTATTTGAGCACCGACTTGATGTCTTTGCTCTGCCCACTGTTTGTATAATCATTCTTAGTGGCTTTCAGTATCTTATATATATAAGATAATCTACCTAAAATCTTGACTTTTCTGCCTTTGATACTTTACCCATAGGGATCTTGGGTTTTCTGTCACTTGAACAATCTACTCAAATGATTGTGTTCAAGACTTTTCGACACCACTCACCATATCATTTAGACCTCTGATGCAGGCGTTTCCCGTGACTGACACTTTTCTCCTCAGCTCACTCGTTCAGTACTTTCACTACAACGAGTTTCCATCCTAAGATCCCAGGGACCAATGATTTTCTACTGCCTGTTGCCACTCATAACATCTCTCATTGCCTTGCTCAAACTTTTTCATAATCCCAGCTCTCTTCCACTTCCCACCACTTGACTGGAAGCATTTGTGCTTTAACTGCAGCTTTGCCTTCTTCGCCAGCTCTGGAAGCTGCCCATTAAGCCTGCAGTATCCGCCTCCTGCGTCATTCTGAGTTGATAATCTTCCTCTGTGTTAAGCGAATGTCTGTTCCTAAAGCTCACCCCGTCTCCTGTTTGATTATTCAAGGCCTCATCAGATACCTTTTTTTCTTCACTGTCATTTTCCTTTTCCTGTCTATTAGCTAATTTCCGTGAGCTGACACACCTCTCACTACATAAACAACTGAAACCTCCTCGTGCATTATCACATCCACTGGCTGGCTGTTCTCTTCACATGACCCCCTAGGTGGATGATGTAACACAGCTGATGACGGCTTGAAGGTTTTCACCTCTGACCCCTGGATGCTCCCAACATTCTCCTGGCTTCATTTCCCTTGCAGCGCTTTCCTTTTTCTTCGTGCTGCCGGGTACAGTGTCGGATTCTTGTCCAGTCCAGCCTTGTGCCGTCATCAAGATTTCTGTCTTCAGCTCAGAGCTAATTCCTCTACACTAGGCTTTGTAACCATAGTTTCCCATTTATCCAGTATTTCCACTTATGTTAAGCATAAAAGATAATTTAATCATTTTTCATCATTATTATTGACTTTGTTTTCATTTAAATTTTTCATTTGTTCATTTTCTTCTTTGTTATTATTGTTGTGGTCTTTGATGGAGAGAAAGTACACATTCTTGACCGTACTAATAAGTGTGCTCTGTCACTGAGTTACATACACGGCAGCCCCACGAGAGGTTAACCTATTTCCTGTTGTTTTGTATGCTGAGAATCTAAAGACAACCTGTGGAATTGCCTGCTTTACTTTTGCTCCACTTCCAAGACAACAGCGAATCCTGTTGGCTTTTGGTTTAGGATAGGTTTCTCACTCTGCTCCCTTCCCTCCACCTATCAGGGTCATACCTTTCCTGTAGACCTCAATCCCATTTTACTGTTAGAATTCTCTTCAGTCTTCACATACAGACTGATTTTTGTTGTTATAATTTTATTTACACTTATGGCTTTAAATATTTATTTTTCAGTGTGTGTGTGTGTGTGTGTGTGTGTGGTGTGCGCATGTGTATGTGTGCATCTGAGTGAGTACAGGTGCAGTTCAGAGTGTGTTCCTGTTACTAGCCTGGCAATTCCCTGGAGGTAGGATTCTCTATTTACCGCCATGCTAATCCTCAGCTTCCATAACATTATTGGCAACGTAACAAATACAGTAACAAAAAAATTACTCAATGAGGGGAGAAACAGGCAAGTCAACCTCTACTCAGAAGAGCTAGTGCAGATTTTTACCTGTCTTATTTCTGCCTTAATCTCTCCACTTAGTATTGATCTGATCCTCTGCCTGATAACTCCTTTCTTACTTGTCCCGCTAGAGAGGAAGAAATCCCCAGGGAGAAAATGTTTTGGTTTTCTCACAGTCGGGGTGTCTATGTAACTCTCATAGGCTTTAGATGGAGAGAAGGTACTATTAATAACTAAAGTGGGGCAACCAGTATAAATACGCATTTCCTAGGCAAATGAGCATGTGCTTGCCTATTTATATCCAATTATCTTCTGACTTACAGCTAGACCACTGGTGTCAGTGTTCCTACCAAGACATCTTCATCTTGGAGTATCCTAGAGTTCAACCTCGTTATCCATCCATTTTCATAAAGCTGGTCAGATAAGAAGGAAGGAATAGTCTTTATCTTTGGGGAGTAGTTTATATTTAGTAATGCAGTTCCTTCGCACTAAACTGGAATGTATACCAAATAAACAGGCAGCCTTTTAAAACTGTGGCAGCAGTGCCGAGTCTGATCAAGAGTAGGGCAGTTTCCAAGATAAAAGGCTAGAATTAGTCTGTTTACCTGGTTATAAAATGCTACTGTGGGCAAGAATATTTATTTTTTAGTTCCTCATCCAAAGCCATGAGCTTTGTAAGATTAATATCGTGACTCATCTTTGGAAATGTTCACCCTTTCACAGAAGTGCTACTGAGGGACATATGTTCTACTTCTATTTGTCTTACTCTTTTTATAGCACACCTATCTGTGTTTAGTATTTAGGAACCAATTATTGGTGCAGCAGCAGACTTTGGAAATCACAGCTACTACACAAAAGTATGTGTTTACAGCATCGAAGTTTTTACAGAATACATCATTGACCATATATCCTAGCAGTGATAATCATTAGAATCTCTTCAAATTAATTGCAAACATTGGTGCAGAGAAAACTGAAGATAGATGTTTGTAATTGCCGATCATTGTCTAAACCTAGTAGCAAATAAGATGAACTTCAGTAGATGAATAGTATGCAGCAGTAAAAAAGATTAAGCCACAAAGCACATGGAAGGAATAGTAGTAAATGTTTATTACTAAGTGAAAAGAAAACAATCTGAAAAGGCTTTATACACATTATCCCAATCCTGTGACATTTGGGGAAGTCAAAAAGTAAAAAATCTGTGGTTCCTAGGATTTTTAAGAAGAGAGCAAAACTATTCTGTGTGGTTCTGTGATAGCGGATACGTGCCATTGCATGCTTGGAAAAGGATTGAATGTCCAACAGCAAGAGTGAACTCAGCATAGATTAGACTCTGTGATGATGGTGGGTTGGTATAGGTTCATCTGCTGTAACAAATATACCACTCTGTGCAGGGGGTTGATCGTGGGTGGGCTGACACATATGTGGGCCGAGGGTATGCAAGAACTTGCTGTACTCAACATTCAGTTTTTTGTGAACCTAAATCTGGTTTGAAAATTAAATTCTATTAAAAAATACAAACTTGTTATCTTAAATTTAGATTGGCTTAGTCTGGAGAACTAAATGGGAAAATTTTTATGTAAGTTTTCATCTGTGCAGCTTCTATATGTCTTGATATAGTTGGCCCTTCTGTCAAGGACAAATAGGCTAAGAGAAATACATTTCACATTTATATATTTTAATATATTCGAGTAAATTTTAAAAGTTAACTTTTAAAGTCAGTTTTAAAGTAAACCTCTGAAAAAGGGTGGAGCCACATATCTACAGAGTTTTCAGGCTTTTTTAGCTTCCAGTTGGGCTCCTTTGTTTATTTTCCAGCAGTGTTACTCTTCTAAGAATTATACTGCATGTTTTTAACACAGTTTTGTTCATTGTCATCTGCTGAACTGTAAGCACATAGGGCTGGTCCTATAAAAGATGTACACTTTCTTTTATATTTCTAGAGCCTAGCATAGTGAATGTATTTATAAACATTATAAATAAAGGTGCTTATTTCCATTTAACATATAATGACTAAAAGGAAGAAAGGAACTTTTAAATATGATTTGGTCATTATTATTTTCACAAACTTTATGTAGAACTATGGCTTAAAAATTGGCACATCTACACCAAAGATTTTGTAAGATAAAGTGTGTATATTGCCAAAGTAGTTAGAAACCCTCTGAGGAAAAAAAATGTGAGTAGGGGACCAACAGTCAAAAGCACTGGCTAGCTAGCAGTGGTGGTGCACTTCCCAGCATTCACGGAGCAGAAGTAGGCAGATCTCTTGAGTTCGAGGCCAGCCTGGTCTATATAAAAGTTCCAAGACAGCTGGGCTACACAGAGAAATCCTGTCTCAAAAGACAAAAGCAAAAACATGAAAAGCACAGGCACCAGGCACATGTGTGTACTAACATGAACGAAAGCAGAACACTTTCACATATAAATCAAATTAAAAAAGGAAAAGTATGCAAGGTGTTATACTTTACATGTGATGAACTTAAATTTTTATCATTTAAAACACTCGTTAAAAGATCTTTTGCTATATTATAATCCCCAACAATGTTATTATATAATTTTAGAATTTTTGAGAAAGGTAAAAATGATTGTAATTGTTCAGATCATGTAGAAAGCAGTAATCTATAATTACCACCTTGTTAAAGAAACTTTTAAGTATACCTCCTGATGTGATCATTTTACAGTTACATAGAAATTAGTGAACAAAGACAGTGGTCGTATCTTATGGAAGGTTGCATAATTGACCATCGTATCTGACAACCGGGGATTTTTTTTAATGTGTGTGTGTGTATACATGCCAGACGTGTTCAGGTCATTGTGAAGGCCTGCAGAGGAAGTTGGATACCTGGAGCTGGAGTTACTTCACATTGTGAGCTTCATGATGTGGATGCTGGAAACTGGCCTCCAGGCTTGGAAGGAGCAGCCAGCGCTCTTCACCACCAAACCATCTCTCCAAACATAGAACTATAGAATTTTAAAAGGAGTCCTAACACTGTTAAAAGACATTGTCACTACATGCATCTTTAGCAGAGATGGCTCAAAAGTTAGGAGCATGGCTGCTCTTTCAGAGGACCCACGCGGCAGCTCACAACCACCTGTAGTTCCAGTTGCCGGGAAGCCAGTGCACTCTTCGGGCCTCTTCGGTCATGAGGCTTCCAAGTGGTGTATAAACATATGCTCGGGTAAAACACCTGTAAGAATAAAATAAAAATAATTAAAAAAATTTTTTTAAAGTACCAGGTTGTTTCCATTTCTGAAAAGGGTTTTGATTTTGGGTATCAGTATTTGTGAGATTGTCTATTAATTTAGCCATCAGGCTGAAAACATAATGATTATTGTAGAGTACAAGTTTTTTAAGTGATTTTCAGAAAATAACTAGAGATTATAATCTGGAATTTAAATTAAAATGGATCCTCTATCCTTTGTAAAACCATCTACTATAATAAAAGATTGTAAATTTGAAATTGTTTTAAGAGTATTTTGGAAAGCAAATATGAGACATATCAGTGGAGTGTTATATATTACCTTCACTGTTAGTGAAAAATTCCTAGACTCGAGGCTGTAGCTTTCTAAGCAAGAGCATTCTGGGAAGAAAAGTAACTAGCAAGTGGAAAGGTATGGAGTAGCAAGTCAGTGTACCTGAAGTGTAAGTGGAGGGAGAATGTGAGATCACGATGTTGGAAGACTAGGAAAGCCTGACCCACTGGGCACTTAGGATTGTTGTGAGGAGAACAAAGCAGCTGCCATCACTAAGCATTCAGGGCCTACTTCAGCTTGGTAAGTAAGGAAGCCTATGGAGGTGCGTGTTTATCCAGCCAGTTGTGAAATTACCAAAGATAAAGACATATGCAATTGATAGCCTCCCTATGTTAATTATGTAACCATATCTTTAAATTCAGTCTTTAAGGCTCCGCTTTTAAATTTGCAGTGATGACTGAATCATCCTTTTAAAGGTTGTTAGCTGAATGTTAATATAAAGTAACATCTTTTCTTAATGAAGAGATCAGAACCTTACCTTAATTTTATGAATTCTTGCAACTAGAAATAATAAATTCATGAGCTAACTTATCTTGTCTTTGTAAACTATAAACAGTTTTGCATCCATGCTTCTACAATAGAATTAATTCTAGATCTATTTTCCTGTTTCCCATAGCTATTTTAAGTTTTAAAAAAAGTTTGTATTTTGATATCTTTTATGGTTTATTTAAAAATATGTCTGCTTTTATACACTTTTCTCAGACATGGTTGTCATACATGGTTGAAATACTTTTTTTTTTTAGCTAAACAAGTTTATATTAAAGATGTAATGTGTTTGCAGTGACAGTGGCAAAGGGCGTCTGAATCATAAGAAAAATATTAAACCATGAAAAACACCTTTTTGTCCTGCAGATATTGATCCTCTCTTGAATACAGTAATTCCCAAGTGGAGTTTGTATAAATCTACTTTGCTATATTTTATCCTCTGCAAACATTCAAAAGGCTTGCGGTTTTGTCCTGGTTCTTTTTTTTTCTTTTAAGTAGCTGCTTTGACATTTAATCAGAAGCACGCCTCATTATGGCATAGTAGATCTTTAAACAAAGGGCCAAGGAACCCGGATTAAGAATTCTAACTGTGCCATGTACAAATTCAAGCTCCTTAGTCACCAGCAGTGGCCTGCTGTGGTTACTTTTGTTGTCTATACTGGTACCAAAGTTTTCTTGAAAATACAGTATATTTTTAGACCTTGAGGTTTTTTGGTTAGTCTTAAGTTTATTTTACTGAGTATATGAAACATGTTAATATAAAATATAAACATTAGCTTCTTGGTATTGTAGTTTTACCTTGTCAGTTTTACATTCTGAAAATCATTTTTTTGTTATTTTATCTCTTGATTTTATGTTTTATCTTTTGATTACTGAAAACTTGCGTTTTAAATGCAGGGCTTCATGCTTGTTAAGCAAGTATTAAACCACTGAGCAAATCTCTTTCAGTCCTGAAAGGCTTAATTATTAATAAGTAATTAGCAAGAAAAATAAATATCTGGATGGCACTACAGCTCTTTTATGTCCAAGTCTGATTATTATCTAGGAAATAAGTTTTAGTTGCAATTGTGGGAATTGTTTTGTTTTGTTGAGATCATTTTATGTAGACCATGGAACTCATAGAGAAAAGGTACTCCTGTCTCTGCCTCCCAAGTGCTGGGACCAGAGGCACACTCCACCATGTCCAGCTGTGGTAGTAGTTTTAAGTCCTCACATCCCATCGGTTCCCAGGATACATTAACTCTACACTCACAGTTTTTAACTGACTGCTTGTGCCCATTCTCACCAATGCTGCCAGTCAGGTTATGCTAGGCCCACAATACGTATATGTAGTTGAATGCCTAAAAGAGATGGTCAGTACTGCATTGTCGTAATGAGGGTGTGTACATATTTCAAGTTACATAAGAATCTACATCTTGGGTGCAGGTTTTCTAAATTAAAGACCGTAAATTAGTATTAAAAAATAAACCTTTGTAGAAAATTAGTACAATTTTGTTAAATCAGTTTAAACATCTTTCAGGGAATTGCCAATGTGATATTTTTTCAAAAGTGCTTGACAACGTATAATATAATATATCCAATTATTTTATAGAAATGTACAATTTTCTGCAGTGTTCCTTCAGACAGTGTTAATATTATAACCTCTGTTGTCATGGAAACAAGTCTCCAAAGGCAGCCTTAGAGGCTAATGATTCTGTGGTGTTGCTATGGATAGAAACAACTGAGACTGTTGCTAGTCATGTGACCAAGATATTTAAAAACAATAACAGATTTTGATTGAACTGATCTTACCAAGTGATACAAATGAAGCAGGACAGGAATGATACAAGGGTCATTGTTTCCTACGTGTGGTTATAAAGAGTGTTAACTTTTAAAATGCTATTATTCACTCTTCTGAAAATAACCTAAATATAATGGTTACTTTGTATGGCCTCATTGTTTAAGACATACAGGCTGATGCATTATTGTCTTTGACATCTTCCAGTTTAGCGCTTTCACAGCTCCTAAGCATTTCATCACATGCTCACAAGTACCCAGATCCTTATATCCTTGCTCTATTTTGTAAAACCAAGTATTTGTCATTCCTCATCAACTTTTATTTGATTATTAGGTTTTTTAGGGCTGTATTTTTGTTTCAGGTGACTTAAATGGATTTTGTTACTCTGTTTATCATTTGTGCCTTGGATATTTTATTTGTTGGTAGGTCATTTTTGGATAAGTGTTTGCATGCTGAAGAGGTAGGGGCATATGTTCTTCCACAGACTTCTTAACTCCAGGTGGCTTATAGACTGTGAGATAAGTTGTCATAGGTCGTTTTAAGGATTTTTAAAAGAAACAGTATTTAGATACTTCCTTTGATGATGGAATGTGGAAATGTAAGCTGAATAAATCCATTCCTCCCCAATTGCTTCTTGGTCATGATGTTTGTGCAGGAATAGAAACCCTGACTGAAACAGATCCTTTCCAAAGAAAGTAGATTCTAGAACAGAACAGGCTCTGAAAAAGAAGGGTGCATGGAGTCTAAATGTAACATAAAAAGGGTAATGGTTTGTCATAAGGGATGTGGGGAACAACTGGTGTGTGCGTGCGCACGTGTGTGGGGGGGTGTGTGGGTGTTGTGCTTGGCTTTAGAATTTGAGGTGACCGTATAGCTTTGACTAATTTCACATGAACTGTAACTCTTACCCTAGTATGGACCCTAGTGAGCACTTGCTGGTGTACAGTGCTTTGGTCCTACTAGACCATTACCAAGGGATTGATATAACTCAACTAGAACAGTAACAAAACACACCAGGACTCTGAGATGGTAGATACATCCACAGTCTTCGTTGTGCTCATAAGCTTCATGTGTTAGCACTTCAGATTGCATACATTAAATAAGTACTGTTGGGGCTAGAAGGATGGCTTTGTGGTTTGAGAGCATTGGCTGCTCTTCAAGAAGGTCCTGGTTCAATTCCCACACGGCAGTTCACGTCCATTTGTAACTCTAGTTCCAAGGGATCTGGCACCCTCTTTGTCCTCTTTCAGGTAGTGCTTATGTGTGGCACACATACTTGCAGCCAAAATACTCATACACAATAAAATTAAAATATGTAGAGTATATTAGGCATGCTACAATAAAGTTACTTATAAAGATTGTACAATAATTTTAAGACTCATAATTATCACAATTTGATGAATATGGCCAGTTATTTTGTAGCATTATCTCTTAGTTTGGATTTGTCTGTTTGATTAGATCCAGTTAATTGCGTTTGCGGGGAGAATGGAGATGGGAGATGGGAGGGTTGTAGAGAGGTAACTGAGAAGGGGGATATCATTTGAAATGTAAACAAATAAAATGATTAATTAAAAAAAAAAGGAGGGGTTGGGGATTTAGCTCAGTGGTAGGGCGCTTGCCTAGGAAGCGCAAGGCCCTGGGTTCGGTCCCCAGCTCCGAAAAAAAGAAAAAAAAAAGAAAAAGAACCAAAAAAAAAAGGAAGAATCAGCAGTGTGAGTGCTGCTGTTCACCTCTTGGATATACTTAGCTTCAGTCTGTGCTGTTACTGGTGATGTCAGCTCCGAGCACATGGTTAAGAGTTTATCCCGGTTAGGGTTTTGAGGAGTATGGTCTTTCGTGTGTGTATTCCATTCAGATGTTCATCGAGTATTGACTTTGCAACACCAAGAAGTAGTTTAGGCATCCACTACCGTGTCTGAAAGTAAACCTGATGGCTGCCAGGCAATGCTTTTGTGATTCCACCACTTCTTCCGTACTTTCTGTTAGCATTTTATTTCAAGGCAATGCATTGTGTTTATTAATTCTCGTGTTTATACAGTATGAGCTTTATGCCCCTGTTGCTCTTCAGTGACTGTTTGGGGAGATTGCGGAGTGCTCAGGTGGATACAGCCTTGCTGTAGGAAGGGTGTCACTTGCGGGGCTTTGAGGCTTTGTATCCTCATTCCACTTGAGGGTCTCTGAATGTCTGAAAAATTATTTAAAATGAGATCGGCCAGCTTCCTGCTCCTGCCAGCCTGTCACTGCTTCCTGTCATTGTAGACTCCAACTCTCAGAACCATAGAGGAAATAAATGTCTTTTTCCTTAAGTTTCTTTTGGTCATGGTATGTCACAGCAAAAGAACACTAACTAATGTAATACAACTATTATTGTGAGTCTCAGGTGCTTCCCCTTTAGGCTTCTCTTAGGCTCTTTGACGACTGTTTTCTACTGGGCACTCATGCTGAGGCAGGAAGTACTTACTTGTACTCACTGAATTCTAGCACTGGAGCCAGCCACTTCTCTAAGGACCTCTCTTTTGTTTTCTTATTCGAGTGTGGGTATTTAGAAATCAAGATCTGTGTAATTAATGTGTGTGCATGCGTGTGTATGTATATGTATATATACTTGTATATGTATATAAATATATATGTGTATGTCTAGGCCTTTTAGGTTGTAAGTGTTCCTAGTTGTTCTCTATGAGGCCAATCTAGGAAATGCATTTATGCTTTTATTTCTGTATGTATTGAAAAACTGTGTTTATACCAGTACTTCCATGCTGATTTCTCTCCCTTCATAATCGACAACTTTACTTTTCTCTAACATGAGAGAGCTTGATCCCATTGTCCTCTCTAGACCCCTCTAATCAGAGTGAAATCTCCCTTGGTGCAACCCTCCATCGCTGTCACCTTCCTTCCTGCTCAAGCACCTACAGATGCTTTTGTACTCCATTGGAGTCCTTGAGCTTCATGCTGTGCCCACACTGACCCCATGTTGATGTTGTCCTTGGCTCGTTCAAACTATGACACCCTATGTATGGCCCAGTTCCCCTCTTCTCATTCCTTGCACACAGCTCATAGCATCTCTTTACCCAACATTGGTTCCAACAATGTGTACTTCTCTGTTCAAGAAATTGCTTCCTCTGCAAAGGCAGTGATATCTTACCATATCACCTTCTATAACCTTTGTTTTGTTTACTTCTCTCAGTATGGTTGAAAATAGGAATCTGTTTTCATTTGATCAGACAGTGTGTACATCCAGGTGATCTAACAACAGTTCCTTCAAAGCCATTTCATTCTTTCCCTGTGCTTTGTCATAGATCATTTGAAAAGGCATTTAAGTAAAGGGCATTTAAGTGCTTGCTTACCACTTAAGTTATTAATTCCAAGCTTCAAATATAAAATTCAGAAGTCTTTTCTGTAGTGAAAATGTAGAAATGATGGCTGAAGCCCCAAGTCAGTCAGGAACCCTCTTAATTCATGGTGTACTTTTGTCCATTGTGATAAAGTAACAGCGTAAAAACCTCTCTCTCTCTCTCTCTCTCTCTCTCTCTCTCTCTCTCTCTCACACACACACACACACACACACACACACACACACACACGTGTGGGGGTGTTCTGCCTACATGTATGCCAATATACCTGCTTCCTACAGCAAAAGATATCAGCTTCCCTGGAACTGGAGTCACCTCTGTGGGTAAATGAGAATCGAACCCAGGTTCTCTGCAAGAATAGTACATGCTTTTAATCCCTGAGCCATCTCTCCATCCCCTTATTTTAGCCTTTTAAGTATATAGTTTAATAACATTAAGTATACAATCACAATGCTGTGCAAATGTCATCCCTTCTCTACTTCTTTGGGGGAGGGGAGATTGTTTTTTCTTTCCATCATTAAATCTAATGGCTAAAAATGTGTTGGAAAAGAAAATAAGAAATTCAAATAGCAGAGTCTAGCAATTCTAGTTCATTTATCAGTGTTAATTTTTTTTAAAAATTTTTTTTACCCTCCAGATTTTAACCCGCTCCCGGTTCTGACTGTTCCACATCCCATACCTCTCTCCCCGCTACTCCTCACCCCTATCTTCACAAAGATGTCCCCACCAGACCTCCCCACTCCCTGGTGCCTCCTGTCTCTTGAGGGTTAGGTACATTTTCTCTCACTGTGCCAGGCCCAGGAGTCCCCTGCCGTTTATGTGTTGGAGGCCTCATCTCAGCTGGTGTGTGCTGCCTGGTTGGTGATCCAGTGTCTGAGAGATCTCAGGGGTCCAGGTTAATTGAGACCGCTGATCCTCCTACAGGGCTGCCCTCCTCCTCAGCTTCTTCCAGCTTTTCCCTAATTCAACCAGAGGGGTCAGCAGCTTCTGTCCATTGGTTGGGTACAAATATCTGCATCTGACTCTTTCAGCTGCTTGATTGGTCTTTTGGAGGGCAGTCATGGTAGGCCTCTTTTTGTGAGCAGTCCATAGCCTCAGTAATAGTGTCAGGCCTTGGGCCTGTCGCTGGACCTCCTTTTTCTCAGCCTCTTCTCCATTTTTGTCCCTGCAATTCTTTCAAACAGGAACAGTTACAAGTCAGAGTTTTTGCTTTGGGATGGCAACTCCATCCCCTCACTTGATGCCATTTTTCTGCTGAGGTGGGCTCTACAAGTTCCCTCTCATCACTGTAGGGCCTTTCATCTAAGGTCCGTCCCTCTGAGTCCTGAGACTCTCCTTACAATTAATATATTCTTACTGAAAGTCAAAGTCTCTTTAAAGCATGTTCATTGTTTTTTGTCTTGAAAGATGTGCTGATGAGAGATGATTTATTTTGTGTTGGAATGCACAGATCCTCTCCCTCTCACCATGCGTTTATTGTTAACAGTTGGAGAAATCAAATTCAGAATCAAAGCAAGAGTGGGAATAACCACAATCCTGATCTCAGTTAATGTTTCAAACCTTTCTTCTATTTTTCATAAATTTTATTTATAAGCAGTATTGCATCTGATTATAAACAATTATAGATTATTTTAATTGCTTTAGAACATTTAATGTTAGTGGTTAATGTTACTTAAGATACCTTTGAATATTTAGGGTAGTAGACAATTTCCCAGTTATAAGCACTGTTCTAGAAAATAACCTTAGAAGTTTTATATTTTCTTTTTAAGTTGTTTCTTGAGAGAAAATTAAACTAAGTCGGAGCTCAGACATTTTTGTTTTAAAGACTATGGATATTTAGTGTTAAATTCCTTTTCCTAAACTTTCCCCTCCACTTTTGCCAGATTATTTCTGTCACATGAAGGCAACCAGTGTTAGTGGGTTAGTGACTTAACAGAAACATTAGGCAGACATTAGGAACATCATTGTTCTTGGTAGCAGAGTTTTAATAGATGGATTATTTTCTTTTTAATATTTTTCTCTGGATTTGTAAACTCATTATTTGTATAATAAACTAATAATTTTTTATTTTAATGTGAAAAGTGGAAATAGTCAAATAACTTCTGGATGCTAGAAAAGTACCCTGTCTACAAAACAAGCACATCATAAGTATCCGTGATTGTCTTTATTGATGCCTCTTACAGAACAGACAGACCTTCCTCATTGTAGACCCTGACATTATAAACTGATGCCATGATTGTTGCTGGGATAATTAGGACAGTCTCATTATTTAACTAACTAAAGTAATATCTTAATAAGGTAGTCACTTACTATTTGGGAGAACTATAATTTATCTTTATGGTACAACTTTCTGTTTGTTTTTCTTTTATTTGGTGTTTTTTCCTGATTTTTGTCATTGATGATTTTAGCCCACAGAAGCTGTTCCTCCCTCCTCTCCCATTGTCCCTGTGACCCCTGCCCTGCCAGTCCCTGCTGAGAGTCCTGTCGTCCTGCCCTCCACACCACAGGTTGTTACTGCTTTCTTTTTCTTTATAACAATTTAATTTGCTTTCAATGTTTTATTTGTATCTTTTAAAACTGTCGAAGTATTTTTTGTTAAGTATATTAATTTGCTTTGACGTCAGTTGGTATTTACGATAGGTTCAACATTTGCCATTCTGTTTGGTAGTCTATGAAGAGGAGTGCACTCTGAACGTAGAGCAGTGCGTCCTTGGAGATTTGCTAACGTGCCTTTATACGTGAAACTGTGTTTTTTAAAAGTTTTATAAATCAGTGTAATTTTTAAATTTAATGGTCCTATTCCTTTGCCAAGTCCATTCTTTGATATGGCACTGTTTGTCAGTGTGTATTTGTCTCCTTGGGAAGTAGTCAGCCCTTTGTTATTTGGTTAACACTTGACATTTACTAGAGTAAGTTGTATCTCGATTATATGAAAGCTCCTGTTTTAGGGACAGGCCTCATGTAGTCTGTGTTAGCTTTGATCCTGGTGGTCCTGCTGCTGCCACTTCCTGAGTGCCTGTATAGATGTGTGCCATGGTGCTCTGTGTCTTTGGGAGCTATTTCCACGATCTTCATAACTTCTGTCAGTTCTGTGACAGAATAAAACCATAGCTAAATGTCAGTGAATTTGATAAGTTTTGGTTTTTAGACTCTTACCATTTACAGGAAGTGGTTTGTTGATACTTTATTGCCTTCGCAGCACAGTTAGTATTACACAGCACAAGCTAATTGTGGGCATATTGTGTACCATTAATGACCTTCAGCTTGAGGGCTTGCAGTAACATTTTAATGTGTTCATAGATACTTTTGCTGAAATTGATGAGTGACACAAATCTAGGAGAGCAAACAATAGTGTGTGAGTGTAATCACAGCTTAACAGTCCCCACTGAGAGGGAACTGAGAACAGTTGTGGTCACTCACATTTTAGGGCTTCTCTCTGCCAAGAACAGAATAGCCATATTGAGCGAGATTCCAGGATAAATCATTAGTATTATAGTGACACTTCAGTATGTAATGACTGACTGATACTAATTCTGTGACTTCTGTAGAGCCTTCACATTTTGTGGAAATCATTTAGAATTCACTCATTATGAAGCCATCATGAGTTGACTAGGTAAATCCAGATATATATTATTTCCATATTGCAGAGAGTGAGCAATCAGCAATCTAAGTTGTTATAACATGGTAAAGATAAGTGTATTTGTAAATGTCTAGTGGTATGGCATGTTCCAAAAGGGATCTCAAAGGTTATTCTACTTGGCTTCTTTCACTTTTTATCTTAAAATAATTTGCTATAATCCCTTGAAATTTTGTACAAGTCTCTGCACTGTTTTGAATTAGGAAGCCGTCCTTTCTTTAGATTGCCTTCATTTACTTTGCTCAGTGTCACTGTGTCATTCTGCTATTATTATAAGCTGTAACTACTCATAGTCTTAGAGTTAAAAATAAATAGGTTTATAGTCAGTCCAACCACTTACTGCCGTGTAAAGTAATAGTTCACTTTGGAGTGAAGCATTCTGTTAGCAGATCTGTATTACTGGAATAGTAGTTCTGACTTGAGAGATTCTTCAGTGATTAATTAGGAGGTATGGCTTTGAGTCCTGACTTCATTTCCCAGCAAAAAAGAAAAAAGAAAAGGTGTGCCTGCACATAATCCCCCATACTATCTACTTAACTTTTTTTGAAGAGAGAGAATAAATGAACAAATTTAAAAGTCAGTGAGGGGCCAGTCATGGTGGCTCACACGCCTTTAATTCCCAGAGCTGGGGGAGGCAGAGGCAGAAGAATCTCTGAGTTCAAAGCTGTCAGGTTCTATAGAGCAAGCTCTAGAACAGCCAGGACTACCTAGAGACTCTGTCTCAAAACAAACAAGGTCAACGAGGCTCTGTATCAAGAACAGGAATACCCTGTTTGTTTTCTAACCGCCGCTGATGGATGCCCTTAGATGATAGGGATGCAGGCTGTGAGACAAGAAGCCCGTGCATCTGTCATTTTCCAAGGTAAGGGTTGTCCTCCATAGTAAATGAACACATTTATTGTAAAACATTGGTAGAACACTAAGTGTTCCCAATAAGTTTGAAGCATATTCTTTTAAGGGATGTGTACTTTGGAGTAGAGGGCCGGCTCAACGATTAAAAGCAGATACTGCTCTTACAGAAGACCCAAGTTCAGTCCTGGGCACTGTGACTCCAGCTACAGGGGATTTGACACTCTTTTATGGCCTCTACAGGCACTTGATTCACAAATACACACAAAAGCACACACACTTAAAGAAAAATAAATCGTCATTGTTAAATCCTCCTCAGAGAAGTTTCTTCCTTCAGTAGATGGGATTTAGCACAGACACACAACTGGACAGCGTGCAGAAATGAGAGACCAGGAAACACTTGGCCTGGAATGGCATGTCTTCCTCAAACCCTCCCCTTGAGGCTCAGAGATCAGTGTTGAAGAGGAGGCAGAAAATTGTAAAAGCCAGAGATAATGGATGATCCCAAGGAAACTGTCTTAGGTGCCCATATGAATCCAGAGACTGTGACATCACTCACATTACATTCAGGCTACACAAAATCCCAGCAGAGAGACATAGATAGGAAGTCCCAGAAGCTATTTGCAGGTGATACCTGTTGAGAGATAGAAAATAAGTTTGCTCCAGTGTAGTGACAGTGGGTATATTAGCCACACTCCAGGGCAGGTCCAACACTCAGAAGCAGTTGACTAACAAAATGGATGCCATTGATTTCTGGCTTTGCTGTTGTTGGTGTTATGGTTTGGTGTTTTTTGTCTGGTATTTTGTTTTCTTGGGTTGTTGGGCTTTTTGTTTTGTTAAGTTTTGTTTATTTTGAGAGAGGGAGGGGAGACACATTAAGTTGAGGAGGTGGGGAGGATATGGGAAAACTTGGGGAAGGGAAAGAAGGTGATCAAAATGTATCATGAAAGAATGTAAACACTTTAAAATGTGGTATAAAAAAATCTTTAAAAGAATGCATAACTTAAGTTTGTTCTTTTAGAGGCATCAGGATGTAATAGAATCTGTTTAGTATTGCTGTGATAAACCATGACCAAACAAGTTGGGGAAGAAAGGGTTTATTTGGCCTAAACTTCCACATTGTCAGAGACCTGCAGGCAGGAGCTGATGCAGAGGCCATGGAAAGGTGCTGCTTACTGGCTTGCTCCTCCTGGCTTGCTCAACCTGCTTTCTGATAGAAGCCCATGGATGGCCCCGCCCACAGTGGGCCGGGCTCTCCCATCAATCACTAACTAAGGTAACGCCCTATAGGCTTGCCTGAAGCACCATCTTATGCAAACATTTGCTCAATTGAGGCTCCCCCTCTCAGATGACTTTAGTTTGTGTCAAATTGACCTAAAACTGTTCAACACAGAAATAGAAGACAAAAGATTCAGAGTTTAGTTCTGTCTTTGTCACACAAGTAAGTTACACTTCAGAATGTTATGCTTCTCCCTTACCTGTAAGAGAGAAGTCAGTCACCATATTTCGTAGTAACTGTGAGGGTCAGGTCATAACCCCAAAGAAAGAAAGAAGATACATAGATATATGATTTTTTTTAAAAGATTTTATTGTCAGATGGGCACAATGATGCATTCTTTTAATACTAGCAATGGGAAGGCAAAGGCAGGAAGATACTTCAAAGTGAGTTCAAAGCCAGCCTGGTCTATATAGCAAGTTCCAGACAGGTCAGAAAACCACAAAAACCCAAAACACCTTTTTGTTGTTTTTCTTTCTTTGTGTGGAATGCTTTTATATTTTACAGAGTGCTTGTATGTTGATCCTATCATTTGAACTTTAAAAACAAATGGTACAGTGTAAGATACATTGAATGGCTACATAAAATTAATAAAACATCATGAACATAATAGTCTGATTTAAACCCACCTCAGGAACACTTATTTCCAGACATGTGAGAGCAGAAGAAATTTCTCAAGTTTTTCAGAGCTCCAGTTTCCCACATGAACCAAAGCATATGATACATACATAGTTCTTTCTGCCAAAGATGCAACCTCTCATCACTTTCATTCTAGTCTTTTAATCCAGAGGCATATTTCTACTCTGGAACAGATGCTTTAAACTTGTTTATGTCAATTTGAAGCACTGTTCTGCAATTCAAGTTTAGGCAGAATGCTTTTGCTCTAGTGTGCTCTTGGATGTATTCTCATTCCTTCTCTGCTCTCCCCAGCGCCCACCCCCCCCTTTTGCTCTCCCTCATTGTTAGGGTTTAAATCTCAGCCCGTGCCCAGACAGAACACACCAAGCCAACATGGTTCCACATAGAGAGGTTTAATGAGAGAAGAAGAGGAGAGGAAAGGAAAGGCTAGCCATGAGCTTGTGGAGGGAAGGGAGGATGGGGAGAGAAGGTATAGGGAAGAGGGGAAGATCAGGGAAGAACAAAGAGCAGAGAGAGGGTGGGGGGGCAAGCAGCCCCTTATATAGTCAGGCACAGCTGGCTGTTGCTAGGCAACTGTGGGACAGAGCATATCTGGCTGCTGCCAGGTAGCTGTGGGGGTGGAGCTTAGACAGAATACCAACGCCTTATCCTGCTCCCCCTTTCCATTCTCCTTTTTCTTTCCCCCTTCTGTGCTTGCAATGCCTCTGTGTGTGTGTGTGTGTGTGTGTGTGTGTGTGTGTGTGTGTGTGTGTGTGTGTTGTCTCTTGGACACACACTTTATAATAACTTGGTTTCATTCTTTCTTTTTCTTCTTCCCCCTCTTCTTCCTCTCCCCCTTCCTCCCCTAACTCTTTTTCCTCTTCCTCCTGGTAATTATTCCAATCATTTGCATTAATACCTTTTTCTGCCTGAGATTTGGTTTTCTGAAGTTCATTTACAGTCAAATTTGAAAAATATTAAATGGAAAATGCTAGGAGCCATTGAGCCAAATTTTACATAACCTCTATTTTACTATAGTGTTATACTTGTTCTATTTCTTACTAATTACTCTTATTCTCTTTCTGTGATTAATTTATAGATTAAACCTCATAGGTATGCTACACACACACACTCTACAATATTACTACCTAGTGTATAATATCCCAAAAGATACTCCTTGTGGATCATTGAGACTTAAGTATATACTAATACCATAATTGACTTCCTACAAGAGCAACTATATATGAGAAAAGTTAGCAGTTAATTTCATTGTGGCATGAAAGAAATTTCACCAGAGGTCTAGTCTACCACAGAACATCCTACGACCTCTAGACCTTTCAAATTTTACAGTACCTAAGAGAATTGAGTCTTAAATTATTAGATCAGTGGTATTGTTTAAGTCGATATATTTTCATTTTATGAGTAATCTTAAAATAGCATCTGTGATATTATCTGGATGAATTTCTTTGTAACTGTATATTGACACTTGGCTAAAGTTTTTATTATTTTCTTAGAAAACTTTTTAGTTTTGTATTGGGCTTTATTTTCAAATTATTTCAGGCTTATAAAGTTGCAAAATAGTACAAAGATGTTTCATACTTTTACCTAGATATACTACTAGTTGGTAAAACTTACACTATGTCCACTTTATAACTTCTCTTACTGTGTATCATTTATCATCATTATCAGCATTATTAGTTCTGTGAATTTTTGTAGTTTAATATAGCAGCAGTCACTACAAGATACTTTATTAATCATTCAATAGATCAGTAAAATTAACTGTCTTTAACTGCGAGGTCAGATTCTTTACGTCTGTCAGTCCTTTTTCTAGACTATCATTTGCCATAGGAAGGGTACCCCTTCCCTAGCCTCTAAGAGATTGATGGGGCTTCCTTGTCCATGTTGAAACATATACAGTGCTGTATTTGTTATTAAGTAGTGATAGATAACTGTGTATAGTTTTCTATGGTTTATGAGAAGTTTTTATTTATATTACTTCTGAGACCCTTATGCAATCCTTTGGTAAAGAGTTTTAGTATTCATTATGGTTTAATATCAAATGTCGCTGAATAGCTATGAATTTGAGATCCTAGAC
Source organism: Rattus rattus (assembly GCF_011064425.1). NCBI lineage: Eukaryota > Metazoa > Chordata > Mammalia > Rodentia > Muridae > Rattus > Rattus rattus. The sequence goes on from NC_046157.1 coordinate 16,620,015, forward strand.
CAGGTCTTGGCATATAGTGTCTTTGGAAGTGCAAGGTAGGAAGTAGGTTTTTCTTATCTAAAAGGGGCTACTCTGGCCAACATAAGACCTTGACAACCTTAAGGTGAGAAGAGCTAACATGCAATGAGCAACCTTACTTACAAGGAGCATTCAGAAGAGTCTGTGTGGACTTCATCTTAAGTTTTTACTGCAACTATGTAAGACTAGTTTTCTTTTCTGTGGTGCCCTTCGTGTCGTCTGTGAGAAGTGGCCTGTCCTTTATTTTTGCTGGCAGAGCAGCTTTAACTTTGACGCTCTGCTTATCTGTCTGCATTATGGGTATATATCTTCCAGATCACTCAAATCGTGCTCCTTCATTCATTGCTGTTACTACAATACAATAGAATTGGAAAAATAGAACAGTACCATGTCTGTATCTTGTAGTACATAAAATTAGAAATATTTAGGTTGATAGGTAACATATATATCAATATAGAGGTTTTCATTTTCATCTTATATTTTACCATCTCTCTAGATGACTTATAGTCAGACCATTTCACCATTTGAGCTTCATGTTTGCAAGCTCTTATTTCAAATGACCTTTTATGGCTTTTTCTTTCTTTATAATTATATTTTTAAGAAATAAAATATAATATCAAATAAAAATTATACACGTTAAAACTTGACCAAACAAAGAGTCCAAGAGAAGGAATAGGAATCAGACCCACTTCTCTACATTCGCAGGAATCCCATATAAAATACGAAACCAGAAGCTGTAATATGCACTCAGGACACCTGATGCAGACTCTGGCAAGCCCTATGCACACTGCCTCAGTCTCTGAGAGTTCATAGAAGCTTTTGATTTAGGCCTCTCCCCCCCCCCCTTTTTTTTTTTTTTTTTTTTTTTTTTCCTTTTTTTTTTTTTTTTTTTTTTTTTTTGGTGGTGCCTCCATCTCCTCCAGCTCTTAGACTCTTTCTGTCTTCTCTTGTGTGGGATTCTCTGACCTCTAAGGGAAGGGATTGTATGGAGGCAGCCCTCTTAGGGCTGAGTATTCCAAAGTACCTCACTCTCTACTATGACATGTGCTTTCAAACTGCTAGTGTTTCTTTATTCACGATAGATAGGGATACCAGATGCTGATTAAATTTTTAGTTAATTCTTAATGTGAACTTTTATGGCTTTTTTTCCCCTCTAGTTTCATGGTTTTTGAGGTTTTCCTTCAGGTATGGTCACTCTTTAAATTTTAAATATATATTATATATATGTGTAAATATATATATTTAGAGAGAGAGAGAACTTATTCTCCATTGTTTAATTTTTAAATAAATATATGATTGAATTGTTTTATATACATATATCAATGTTATAAATTATTAGGACAAAATATACAATGATGACAAATTGTTAGCAGGTAGTTAACATGGTAATAATTATGGTTAGTATATTAATAACTTAGGGAAATTAAATTTCCCTAAATACCTACCTATTATGTGATTGATACAGATAATCACAGGAACCAGATGGCTTTTTTCCATAGTTGTTGAAGGATATAATTTCCTTTGTAACTTTAAGTAGCCATTTCTTTCTTCTCTAACATTGCTCAGGCAGATTACAGCGAAGCTGTATCATGAGTAAGGTAAAACTTGTCAGTGTGAATAGTCTCATTGTGCCACTGAAATGAGCCATTTTAACTGTCTGTAAAGGTCTCAGATTCCTAAGTTTGCTTGATAATAGTTTATAGGTAGGACTTTCATTATGTCTGATATCACGGAATCATCAAAGCTAGCCTGTATGTATATAGGGTTGGACATGTAGTAGTGCGTGTTTTCTTTGTAGATAAAATACTACTAAGTTATTTTAAACGGTTCCTTGTATACTTGTAGCCCAAACTGAAACTGAGTTATGCTTATTTATCATGTGGTCATTCAGATAGGTCATTGGCTGACAGTAGTGTATCATTTGAATTTTGTGTGCAGCTCAGACTGTTCTTGAACTTGAGATTCTCCACCTCAGCTGTGTGTGTGTGGGAGGGGAGGTGTAAGGAGGTGCCTCCAACCCACTGGCTCAAATACTTGCTTTTTAGAGTAACTTGCAGAAAGTTGGACATGGTGGTTTATCCTTATAATTCTAGCATTTGGAAGGCTGAGGTAGGAGAATTGTCATGAGTTTGAGGCCAGCCTGGAACTACATGAAGAATTCCAGATCTTCTTGGGCAATAGTGAGACTGCCTCAAAACAACAAAAACACAGTTACATATTTGGAAGAAAACTGTCTTGTGTTACAATGTGTTTTCATACAACTGTGCTGTGTAGTTGGGTTTTTGTGGTTAGATTGTGTTTGTTTGTTTGTTTGTTTTCTTTTGTTTTTTTCCAGACAAGGTTTCTCTGTATAGCCCTGGCTGTCCTAGAACACAAAGATCTGTCTGCCTTCAGATTGCTGTGTATTTTTTATTTTAAGATTTTATTTATTTATTTTATATATATGAAGAGTACACTGTAGCTGTCTTCAGACACACCAGAAAAAAGCTTCATCGAATCGCATTACAGATAGTTGTGAGCCACTATGTGGTTGCTGGGAATTGAACTCAGGACCTCTGGAAGAGCAAGCAGTCAGTGCTCCTAACTGCTGAGCCATCATCTCTCCAGCCCGCTGTGTAATTCTTTACAGGATTAATATTAGCATTTAAGCATCTCTCTTTGGAAATTTACTTAAAAGATAATCATCTTTATTATTCAATTAAAATCTTTCATTTAGCACTCTTACAAAAAAATCTTTAAATATTCTGAAAAAATAATGTTGAGAAGAATTTATCATTTCTAGTTTGTTTTGATTTGATAGTTAATTTTATTCCTTAGTATCATCCAGTTAAAAAGTGAATTTTAATTTAACAGGAAACCAGTTTTTTTTATTTCAATCTTATATAGATGCTCATTGTTTTACTTGTTTTGTGTGCTATAAAAATTATTATTATGTGAATAGTCTAAAATAACAGCAAAGAGCAGGAATTTCAGCCCAAAATAATCTAGGGTCTTTACATGGAGAAATATTTCTATTTTCTCCAAATTTGTGACTGATTTCTCTGTGTGGCAAATAGTTTTATGTTTGTTTTGAGGAGATTCTTTTTTTCCCCCCTGATTTCTTATTTATTTTATGTATATAAGTACACTGTAGCTGTCCTCAGAAAAGGGCATCAGGTCTCATTACAGATGGTTGTGAGCCACCATGTGGTTGCTGGGAATTGAACTCTGGACCTCTGGGAGAGCAGTCAGTGCCATCTATCCAGCCCTAGTTTTTTTCCTGGGTTGATAAAAGGATTGGAAATTTTATAGGATCCTTTGAAATAAAATACCCGTGTTTCTATACAGCAAAGTAATTTTGTTTTGTTAAAGAATATTAGCTTTAAGGAAGACTACGGTGGACTTTTTTTAAATTTATATTTGTATCTGTTTCAATAGAAATAGAATCAGAGGCAGAAGAGATGGCTTTGTGGTTAAAGGATGCCATGCAAGATTGTGGTCACCAAAGTTGAGCTCTCTAGAGCTATCAGAATCATGATGGTGTGGCGTCCTGCCAGTCATTCTAGCCTTCTGGATTTAGGAGGCAGAAAGCAAGGGAGCCACATCAGTGAGACTGGGATTTAATGAGAGAGCGTACTTCAAAAAATGTTAAGGATGACTAACTAGGATCATTCCAGACATTAACTTCAGACCTCCACATGCATGTGTTCACATGTGTGTCACACAAATGTAAATTTGTATGCTTATATACATTTACATAACAAATTCTCAGAAGCAAACCCAGTTATAACTAGTTATACCTTATTTCCCCTCATTTGGTTCTCTAGATTAATGTATCTCACCTGAATGCATTGTTTAATATGCAGAAAGTCATTAAAAGCGTAACTTTAGAAATGGCAAGCCAATGAAGTGCAGCCCCTGGGAGGCTGTGTTAGAAGGATCACAAGTTCAAGCCCAGACTGGGCTACAGCACAATACTCTTGTCTCACAAAAACAGAATGAAAAATTAACAGCATGTCTTTGTTACGCTGTTAATATTTAGAACATGGTAATGTAGCTCATTAGTTTCCTTGCTACACTAACACTTTACAATTCTCTCTTCACAGGCAAATCCTCCTCCTGTGCTGGTCAACACAGACAGCTTGGAGACACCAACTTATGTAAGTTGTAGTTCACCACCAGACTTAAATAATTCTGCCCTTTTTGTTGTTAAGGGATGTAGTCACAAACACCACAGCATTGTTTTCCATAATAAATTTTACTTAAGAATTTCTCCTTCATCATGATGGTACCCACTTGTAATTCTGGCTGTGGAAACAGGCAGATTGATCAGCCTGGGCTACATGGTTGAGTTTGAGGCAAGCCTGGGCGATATGAAACCTGGTCTCAAAAAATTTTTGTTTCTAACAGTATATAACATATCCATAATTGGTAGTAAATGAAATTATATTATCTTGTTGTTGGGTTGCTATTGTAAATTAAACAATAAGTTGTCTTAATTTTGAGTTTATGAATAACTTGCTTTTGCATACTCAGTAATTTAGAGGATGGGTTTCATTTTTATTTCGTATGTATGAGTGGCTTGATGCATGTCTGTCCACCATGTCTGAAGAGGGTATGTAAGATCCCACCTGACCTGGAGTTACAAGTAGTTGCCAGCTGCCCTGTGGGTGCTGGCAATTGAACCCAGTCTTCAGGAAGAGCAGCCAGTGATCTTAGCTTCTGAGCCATCTTTCTACCCCAACTCATAATAATTTTTTTGTAGTTACTTATATAATGCTTGTATAATAGTTGTATAAGTCACAGTCATTTTAGAATTTTAATTGCACCATTAGCTTTTTTAGCAAGCTGGTTTGTGTATATTCATATGAAGAAATAATTAGCTATAATGCTGTTATTTATCTCTAAAATTACTTTCTTAAAAAATACAGTTTTTCAAGATTACTAGCTAGGTTCCTCTGAAAGAGCCATGGCTTTGGAGGCAAACAGCCTGGCGCCTGTACATCTAGTGGAAGGGGTGCTCTCTGTGCTTTCGGTTGGGCTCATTTTTAGTGGAGTATCATTTTTATAGTCTTAGGAAATCCTTTTACCCATTTTTTTAATCTATAGTTAATTTTCAAGCTATATAATAAGCATTTTATTTTATATTTGTATAAATACTGATGTGTAGCATATTCGGGGAGGGGGGTTGAAAACACTTGGAAAACTTAATGCAGAGCTGAGGGAGAGAGCGATTCTTCACTCTTCAGAACTCTTCACCCATTCAGTGTTTCCCTTGCACTGATAACGAACACTTGGGAAGAACGTTGTACTTGAGAGACTGTGTCTGACATTTATCTATCTGATACAGAGGCAGAGGAGGGGAATATTACATGGAAGCCAATAGACAGTTTGCAGGATTGCAAGAGTCATTTTAACCCTTCTGCTCTAAGGGATTAGGCAGCTGAACACAGGCCCTTAGCCTTGGCAGCAAGTGTCTGTACCTGCTGAGCCAACTCACTAGCCCAAGTTTGTTAATATATTTTTGGCACGCTTGCTCTAGTTCTTTTTCTTGAAGTATGCTTTGTTTCGGAGTAGAATCAGTGATTGTATTTTTTAAACCCTTTTAGCTAATAGGTTATAAAAATCTAACAGAAAATTATAGTATCATTAAGAAAACAAATGCACATTTTAGAGGAAATACCAACACACTGAACTTTAAAATATCAAGCAACAATCTTGCAGTTTCAACTTTTTATGGAATACTACTGAAAATATTTTTCATGCCAAGGAAGATATATTGAGGGTCTTCTATACAATCCCCGTGACTTGAGATGTGATAGAAAGATTCAAGACAAGATATAATTTATTCATTTTTAAGATATATTAGTAGCCAGCGGATCTAATAGTTTAGCCTACATCTGTAATTTTAGCACTCACGGCTGAGGTGGGACGATTGTGAACTTGAGGCCAGCCTGAGCTACAATGAGACACTTTCAAAAACAAGGATTGGGAGATGGTTCAATCAAAAGAGTACTTAAGAACCTGAATCTGTTGTGAAATAAAGCCAGGTGAGTTAGCATAGTGGGACACACTTAATTCTAGTACTGGAAAGGCCAGAAGCAGACAGATCTCTGTGATCTCGTCTATGGAGAGAGTTTTATACCAGCTAATTAACAACACACTGAAACACTGTCCCAAAACAGCATCATCCTGTGTTTGTAATCCCAGCACTGGGGCAGCAGAGATAGGAGGGTCCCAGGGGCTAACTTGGCAGTTCCGGGTCAGTAAAGACCTTAACCCAACAATCTAGGCAGATAACATTTGAAGACCACCACCCAGGATTGTCCTCTGGCCTCTACAAAATCATGCCAGCATGAGTACCTGCATACATGTGAACATGTCCACACAAAGAGCCAATCCATCTGTCCTAATTATTTCTCTATATCTGTAAAGAGACACCATTCCCAAGACAACTATGGAAGAAAGAATTTACTGGGGACTTGTTTATAGTTTCGAAAAGTTAATCTGTGACCTCCATGATTGAGAGCTTGATGGCAGGCAGGCACACAGCACTTGAGCAGTAACTTGAGAGCTTACATAGTAACAATCACAGGAACTGGGAGTGGCTTTTGAAATCTCCAAACACAATCCCAATGACACACCTCTTCCAACAAGGCCACACCTTATAGTCCTTCTCAAAACAGTTCCACCAACTGGTGTCCTAGCTTTCATATATGTAAGCCTTTGAAGGCCACCACATCACCTTAACTAGGTACAGTTAGATTCTAAGGCTGTGATTTTGGTTCATGTTTAAACTTCTTTACATTTGTTTTCCCCATGAGGGGTTCACAGAGCACTCTTTTCCCCTCATGTCTTTTTGTTGGAAATTTCAGCTTTGGACTAATGTGATAGCTTTTTCATCTTAAGGAAGTAAGTCAAATTCCAGTTCCCCAATCAAGATTTACCAGGGAATGAGTCATCCCTGCTCTTACAGAATAATGTATAAAATGTTAGGTAGTAGCTAGATGTGGTGGTGCTCGCCTTTACTCCTAGCAGAGGAGGTAGAAGCAGGTGGACTCAGTTCAAGGATTGAGGCTAGCTGGATTTTCTGTATAGCAAATTCTAAGACAGCTAGAGTTATATGGTAGGATCTTGTCTCAACTCCTCTCTTGCTCCCAAATAAATAATAAGTAGTAAATTTTTCTGTCTGGCTATGATCATTTTTATGTGAGTACACTGTAGCTGTCTTCAGACACACCAGAAGAGGGCATCGAATCCCATTACAGATGGTTACGAGCCACCATGTGGTTGCTGGGAACTGAACTCAGGACCTCTGGAAGAGCAGTCAGTGCTCTTAACCACTGAGCCATCTCTCCAGCCCTAAGTTAAACACTTTAAACTGTTAAAAGATTTAAGAGTTTAGTTTTGAGATTTTAGATATATTACAAGGTGTTTTTAAAATTCATTTATTATCACCTTGTTAATCCTGATCACTTAATATTAGCTAGAGAACTGAATTAAAAATAAGAAAAAAAAAATACGTGCAAGCCCCTATGTGTAGTTTCCAGAGCATGTGCATGAAGAAGAGAAGAGAAGGAAGAGACTGAGATTTTCTTGTTCAGAACACACTTCTAGTTACACTGACACTGCAAAATTCACCAAGGAAGGATACACGTGTATTGTAACCCATCTCCTCCTTCCATTCCTGTACTGCAACTCACTGTATTTTGCCTTGTGTTCTCAGCAGCCAGCACCAGGCTTAATAAACTCTCAGTCATCTTTAACAGGCTGTTTGAAATCCATTAACTCATTGTGGTTTGCACTCGTGTGGTTGCTACCCTTTCTCCTAATTGTTTGAATGTAGTGATCTAGCATTAGTAGCATGTTGTCCTATAATCCCAGTGCTCATAGCCAGGCATAGGAGAATAGCCTGGGATGTGGGAAAGGACCCGCCTTTCTATCTCTCTCTCCATGTAGCCACCACATGACACACAGTTCACCCATGATTCTCTGGGTTTCATCTACTCCTAACATTGTGTGTCAGCACCACTGTCTGTAGAGCATTTTCATCATACGATAAAGAAACCTTGTACCCACAGATAGTCTCTTCCCACTCTTCCCTAATGCCTTGGCTCTTTAAGTCACTATGGGTTTTGTGTGTTCTGGAATTTTCATATAAATAACTGTGCCTCTTGTGTCTTTTGCGGGGTGGGGGTGGGGGTCTGGCTTCTTTCACTTAACACAGTGCTTTCAAAGTTTATCCTTGTTATAACAAGCATAAATTTTGTGGTTTTGTTTTTGTTACTTTTGTTCTGGACCTCCAATTCTCATCCTATCCCCAGTGCTGGGAATTAAACCCAGGCCCTTAAGCATATCGGGCTAACACTCTAAAATGAGCATACCCCACCTCTCCTAATACACCCATTTTAACTACTAAATAATGTCCTCTTATGTAGCCATTGCATAGCTGCTCACCACAGAAACACTGGGTCGTGTCCATTTTGGCTGTTAAAGCTAGAACTGTTGCCGTTATTCTTGCAGGTTCTGTGGCCCTGGAGCTTCATTCCATGCCAACAGGGAGTTGCTGGGCCATATGATCAATGTATTGACATTTCAGAAACTGACAGGTTAATTTTTAAAGTAGCTATACCACTTTCTATTTCCCACCAGTAAGAAATGGGGTTTCCAGTTCTTCCACATCACCACTAATCTTATTCTTTAGCCAGGTTGTTGTTACAGTATTCGTAATTATAGATACCATACCTTACAACGGCTGTGATTCACATTTCCTTAATGACTGGTGAGATTAAATGTCTTTCATGTATTTATTGGCATTTATCTTGGGAGAGATTTTTATTTAGATCCTGTGCCCATTTTTTATTTGTTCTTTAATACCTTTTTTGAAGTGCTCTGTAGACAAGTCTTCTATGAATATAGGGTTTTTAATTTTTTCCTATTTTTTGATGGTATTTTAATTTTTAATACTCTCCTTTGAAACACCAAAGTCCAAATTACGGTGGTGGTGGTGGTGGTGGTGGTGGTGGTGGTGGTGGTGGTGGTGGTGGTGGTGGGGGTGGTGGTAGCTTTGGTAGTTGGGAAATATTGCCTAATGCACAATCATGAGGATTTACATTTATGCTTGCTTCTACTATTTTTGAAGGTTTAGTTCTTAAATTTAGGTGTTACTCTAGTTTGATTTCATTTTTGTAGGGTGTGGGTAGGGAAAAGAATCTTTGTTCTTTCCCTATGAATATAATTTGCTACTTACTGTTCTTGCTTTATTGAATGGTTTTACCTCTCATTTTTTTTAAAAAAAGAATTGTTATAAAATGTTTCTTTTGACTTCTTTTAATGATGTTTTATAATTTTTAGTATATAAGCTGTATACTTCCTTTTGGTGGTAAATAAAAATATAAGATTTTAGATAGTGATATTTTATCCTGTAGCTTTGCTGAGTTCATTATTAGTTGCAATAGTTGTGTGGATTCCTTTGGATTTTCTCTACTGCACATATCTGCTATTTCTTATGGGTGACTTATGGCCCTCATTTGAACTTTTACTACTGTATTTAGTAGAAGTACTAAAACCAAACATCCTTATTTATTCTTTTTTTTTTTTTTTGGAAGTAACTTTCAGTTTTCCAATATGATGTATTAAACTCAATTTTAAGTACAGATTGACACAGCCTCACTGGCACTGAACTTCATTCTTTCTCCATCCATTTTCTGCCCTTGAAAAGGGAAAATTATGCTGGCGAGGTGACTTGTAGATAAAGGTCTGTGTCTCCCAGCATAAAGACCTGAGTTTGATTCCCCAGTACTGTACTGCGGCTCCCCACAAGTTGTCCTCTGACCTGCATGGTACCTACACGCACAGATAATAAATGCAAAATTTTAAAGATAAAACAGTAAAAATATTAATGTAAGGCAAAAGTAAGGACCAAAAAATGTAGATTTCTTACTAGTTCCATTAAAGGTAAAAGGGTGAATTTGTTGAAATCATTCTCATCTTTTCTGTCACAATTTTCTCTCAAAACAAATCCTAAAGGCTAAATGTAGAAAAAAACTCATTCAGTTGAGATTTAATAAATTTCTTACATAATAGTCTTCAGTTTTTCCATATAGTATAGTTGATAGTTATGAGTATTTAAAATGAACTATTGGTTTAAAAAAATAAACAAATGTTGTATGCTTTTGTTTAAATCCCAGGTGTGGGGATATGGGTTGCTTCACAGAGCTGACTATGATTTGCCTCATGCTCTAGGCAGAGAGGTGATTTGCTAGCTTTAGAAAGTTTCTGCGATTTGGAATTCTGGGAACTTTTCAGAGGGTGTATAAATGCTTGGGCCCTGAGAGGCAGAGTCCGGTCGTTCATGAAGGTTGGATGGAGTTTGTTAGAAGTCATGCTCAAGGAAGAAATTAGATTCAAGGAACCCCTCCCTCCCTTCCTTTCTTCCTCCTTCCTTTCCTCCCTCCTTTTTCCCCTCCTTTCCTCCTATTCTTCTCTCTCCTGTTCAGTGACAGAGAGTAAAACCAGGGGTCAGGAAGATGGTAAAGGATAGGGAAAAAGAACTCACAAAGTAGCAAAGAGCAGTTACAAACTTAGTCATTATTTAGGGAAAATTTTAAGCAAACTCTTCAGCATTGATTTTTATTTAGTTACATTAATTCTGCATGAGGAAGAACTTTTGCTTTTCTTTACATTTTAATTTTAGATTCTTGGCTTGTGATGTAGGCTTTGAGGTTTAGTTATTCAGATTATGCAATATGAACCATGAATTATGAATATTAATGTGTAAAATCTTGAATTCCAATATATTATTCTGTGGAAAAGGTATTACTAAATTGAACCTAAGCTATAGGATATTAATAACTTAAGCATCTTTGTTATCTTCCTTTGGCCAAGTCATATACTTTTAACATGATAGGATTTGTCTAGATTGATTTTATTAGTGCTTTTCTAATTAGAAAATTTAAGTCTGTGTCAGTGAAGGATTGAGTATATGTGCTAAGTTTTTTGTGTTTCTTTATGGCCTTTGTACCAGTATCCAAAAGTATATAACTTTTAAATTTATCACTAATTGTAATTATTATTCCAGGATGTAAACAGTAACCACTTGAAAGTATGGGTCCATAAATTATGATGACAAAAGTATGAAATGCCTAGCAATCAGTCATCTAAAAAGAAAATACACAGAGTTTACAGAAGAAGACTCTGTCTGAGTCCAAAGCACCTAAAATACACCATTCACTGTAGTTACTGGGCTTTATCCTTAGGGTGTAAGGGAAATACAATAAAATCATATCAACAAATGTACCTGCCACAATAGTACTGAGTTTTAATCAATTTAAATTTGAATATAAACATGTGTTCGTTCAGTAGCCATTGAACATGCTAACTATAGCTGAGTCTTTTATTTCTAACTTCAGCCCTCCACAACATGTGCAACCAGTTTTCTCCATTTCTTCTCTCCCTCTTTTTCCTTCCCCTCCCTTTCCTCAATGATACTATGTCAAATATATAGATGAGTCTGGAGAGTATGAATAGGTCCATGAAAATTCTACATACGATTGTGGGAGAGGAATGTAGTCTTTCTATTTTCTTCCTCTTCCTAACGTCTCTTAAGTAGACATGGATTTCAAATGCCCTCAAAAGAAATCTCCTTTCTGGACAGACCTGGACTAAACTTACACATAGTGAAGAGAACAAAGGAGCTTATGGGGTTTTGACAGGGAGAGGTTGTGGGATCTTTGTTGTTCTGCTATCTGTCATTGTATAATAAACCACACTAAAAGCTGGTATCATTTTCTAAGACATAAGGCTTAAAGTTTTATGTATGTGAGTACACTGTCGCTGTCTTCAGACACACCAGAAGAGGAAATTGAATCCCATTACAGATGGTTGTGAGCCACCATGTGGTTGTTGGGAATTGAACTCAGGACCTCTGGAAGAGCAGTCAGTGCTCTTAACCTCTGAACCATCTCTCCAGCTCCACTGGTATCATTTTTAAAAAACAGTTACTCATTGTTTCTCATAAATCTCACAGGTTAATAACTATCTGGGTCTCAATGACAGAGTTTTGGATGGGTTACTGGTGAAGATTAGAAAGTCTAAGTTTACCTCACGAGCTTGAATGACAGTTGGTACTGGCTCTACTCAGTTAAAAATGAGTCTAAGACTAAGGGCTAAGTACCTTGGTTTTCCATCCTTTGGGTCTGGTCATCAGCAATTTGAGTTTCCTCAAACTGTATCTGCTAAGCTGTAAGGAATGCTAAGTTGCAAGGCAAAGCCATGTACTACAGGTACCTAAGACTCAGAAGCACTCAGTCTCACTGTTCTAGGGGAAGGGAAATAGACTCATCCCCTGTCGGCATAGAGTGAGTGGGATGGAAAATAGGAGTCATTTTCAGAAATAACTCTTCTGACGTACATTTTGTATATTGCCTAGCCCCCAGTTACTAGAGATTGTAATGCAGGAGTTTAAGCCTAGACTAATCTGATTCAAGGGCACTCAATACTGGAATGCCTCTAAAGAGAATAGAGAATAAACTGAACACGTTTGCTGTGTCTCAGATGGGAGCAAGCAGTAAGTGGGGGGTTAGTTCATACAGAACCTTGGTTTTAAAGCCACAGACTTTAAGTTTTAGGCAAGGAGAATTTCTGAAAGCTTTGAACATCCTGGACTTTTAAAAGACTAGTCTGACTAAAATATAAAAGTGGATAACATTAATCTAGGTTTGATTGACTAGATGACATTCATTTGCAGTGTTCCAGAAGAAGTTTAGACAAGGCCTGAATCAAAGTAATAACAATGAGAATGAAGAAGTGATAGTTTTTCAGAAGTTAAAATGTTTAAATTAGAAAGAGCTGATTGGCTATGTGGATCAAGACAAGAAAGATGGGGGCTATAAGGGATTGGTTATCAGTCAAGAGCATACATAGGATCTAGGTTCAGTTCCCAGCACCCATTTGTCAGCTTACCATGACCGAGATCCAGTGTACTCACTCTCTCCTCTGGCCTCCTGGGACAGTTGGGTGTATGTGGTTCATAGACATAAGTATAGCAAGACATCTATACACAGCAATCATTAAAAACCAACGCTCAAACTAGTAAAAGCTAAGTGCACGCCTCCTGTATTTGAAAGTCGTGATGTAATACTATAGCATAGTCACATCTGTACTCTTCCATGCCTATAAATCTTGTCTAAAGTCACTAAACTAGAGCTGTGTTTGAATCATCATGTTTAACAGGTTTTCATTAATAAATCATGTAGAATTATCTTGACATTTCAGAATTGTCATTCTGAGTTTCTGAGCTATTTTTTTTCTTTCCAGGTTAATGGTACTGATGCAGATTATGAATATGAGGAAATCACACTTGAAAGGGTAAAATCTATTATCTTAATCTGTTGTTTGAACTTTTAAATATTTGTTCAATCATGGAATCCAAGGATGAAATGTCTTTTAAAACCAGAAAAATGAAATGTTTTCTTTTTTAAGTTCACAGGTCATAAAATTAGCCATGGCATTTTTAAAACTTTTTTTTTCTTCCATATCTTTTAAATTTTTGTAGGTTTACAGAAGAAGCATAGGGTGATACAGAGAATTCCAGTTACATTATTGTTACATCTGCCTTTGTTACCGTGTATTTGTTTACCTGAAGTCCATGTTTCTTACTCCTTAGTTTTTAAGGTGTTTTCGTTTTTCCCTCCAGGAAACAGCATTCCATATAGTTATCTCTCTTTTTTTTTTCTTTTTCTTTTTCTTTTTTCTCTTTTTTGGAGCTGAGGACCGAACCCAGGGCCTTGAGCTTACAAGGCAAGCGCTCTACCACTGAGCTAAATCCCCAACCCCCTCCATATAGTTATCTCTTTATGGTACTCTAAACTATTATAATTTGTTGAAATTCTCTTTTTAATTTTTCTAAAAAAGTAGCATGCTATCTGGGTTGTGGCAGACTTGTAGTCCCAGCGCCTAAGAGGTGGCAGGAGGATCAGAAGTTCAGTGGTGAATTCAAGGCAGCTTGAACTCCATAAGATTGTCTCAAATTCACATACATACATACATACATACACACACACACACACACACACACACACACACACACACACACACATTAGTATAGGTGAATGAAAGTGTGTGTGTCTGTCTGTCCATCTGTCTATTTTAGAAACATTGCCTTTGTCTGGCAAGCACTTCCAGGGAATTAAATGATTAAATGTTCTACAAAAGCAACTTTTCTAAGTACCAGAATATCTACATTTTAAGAACTAAAATCCTAGATAATTGTATTTTGTTGAGTTTGAAGCCAGAGCAGATGCCCAGTAAAATGAGTAGGACTGAAGGGTCTTCCCACATGTAGTAACCTTCATCGTCAACTGCTAACTTCCTGTCACCCACTCAGGCTAGCAGGTTCCTCAGTGACATTCAAGCGTGCTCAGTGTCGGTCTGGCGTATGTTTTCATGGGCATCGTAAGACATCGCTGCTGATGGACTCACTCCCTTAATCCTCGCCCAGTGCCGTCTAAGTTTCTTACATTCAGTCTGTGGACTGTTTATTTTCCACTGCTTGGAAAACTTGAATACTTAAATTTCTTGGCAGCTTTCCACAATCTTTTATTCATGTTGAAGTTCTACTAATTCTTTAAAGAATTTAACCTTTAAAAAAAATTAATTATATTGGGATTTGGGACAAATAGTGGGAAATTGGATTTTTAAGTTACTGAGTATGAATAGTTAGTAATAAATCAGCTATACCCACTTATTTGAGTTGGTGGGAAGCTACATGCAGAAAATAAACATTCCTAAGTATCTTTTCTTAGCTCAAAGTAATATTTCTCTTTATAGACTTAAAAGCAGTAAAGCCTCTTTTGTGTGCAAATATTAGAAGTTCAGTCTTCCTGTTAATAAAATAAGCACAGAAGTAGGTGGCGGTTGTTAGAGCTCACTTGCCACCAGCAGAGCCACTGACATAAATCGTCAGGTTGACCTGTAGAACTAAGACACACCATTTGGTGATCAGGTATATTAGTTAAACATCTCAGAGTTTGATGCTGCTGTTACTTGTCGGCTCCAGTTGGGTTGTTTTTAAGTCAGCACCTGGCTAAGTGGTCGGAAGAAAGCACTGCCCTCGCCCCTTTTTAAAGAAGTGAAAATGTTTGTCCTGTTCAGAAAGGAGGCATAATGGCACCTGTTTCCCAGGTTCAGGAGGCCAAGGCCAGGATTACTTCGGGGTTGAGGTGCTCTGGGCTACAGTTTCTCTAACACACTAGTTGATTAAGCAAAAGACCACACACTTTGTCTCTTGGGAGAGGTTTGCTCTATCAAACATGAATGAGATACATTTTAAAGGAAATTTGTAGTGTCACCTCTGTGGGTAGAGTAATTAACAAATTACAATAATTGTAAGGAAAGAACTAAGAGCTAGGCCTCTGAAGAACTCGGTACATTTTTTTTTTCAGCCTCACCCACTAAGCAATAATAAATACCTCTGAGGGCATCTCTCCTTAGGAAGAGCATGTGTATTTGGTGTAGAATCTTTCTCTTACCTGTTCATTTCCTTTGTGTGGTGTTGTTCCTATCTCAGTATGGGTTCTAGAGGCTAAATGCTTAGATCTTACATTCTGGAATTTTCCTCTCTATCCTTAGGGAAATTCAGGCCTTGGTTTCAGCATTGCAGGAGGTACAGACAACCCACACATTGGAGATGACTCAAGTATTTTCATCACCAAAATTATCACAGGAGGAGCAGCTGCCCAGGATGGAAGATTGCGGTATGTCTTAAACGTAACAGTGTGACGTTGACAAAAGACAGCACTGACACGTAAAGGAGACAAGAGGCGGATGCTAGGCTACAGTGAAGTGACCAACTCTCAGATAATTTTGCTCTTTGTATTGTTTCTGTCTTTAAGGAATTTAGTTTTATCTTAGGTATTATAATACTCTGAATAATGCATTCTGATAGCTTAAATGTCTGTAACCAGTTTTATAGATGTCATGTCTTTGGTGTTTACAAATAAAGTCACAAAACTTTTATTTTCTGTTTTGGGAAGCAAACTTACATAGGCTTTATATAGTGTTCTATTTTGAAAACTGTCTTTCACAAAACTGTTATTTCCTTGGACCATAAATTCTGGCATTTTCCTGTCTCTTTGGTTGTCTACGTTTGTATTTATATGTAATTACAGAATGACATGTTGGAACTAAGGATTTTATAATCTTATGAGCTATTAAATCAGCATTTTATGTGAAGGTTCTTAGTACTTTATGGCTCTTTAGATTTTAAACTGAACTTCTCCCTGGTATGGCAGATAGTATACTAGTGAGATTTGCCGTAACAGTTAGGAATTTGACCATCCATGCCTTTTCTTCCTAGTCTTTCTTACGTTACTGCCTTTTTGTTTGTGCAACCTATGTGAAAATTAATATGGTTCCTGTTTAACTGAAGAACACAGTCAAAGTACTCGTCATTCCTTTGGGTATGAGATACCTTTACGAAATTAACTAGATTAGACACTCGTCAGGACAAGTTTTAGTATCTTAAATGTGTTTTGTTCTCTTTCTGCTAATTTGAAATGACCACCATTCTTTTCTAATGGAGTACCAGACAGTCAGAGCCAAGACCAGAGCTAAGCTGAAAATGTTAAGAATAGGAACAAAACATTTTTATTTTTTTTTACTTAACATGTCAATAATAATAATAATTCTGTTATTTACATAAAAGAACTCTGAATTAAATGATCTTTAAGTTCATGTACATTTCAAGAAGTAATTTTTTAGTTCTACACCTGAAGTTTGAACAAAACAAAAATTTCATCTTAATTAAATTAATTCAATTAATTAGTTTTGACACTATCTTCTTACCTAACTAGCTTAACTGACCTTAAGTGTTCTTGAGCTTCATTTTTCTTATTCTTTTTTTTTTTTTAAGATTTATTTTTAATGTATGAGTACACTATAGCTGTCTTCATGCACACCAGAAGAGAGCATCAAATCCCATTACAGATGGCTGTGAGCCACCATGTGGTTGCTGGGAATTGAACTCAGATTCTTAGGAAGAGCAGTCAGTGCTCTTAACCACTGAGCCATCTCTCCAGCCCCCATTTTTTTTATTCTTAAATAGAGTTCTGTCACTTATTTATAGCCTTGAGAGCACTGTATTAAAATTTACTATGTCTCATTTTCTCCATGTCTAAGTTTAAAAAAAAAAACTTGGTACAAGTTGTTTTAAGGATTAAAATACAAGGAAGTACCTAGCATGTGGTTAGTGTAAAATGTTTGCTAATGTTATCACATATCATTATCTGTACATAAGAAATATACTAATATTTTAAAATAATCTATTTTCATTTTTTTCTTTTGCTGTTTTTTGAGAAACTTATATGTTGGAATTTAACGTGTACTTCTTCATTTATACTTTCTTGAATAAATAATTTTTATCAAAATGAAAAATTGGTACTTAATATCTTAATATTTTCCATTTCTATCAGGGTAAATGACTGTATACTGAGAGTAAATGAAGCAGATGTTCGTGATGTAACCCACAGCAAAGCAGTTGAAGCATTGAAAGAAGCTGGATCGATAGTGCGATTATATGTGAAAAGGCGGAAGCCAGCCTCAGAAAAAATCATGGAAATAAAACTTATTAAAGGCCCTAAAGGTACATATTAAGAAATATGAGTGAGGGGTTGGGGATTTAGCTCAGTGGTAGAGCGCTTGCCTAGCAAGCACAAGGCCCTGGGTTCAGTCTCCAGCTCTGAAAAGAGAAAAAAAAAAAAAAAAAAAAAAGAAAGAAATATTAGTGAAACATTGCTCTACTCTAAGATTGTCATGCCATTGTCTTCTGGGTTGGTTCATAGCATGCTGTTCACACTGCTCTCGGTCTCCAGTACAGTTGCAGTGGCTGTATTCCTGCAGTCTGATAGGAATTCCCATTTTATAACCTGTTGTGTGTATACATTGAAGAAGAGTATATTCTGTGTGATGTTGTGTGTGTGTAGTGTTTGTGTGCGTGCCGTATGCACACCCACGCATGCACTTGGGAGTGTGTTCCTCAGTCACTTTTCATCTCCCTTTGGAGACAGGCTCTCTTGGTGTTTGGGAACCTGTCCTTAATACTTTTAAACAATAGGGAACAGAATCTCTACTTACTTTAAAATTTTTTTAATCTTACTTATTTGTTTGTAACCATTTTAATGTCATTTTGTTAAGGACTTTTTTTTTTTTTTTTTTTTTTTTGCTGCTAAGTTGGGTTTTTCTGTTGTTGCTGTTGTTGTTAAGGACTTTTATTATTAAACACTTGTCTCTTGACATCATACGTAATGTTTATACCAACTTTTGATTATCTACAAAGTACTCTAATAGAGTGTAGGTCAGATTTAAAAAAGGATAGTATAGTGTGTGTCATGGCACTTACCTCTAGTGAGGACTGGGAAGTTGATTTCTGAATTTGAAAACACTGATGGGATAAGTAGAAATATTAATTCTAGTTAGTACTTGACTTCCTGGAGGAAGGAGGATTCCACCCAAAAAAAAAAAAAAGCAGAGAATTTGGAAATGAAACAGGATTTCAGAACAGCAGAAATTGTTATTTTATTTTAAACTGTCACTTCAAGACTATTAGGGGAAAGTATCCACATTTTAAAGCCTGATGTTCTACCTAGGATAAACACAATTTTTATTCCTTTTCAGTCTTATGAAAATATTAAAGTATTAGTAAATGATGGGAGTAGACGTAAAGCATGATTTTATGTTTCTGCTGATTTTCAAATCCATTTACAGAAGACTTTAAGAAGAAATCCAAAGAAAAGGGAGTATCTCACTATAAAAGAATGCATTTATATAAAAAAATCTAAGGTTTTAAAGATAGTTTAGATTTTATGTGCATGAGTGTTTTGCTTGCTGAAATGTGTGTGTACCACATGAGTACCAGGCAAGAAGAATGCGTCCGATGCCCTGGAACTGGAGTCCCAGATGGCTGAGCCGCCGTGTGGGTGCTGGGGCACCTCAGTGGCGATCTCCGTGCTCCTCACACCGGCCCCTCTCTGGTCTCTGTAAACTTAAGGTTTTAAAACAAAGACAACTAAAGTAATTTTCTGTGGGATGGAAGGATCACTTCTAATTGTTATTCTTTTCCCTCTGGGCTTTAATTTACCGTCGTGATGAGAATCTGAACAAATGTATTCCAACAGGTCTTGGGTTCAGCATTGCTGGAGGTGTTGGAAACCAGCACATTCCTGGGGATAACAGCATCTATGTAACCAAAATAATTGAAGGAGGTGCAGCACACAAGGACGGCAAACTTCAGATTGGAGACAAGCTTCTAGCAGTGAGTATAAGTTCTGTCCTGAAAGCCATTCTGAAACCAGTGAAGTCTGAGTGAGTGGATTCTAGCCAGCTCTCGTCAAACTGCAGTGATTCTTGGTCTTACTACCGTTTCCTCTAACAGCCCTACACTTATCTTGATTCTTCCTCTCCATCTTCCTCTGTCTCCTCTCCTAACTCCCTTCCTATCGCTCTTTCCTGGTTAAAGAAATGCACAGACTTGTTATTGTTAAATCACAGTCTTAGTTTACAGTGCAGTGTGTGGTCATGTGTGACCCTCTTTTGTTTTAACTGAGCTATCTATAACATAAGGAAAACCAGTGAAGTCATTGCTCAAAACAAGAACACCAAGACTTTTGTGTTGTTTCTCTTTCTCTTTTCATCTCATGTTGTTTAAACAGGGTCTGGAGGGATGCTCAGTGGCTGCGAATGCTTATTGATCCTTCTTACAGGACCCACACACACATGCACAGTATATATAAAATAATAATAAAAATGTTTAATCACATGCATAAGTATAAATATCTTATTTGGAAACTTTTTCTGAGGCTGCTGGACTATAGTTTTTTGACAGATACTTTTTTCACTCAATATGGTGGTACTGTGATGGATCCATATTCCTAGGGTTGAAACCCATTCATGAAAGATTTAAGTTGGTGCCTGTATCACCGTTTATTTAGTGTTCAAGTAAGTAGGCCTTACTTAGTCCTCAGTAGGAAAATAAAATCTGAGGAAAAGTTAAGGTGCTGGTGAAGGTCCTATGAAGGGAAGAGAATGCTAGACATGTGTCTTAGGGTTTCTGTTGCTGCAGTGAAACACCATGACCCAAAAGCAAGTTGGGGACCAAAGGGTTAATTCAGCTTAGGATTCTACATGCTGTTTATCACCAAAGGAACACAAGGCAGGAACCAGGAGGCAGAAGCTGATGCAGAGGCCATAGAGGAGTGCTGCTTACTGACTTGTTCAGCCTGCTCTCTTATAGAACCCAGGACCACCAGCCCAGGGATGTCACAATGGGCTGGACCCTCCCACATTGATCACTAATTGAGAAAATGCCTTACAGCTGGATCTTAGGAAGGTGTTTTTCTCAATTGATGCTCTCTGCTCTCTGTTGACTCTATCTAGCTTATGCCAACTTGACATAAAACTAGCCAATCCAACATGTCAGATATGTTAACACGTTCACAAATATGGGCTCCATCATCTGTGCCCCGTCCTAAACAGAATAGGCTAAGCACACTGGTAATGATAGGAGACAGAAGGACAGCAGTAATGGCCAGAGCACTGTGCTTGACCATCAAGGCCTAGTGGCAAAGGCTCAGAGACATTTGTAAAGACATAAAATAGTGCAGTATAGTAAGTAGTAATTATGACATTTCCACTTGGGAAGTGTGCTATAAATAGTTATGGTACGAAGAATTGCTGTGTGCTCTGTTGTACAAAGGTTTTATTGACCACTTAAGCATTGGTCTTATGGGCTCATTGGGTATTCTCTTGGTAACATTACTAAGACTACTACCCTATTGTTTTCTAGATACTTGTAAAACTTTTTTCTCCCAACATTAGCAACTTGGCAATGGGAACAGTGTCTTTACTCTCGCCTCTTGTCTTATAGCATAATTGCCAGTCTTTCCCTAAGCTACAAGTGATAGTTTCACCAGAAATACCCACCAGCCAGCATAAACAGCCTTCCATTAGATTTCTCACTTTCCTATGTATTCTTTATTCTCTATGTGTGGGAGTGCAGGTACCTGTGTACCACTACTGTGTGGAGGGCTGAGGACAGCTTCCAAAGTTTGTCTTCACCTTCTTGAGGCAGGGTCTGTCTGAGTTTCTGCTGCTGTGCTGCGTGCACTCCAGGCTGGCTGGCAGGTGTCCCACTGAGTCTCCCGTTTCGGCCGCCAGCTTTAGGAATGCTGGGATTGCAGATGTGTATCACCACATCGGAGTGGTTTCTTGTTTGTTTTTGAGTCTAGGGATCTAACTCAGGTTGTCGAGGTTGTGTAACTAGTCTTTTACCCACAGAGTCATCTCTCCAGCCCTCAATTTTATTTTTTAATCTTACATATACAATGCTTTATTGTTTGTCCAGAACCAGCATTGTTAGCAGGAAACCAACAACCTGTGTTGATTTTTTTCAAAAGCAACAAGACTTTTAATCCTGTCTCAAAAAAAGTTAATAAAGCCTTTATTCTTACAACTATGCGAAATTCGCCAACTCGAAGCTTCATTTTACTGACTTTAACCTGGCACTTCACAGACCTCATCATTCCTCACTTTTCTCTTTGCCTTGGTGTTGGTCTTCGTGTCACTGTCACTAGTTCTCTCTCCTTTCTCATTACTCTCTCTAGCTTCTAGTCATGAAGGTGATTTAGATTGGCCTTGTGCATCCTGTTACGTTAGCACATACTCACAAATTCCTTGTTTAAACTGCAAAAAAAGACTCTTTGATAAATGTCAGGTAATTTTTGCCCAAGTCTAAAACTCTGAGATCTTCTTTCCTTGTGTATCTATCAGAGTAATTTGTCAGCTCTTATGTTACAGATCTAAGACTAAATAAGTAACATAACCCACAAACCAATAGTCATGGCATTTGTGCTGATTTCAACACACAGGATAGTGCTTGACAGAAGTAGTTTACTTTTAGTTTGTGTTTTAACACTGTTTCTCCTTAAAAGAATTAAATTCTGCAATACCGCATCCCTAGATGTCTTAATTTAGTCTTAATTAGAGAGAGAAAGTGGAGGCTGGGGAAGGAAGCTAGAATCAAAATTGTCTATTTCATGAGAATCTGTAAAAACAATTTCCATGTCCATGTATCATAGACAGTAAAGATGTATTATCTTATTTCCCGCACGTCTTGGTTTTCCATGAATCACTCTCTCATATCCCATATCATTTGGGTAATTGTTTCCTTCTAAAAACCAAAAGGCATGTAGAAGCATCTTCAAATACTATCTCTTGTTATTTCCTTGTAGGTGAACAGTGTCTGTTTAGAAGAAGTTACTCATGAAGAAGCAGTGACTGCCTTAAAGAATACATCTGATTTTGTTTATTTGAAAGTGGCAAAACCAACAAGTATGTATATAAATGATGGCTATGCACCACCCGACATCACTAATTGTAAGTGTGTTGTTAGCTTAAGGTTGCTTACATGTGTTTTATTTTCACAAATATGCTCTGTATAATGTTATCAGTATACAGTGTATTAAAAAAAGATTAAACATCATAAAAATACTCTACACATATAGACCCAGTGTTGGGGAGATGGAGACATGAGGACCAGCACTACAGACATAACTTCAGGCCAGTCTGTGGTACAGACTGTCTGCAAGGAGAGAGCTGGCTGAGAGGATGGCTCAGCAGTTGGAGAGCGCACTGCTACTCCAGAGGCGCCAACTTTTGTAAGCTCACCCTCAGGTGGCTCACAGTCACCGGAACTCTAGCTGCAGTGATTCACTGCCCGCGTCTGTGTTCCTCAGGCCCTTGCATCCATGCACACAGCACACAGCACACAAATTCAAAATAAATTCTTTTTAAAACATAAATATTCTAAGAGAACCACAAATTTAATCTGAATTTTTTATTCTGTTAAGTCATAATCATCATAAAAAAATAGTTTTCACCTTGATTCTCAAGCTTTTCTGTAAATAACAATTAACTAAAGGTATTTTTGAGATAATGGAGGCTCATGCTATATGCTTGAGCACAAAAATAAACAAGTAGTTTATTCTGTGTGTGAAGGAACTAAGTCTGATGCTTCTGGTGGGCTTATTGACTAGGCTTTGACTTTATGCTTCTTTTTAACAAAGAAAACATATCACTGCTTGAAATTCTTGCATGACCTTGGTTTTGTGCATAAACTTTACATAAGGACTTCATATATATTTACTTGAATTTAAAGAATCTAGCTTATCAATTGTAGCATCAGTCCCAATTTGAATAATGCCTCTTTAGGACAGCCATGTGCACATTTGGGACAGCTTTTCACAAATTGATAGTTGATGTCCTAATTTTTATGAGATATACATTACAAATATCCAGGTTATTACCTAGGAAAGCATTAAACAAAAAATATTTGTATGAAATTAATTCCTTTTTGATAATGGCCTGGCATCTTTTAAGTGGAAGCGCTAGCCCTGAAGAGCAGTGAGTAATAATGATGTCTGTTGTACAGGATTGATGGACGCTTCGCTGTTTGTTCTTGGTTCTGTGAACTAATAGGACATGATAAGAAAATTGTAGTTCACCTTGGCTAGCTCAACTTTATATTTCATTACTATTCCCCATCTTAGGCAATTGCAATTATACATTTTGGATATACTTATAAGTTATATTTATTTAGTAGTGAAACACATGAATTCATTTTGTGGGTTTTTTAAGCATTTGTATTTATTTTTCATAGTTTTTGCCGCCTCAAGACCGTTCCAGACCTTGCATTCAACTGCTTCTTCCTTGTATGAGTCTTGAGGTCTCCGTGCAGACCTGGTGGCTTTCTTCATGAATACTGTACTATCTTCCTTGCCACTTTGCTTCACATCGCTGTTCTTAGAGGTTAAGGAAAGCGCTCTAGCTCATGTAAACCATGGCTCTCTGCTGTCTTGATGTCTTGCTTTCTCTCCTGCCCTCTCCTTCAGCTTGAGTACCTAAGCACTTCCCACACAGACCTTTTCAGTCATCGGCAATCCCTTCAGTGCCCACAGCAGTTTTAAGTCATTCACAACCATTAGTTCAGTCACTACTTTTCTGTGCATTGAACCTCATTTGACCTTCAGGCAGACTTCATTTCTTTGCATCCTTATAGCTTGGTTTTCCTAATGGGTTTTTCATCTCAGGTCCTGTGGTTTGTTAATGATACTTTTTTGTACTTCCAGTTCTTTATCCTTCCTTCCCAATAGCTGCCTTCTTCATTCTCGTTCCTTCAATGCAGAACGTAGCTGGAGATTTGAAAGTACAGTGATAAGGAAGTTCTCTTCTGGGAGATTAAGTAAACTAAGGCGAGGAAAGAATCCTCAGTGAGAGAATGAGTAGGAAAAAGTACCAGGCAAGCCTGAGGCTCCCTTGGCCAGGAGTGAAGAAATAGCATTAAATCTGCTTGTTCTTAGAGAGATCATGTCTATGTGTAGTATTTGTTACTTCGTCATATGTAAATATTTTAGAACTGCTCCTTGTTCTTAAATGTCTGTATCTATCTGTAGTCTGTTGCTGTTGCGTACTGTAAATGTGTGTGAGGTCCGTGTAGTTGTCAGTTTGGTGATTTGATTTCTGTTGATGTAGTGCTCTGTAGTATTCTGTTACATGCGTGTACAGCGCATTTTCTCTCACAGCCGGGTCATTTGCAATTGGGATGTGTAAGGAATATAGCTGCTGTGGATGCTTTTGCGCCTGCCTGTTTTCTTGTGGTTTTTGTCTTTGCCCTCATTTTATCCCATTTTCATCATTTATTTATTTGTTTCAGACAAAATTATGCCATGTAGCCCAGGCTGACCTCAAATTCATGCTCCTCCTGCCTTGGCCTTCTCGGTTCTCATTATGTACATGTGCCACCATGCTCAGTTTATACATTTCTCTTGAATTTACGCACCCCATTTCTCTTAAGGTTGACATTTCTGTGTTACAGAGCTGGGGGGGTGTGTGTGTGTGTGTGTGTGTGTGTGTGTGTGTGTGTGTGTGTGTGTGTGTGTGTGTGTGTGGTCTTGATAGTGCTAAACAGTTTACAAAGAATTTGATGAAATCAGGTGAGTTTAGGGTGGTATGGCCATAACCAGTTAGCAAAGGAAGGACTTGAAACACTTTGTAGTCTGGTTTTTTTGCATCTTGAACCCTTGAAATCACCACTCTTTAATTACGGATATTAATACCTATGGATTGCATTATTAGGTAATTATTTTCACCCTATTCTTTATTCATTATTTTTCCTGGTGATAAGAAAAGGCTAAAGATTTATATATTATCTAAGGAGAAACCAGAGAGTATTTTCTAGGTAATTAATTATGTTCAGTACCCTTTGTGATTATTGCTTTTATGCCACGAAATTAAGTTTTACATTTTTATGTTTGGGCGCCTACATATGTGCATGTAAGGTTTATGTGTGAGGCTAGAAGTCAATGACAGGTGTCTGTCACTCTTGCACCCTGCCTTTTGAAGGTTCTCATTGAGTCTGGAACTCATGTTTGTCTAGGCTGGCAGGTCACTGAACTCCAGGGACTCATTGGTCACTCGCTCCAAAAAGCTTTGGTTGCAGACACGCACAGTGCTTCCCTTATGTGTGTGGTGGGGATCCAACTTCAGATCCTCAGGTCCTCAGACCTGTATGGCCAGCACTTTATTGACTGAGCCATCTCCTCAACCCTGCATTTTTCGGTTGGTATGGTTTTTTGTTTAGTAGTTTGAAGTCGGTAGTATGAATTCAATAAATTACAACTGTTTTCACTGAGTTTCTGTTTTATACTTTCCCTGTCAGTAGTTTTTATTGAATTAAATTTTAAATTTTAATTAATTGAACAATTATTTTTGAACCTTCATTATTTTACTTAACAGAAGAGACAACTGAGTTATTTCTAGAGTTTATGGTATATTTGGTATAAAAATAAGGACTTGGTCAAAATGTCTACTGAAAATACAAAGTATAGGATCAAAAACACAGAAAAAATTATATTTTGATCAACCTAAACAACACTCGTGATGGCCTTCAGCTGTGCATAATGGGAACAACCAGATGCAGTAGCTACAAAGCCAGTGAGGCCAGGCTGAGTGCCCTACGTGATAATCTGTCACTGATCTCATTTTCCAGGATAACTGGTGGCTGCAAACAAAATTTCACTGATTTCATGAGAACAGGCTTAGTCTCTTGAGGATAACTAGACAAAGTGAGATGCTAAATTACCTAATAGTTGCCTGCAAGAGCACCAACTTTGCAGGTGTGCTTTAAGCGTAGGCCTGTTCTGACTGAAGAGACAGAGTAGTCTCTGGAGCCCAGACCATAAAGCTTATCTCTTCATTCTTTACATCCACAACTTAGCAGCATCCAGGGTGTTCAGTTCTTGTCCCAGGAAAATGAAGAGGAAATGACTTTTCTGCTTTTATTTCAAGCCTCAAACCCTGCATGTGAGCTCATCACATAGACCTCTGATTTCATAGCTTTCTTTGGGATGGAATACCAAACTCATGAAATCTGGATGGCCCTTCAAAACCTTACATTCTTTTTTATCTTGAAGATCTCAATAGATAGACTGATTTTCACACCAGCATCTAAAGTATAGAGTTTGATTACTGGAGGCAAGACATTAAGTTTTGGACACCAAGCTGCGTCATTAAGTGTTCAGTGTTTTATGCTGAATTTCTTCAATTCTATTTTCCCTTCCTGGAACATTGCATGCTGATGACAATATACTAATGCCTCCATGCACGGCTAGAGTTCCTGTCTCCGTCCACCATGCTACAAGCCGCAGTACAGGCAGTATTTCTATAGCATCTGTGCATCTTGCACATCAAACTCGAGCCCTCGTAAGCATCAAAAAGCCTTCTATTGGCTGCCATGAAAGGAAGGCAGGGAGGCAGCCTGAGCACAGCTCTCCTCGCCTGTGCCAGCTGCTGCTCACGCCATCTCTAAAACATTTTTATGTGACTCATTATTTCAAAACTCATTGAAATCCTACAGTCCTATGAAGGGACTTTAGAAACTTTACAATTTTATCTGTAACCTCTAAGCCTTAAGTGTTTTGATCTAATTTTTATATGTAACTTTTTTTTCAAACATATATCCCAGGACCCAACACCATTTCTTAAACAGATTATGATTTTTAGCACTGTATTATGTTGGTGAGTTTGTTTTTGTTTTCTGAGACAAGAGAATTCTCTGTGTAGCCTTAGTGGTCCTGAAACTCACTCTATAGACCAGGGTGACTTCAAACTCCCAGAGTATACCTGTGTCTGCCTCCCAAGTGCTGGGTATGTGTTACCACTACCCAGCCGCGCATGTGTGTGTGTGTGTGTGTGTGTGTGTGTGTGTGTGTGTGAGATTTTATTATATACTAGGAGAATATATGTATGGTTCTAGTTCTAACTATTGTCATATTTACCAATCTTTGTGGCAACAGCACATTATCTATGTTGACATAACTTTATAATACATGTTGATTTCTGTTTATATTCTGTTTCAACTTTGTTATTTTTCAAGATTATATTGAGTCTTCTTTGAAGTTCCTTGATGGTTTTTAGAATAAAAATAAATCTTAGAGCTGTGGAGATGGCTCAGTGCAAAAGTGTTTGTTACAAAAGCATACGGTACTAAATCCAACTATGAGCGCCATGTCAGAGCCAGCTCAGCAGCAGTGTCTGCAGTCTCAGTGCTGGGGAAGCCAAAACAGGAGGGCTAGCCAGTCACCATGCTGGCCACCTCTAGGTTCAGTGAGGTGTGGTGAAGTGGAGGAAGACTCAGTATCAGTCTCCTAGCCTCTATATGCACACACAATCACACAGTCATGCCCACATATGCAGGTTTAAAACATGTGCATGCGGGGTTGGGGATTTAGCTCAGTGGTAGAGCGCTTGCCTAGGAAGCGCAAGGCCCTGGGTTCGGTCCCCAGCTCCGAAAAAAAAGAACCCAAAAAAAAAAAAAAAATATGCATGCACCACACAAAGATAAAAAAAAAAGCTAAGCTTGATAATCTTGCTCCTGTGATCTCAGCACTTAGGAGGTTGAGATAGGAAGATTTCAAATTCATAGCTAGCCTGGCTGTAGAGTAAGACTGTGGCTGGAATAACCAAGAATGAAGAGAATAGAAAGGTACTGTGCTGTTCTGCAACAGCTGAAAATTGACTTTCACCCAGTCCATAAATGATAGCTTTGTCTTAATTACATAGATACTTTTAAAATTTATCTGCACAGTATTTTGTAGTATAATAGAGATTTTATAATTGTTTTTGTTACATTTAGTCCAAAATACTTGATAACCAATACTTAAGACTATTATAAATGATACTGCTTTTTAAATGCTTCTAGTTTTCACTCACAAAAACATGATTAACTTCTTTATTTTGATTGTATAATCTGTATTGCTAAGCTCATTAAAAGTACCTTAGATTGTCTTGTAAAGGCCGGTTTATTCAACGATGTGATTTGTATATAAAATTCAGGGGTTTTTTTCCTTGTTCTTTTTTTTTTTTTTTTTCGGAGCTGGGGACCGAACCCAGGGCCTTGCGCTTGCTAGGCAAGCGCTCTACCACTGAGCTAAATCCCCAACCCCTTTTTCCTTGTTCTAAAACAGTTGTTTCCTTTGTTTGCTGACTGATAGAACTTCTGGGTCACTGTTAAAAAGAGATGTCAGGAACTAGACAGATGGCTCAGCAGTTAAGAGCACTGACTACTTCTTCAGGGACCCAGGTGCAATTCCCAGCTCACACACAGCCGGCAGCCATCTGTGACTCCAATTCCAGAGGATATGACACCTTCTGGCCTCTAAGGGATCAGGCACATACACTGTGCCCACACATACATGCAGGCAAAGCACCCATACACATAATTAAAGTTTAAAATGAAAAGATGATGCATTTCACTGCCACAGTCTCAACTCTAGGAAAACAGCATATTACCAGGACTTTTGCATATTCACATTGTCAGATTAATAAGCTAATTTTTACTTCTGATTTATGGTTTGTTTTTAAGTTTTAAAACTGCATAAATATTTTATTTACAGACTATTTTTTTTTTCTGTTAACATGATAAACTACATCGATACTGTAATTTATCAATGACTTCATCTGTATATATTTGGAATTTTCGTTGTTGTTGGGAAGATTTTAGTTTAGGATTCAGTTACTTTTAGTAACGGCAAATATGAGAGCATCCATATAGTCATTTGTTACTTCTGCAGAAAAGCGAATTAGATCACATGTGATTTAAGAGGTGATTGTCAAAGATTAGGGGCGAGGGATTTTCTGGAAGAGGGAGTGTGTAAGTGAACAGATGTCAAAGTTAGGAAACAGTTGATTGCTACATAGAAAAAAATTTTGACAAGAATATGGAAGGGAACAAGAAGTGATGGTTATGGAAGTGCACTAATTGAGGAGGCGCAATCAATATTTCTACCTTAGATAAGGCAATCAGAATAGAGATAACTGAAACACAGTCTGCAGGAGTGAAGCTGTGCTTGCTGCTAACGAGCAGGCTCATCATCCTGTCTACAGTTCTGACCCTGAAATGGCCGTGCGCTTCTGCCCTCTCCCTTCCGGTGCAGACTCTTTCTGTTCTACTCAGGGGCGAGCCCTAGTGTCTTCTCACTCTCACTTCACGGTCTGCTTCTTCCTGTGCAAACCTGGCAGGTCTTAGGCCATGGGTTTTGATGGTTGATATTTTATAATAAATTGGGTTCCTTTGTTCAGTCATTTCTCTGTGGGATCTTCTTAAACAAGATTTTCAGGTATAAGAGGTAGCAATGTTTTATACAATCAAACTTTGGCTTAATCGATAGGAACATAAATTTTTAGCCCTTGCTGTCAGAGAGACTGACGTAGGTTAAGGATCTACTGCACAACAGAGCAGTTTTCATCTGTCAGGGGAATTTTGGCATTTATTAGAATTTTATGTTCATTTGTTCTGTTGTTACTCTTAGTTGAGATTTTTGTTCCGTACAAACATGAAAAATAAAACCTTTAAGGGTCAAAAATCAATCAACATATATATCACCCAGGAAAGACTTTGGGCTTTAAAACGGAGAACTGTTAGTAGTTAGTGTTTTGATACAAATATAAACGATTTGCTTAGTTAGGAACTAGTTATGACTTATTGCTGCTGGGGTCTGTGCACTACCAGCCCTAGATTGTCCTGCCAGGACACATCAAACACGCTTCCTTTTGTATGTGATAGAGACGCCGCTTCCTTTTTAGTAGAATATGCATTTTCTCCTTTTACTTTACAGTTCATTTTCAGTTGTCCTTTATCAGATCCCTTCATTTCTTCATTTAAAGTTGGCTTCACAGCCACCATAGTTGTTTGAACTAATGACCTCTGCACATGTCTGTGTATTTCCCATGGGCCTCCACCTAAAATGTTTCCTTCCTGGGTATTTGTAAAGTGTGGTCAGGAGCGCTGCAGTTACCTCTGAACTACAGGTTTTCAAGAGAACTGTGTGCATATGATACTGCTATAGGAGTGAAACATAATTTTTACTTTTTAAGTTATTTTCTTTTTACCAGATTTCTACTGTTTGTGGGAATATTAAAAATAGGCACAGATTAGGATGACAGTTATGAAATGATATAAGGCTTTTCTTAAATATTTTTAGACCTCTGGTCTCCATTCATGATAAATTATGAATCTGTGTACTCTCTTTTTCTTTTTCTTTTCTTTTCTTGTTTTAAGTCTCCAAATGACTTCCTAGCAAAATTGACTAGACTGGAGAGATGACTCAGTGGTTAACAGCACTGGCAGCTCAGAAACTGTCCCTCCAGTCCTGGAGGACCTGACCCCTTCTCCTGACCTCCACGGTCAATAGGCCTGCACAAGGTGCACAAACATATATGCAGGCTAACAGCTATACACATAAAAGTAATTATTATTATTAAAATTTTTTTATTATTAGACATCGTATTTTAGTTCTTTCTGTGACAATCTTTGACCTTTCCTGTATTTAATTTTGCAAATCAGCTTACATGAAATTCCTTTGTGGTTGTATTTTCTCGAAAGAGTACAAGTGAAATAAATTAGCTTCATTGATCTGAATGTTAAAACCAGTGTTTACCTGAAAACTGAGCTCGCACATCGATCCTAGATGACAGAATTTATTAAATTCTGTTATGCTAAGCAGCAAAAATGAATTTACCTTGGCTTTAAAGTTCACAGTGTGGTATTAAGTTATGTTGTTCACCTTTGATATTTTTTCTCAATTTATTTTGAAGCTTCTTCTCAGTCTGTTGACAACCATGTTAGCCCGTCTTCATACTTGGGCCAGACTCCAGCGTCACCAGCCAGATACTCACCCATTTCTAAAGCAGTGCTTGGAGATGATGAGATCACTAGGTAAGGAACTTCATCTTCATATAGAGAGCCAGGCCTTTTAGGGCTAATATTAAGTAATTTCTACTCTTTTCTAAAATACTGCTTTTTACCCTCTTGAGGTGAGGTAAGTCATCATGCCAAAATTAGTTTCAGTAGTTTGGTGTGCTAGCGTGCGCCTGTAGTCCCAGCCCTGACAAGGGTGAAGTGGGAAGGTGTGAGCTCAAGGCAAGTCCAGGTTACAGACAGAACCCTGCCAGGAAGAAAAAAGGGGGTGGGGGAACTAGTTTACATAAAGCTAAACTAAAAATTAACACTGGTCCATCCACTAAGCTAACTTTGTATATTGTTTCAATACATGGCATAGAATATTCTAGCAAGCTTTTAGTTTGTGTTTAGAAATCCAGAAATCAGCAAGTGATTTTTTTTTTTTGCTTGATATATATTATTGAAACTCTGACACCAAAAGTTTGCTTTTATCTAACAATAGTAACCACACTAGACTCTGTGTGTAAGGAGTGCTATAGGATTCTGATAAGGTAGAAATATTTTAGCTGTATTTTACATTATTGATAGTAGTAATGAGACACTGTATATAATAAGTTCTTTGTAACTTTTACAAGTATTTTATATTAACTGTAGCATTTAGTGTTACATGTGTCCTCAGTGATATCTGTTATATTTTTATTACTTTCATTATTGTTGGCTTTGAACTTTTGTGTTTAACTGTGACTTTTCTTTTCTTTCTTTCTGTTTTTTTTTTTTTCTTTTTTTCGGAGCTGGGGACCGAACCCAGGGCCTTTCGCTTGCTAGGCAAGCGCTCTACCACTGAGCTAAATCCCCAACCCCCAACTCTCCTTTTAGATTGACTTTTTTTTTTTTTTTTTTTTTTTTTTTTAAAAGTGGTTTTTAAACCTTCTTTTTTTTTTTTTTTTTTTGTTTTTTTTTTCCGAGCTGGGGACCTAACCCACGGCCTTGGCGCTTCCAGGCAAGCTCTACCACTGAGCTAAATCCCCAACCCCCGTGACTTTTCTTATTAGGACTATAAACACCAGACTTAGTTCCTAAGCTTTTTCTCTTCACAACCCCTTTCTCAGCAGAAATTTTACATGATTCCCAGATATATGCATCAAACATTTATTGATAAATATTTTTTTCTGTACATACAATTTTTGTCATCTATTAAAGACCTGGGCAAGAAGTCTCAGTGGTTAAAAGTACTGTTTGCTCTTCTGGAAGAACTGGGTTCAATTCCCAGCAAGCACATTACGGCTAACAAGTTCATTTAACTCCAGTTTAAGGGAATCCTCCTCCAGCACTCCGTGCACATGGTACACAGACATACGTGTAGGCAAAGCACATATGAAGTGAAGATAAGTAACTCTTAAAAAAAAATTAAAGATCAGGGCTCCATACTAATCAGATAGATGTATGTGCTTACAATATAAAGAATTTAAGTCTTGGTGCTAGTACATTGACTTAGCAGGTGATGGGAGCTGCCATCAAGCCTGACAACCTGAGTTCAGTTCCTGGAACCAGCATGGTAGGAGAGAGCCAGTTTTTCCTTGACTGCCTTTGTGTATAACTCCCCTCCCCCGCCAACACAGACCATAATTAATGAATAAATGTAATTTTTAAAATTTAACTAAAAATAAATAAATAAATCTTGTTTAAATGTTTGATATTGCAGGCTATAGAGTATTCTCAATATTTTTCAGCATTGGTCAACATTTTGCTTGCTGAGAACACAACTGTCCGTGGAAATGCAGCACATGAGGGAATTGTGCTTAAGGACATCTCAGGAATGGCTGGAAATTCTGTCCTGAGCTCACGCCAGAATTTATTTAATGGCTTGTTGGTTTTTATGAAACTCAAGTTATCAATTCAAATACCAGTTTTTTAATCAAGTAGTTAATACTATACAATCCAAAGATAACACTACTTTGATATTTATTAACTAAAGAAGAATGATTGCAAAATACTGAAATCTTTGTTTCTGTCAGAAAAGCACTGTGATTCTGTAAGAGCAGAACTCTAAGAGCACTGGGTTTCAAGTGCACAGCAGTCTCTAATCTTGGGTGAGATTTTTTAAGCAGTATTTTTAGTAGTATGTATAGCATGTACAGTGCAGGATGCACATGCAGTATATTCAGAAGCAAG
The DNA here is from genome assembly GCF_011064425.1 of Rattus rattus. Classification (NCBI taxonomy): domain Eukaryota; kingdom Metazoa; phylum Chordata; class Mammalia; order Rodentia; family Muridae; genus Rattus; species Rattus rattus. The sequence goes on from NC_046157.1 coordinate 16,653,472, forward strand.
ACTGCAGTGTTATCCCATGATGCAACGTGGGTCCCAGCTACCAGAAACATGGAAATTCATTACACATTTCATTTTGAATTAACTTTTTAGTTGTTGTGCATTCAAAAGTCTTTTACTTTTACTTTTGCCAAAGTTTTCCTCACCTCCAAGTCATCGCGCCCTCAATGTAGGATTGGGACCTATAGAAGAAGAAACTGGGCTTAGAGATGGAGAGATGGCTCAATGCTGAAAAGGAGTTGCTGCTTTTGTAGAGGATCTAGATTCAGTTCTCAGTACCCATGCGGTGGTTCACAGTCTCCTTTAACTCCATCTAGTTCTAGAGGATCTGATGGCCTCTTCCGACCTCTGTGAGCTCCAAGCACACATGTTGTATATTTACGTGCGTTAGGGCAAGCACTCATACATATAAAATGAAAATACGTCTTTAAAAGGAAAGAAGCAGTGATGTCTCAGTACAGAAGAGTTTATCTCGCCACTGAGTTAGCAGGGTTGGAAAAGAGCAAATGCTCGTTGGTTGGGCTGGTAATGCTTGCTGTTTGTGATCATCCCTCCTCAGCTGCTCTCTAGCTTTACTTGCTAATGGTGCCTATTTCTAGAAGAGGGAAAATGATCTGTGTAGCTTTAATATCTTTACATATTTTATAAATTAAAGGTAAGTTGTAATTGAATTTCATTCCTGCCCCATCCAGGCTCTGTGCATGTCATATCGACAGTATTTGTTGAACATTGAACACAACAGACCTGCCTATTTCCATACTAATGTGAACCCAGGTGGTCCGTTACTAAATAGATTTTAAAATGGTGCCCGTTGTATAATCCCATTTGATAAATATGGTCCTGTGCCCAGATTACAAATCACAAAAATCTTTGCCCAAACATTGTATGTCCTCCATAGTTTGAGCTAAACTCCTTGAGAGGTTGTGTGTCTCACAGTCTCAGCTCCCCTTCAGTACCACAGCATCCGGTTAACAGTTCTAAAATTCAGAGCTGGGCATGAACGACGCAGGCCTTCAATCCCAGCACTTGGGAGGCAGAGGCAGGTGGATCTCTGTGAGTTAGGGGCCAGTCTGGTCTACAGAGTGAGATCTTGTGTCAAATACAAACAAACAAAACAACCACAACAATAAATAAAAAAATTTAAAGGTAGTTTTATTCAAATACTTACATACCATGAATTCTATACATATTAGTTTACAGATGGAGCTGGCAAATGGCTCAGCTGAAAGACTTAAGTTTGACACACACACCCCCAAGCCCACATTTTAAAGTGTGTTCGTAGCACACTTGCAGTCCCAGCATGGGGGAATCAGAAACAGATGAACTGCTAAGGCTGTTAAGCCCAACACCTTCACCCACTGAACTAGTTCAAGCCAGTGAGAAAATCCTGTATACAAAGGTAGACAGCACCTGAGGAGTGACCTGAGACTTTGCTTAGACCTGCACATGTGACTACCCACTATACCACAGCAATAAGTCAGATGTGAGGCTTAATAATTATATTCTGTAGCATATGTTATTAGTTTTTATGTAATAAAATATGTATATATCCTAAAATTTAAATTTTAGTCATGTACACAGTGTATATTTCAGGTACATTGTATTCCGCATGTGCTATTACTACTGGCTATTTCCAAAACCTTTTTCATAGTCACAGAACCCACTCTATTCCTGACTCCTGATAACTTGAGGCTATTTTCAGTCCCATGATTTGCTTCATCTAGATAAGTTATGTAAGTAGAACCATTCGATAAGTCTTTTGTGACTGACATTTCACAGCACAGTGTTTTCAGGGTTCACTCATGAGTTAGCATATATAAAATCTTTGTTCATCTTTCTTAACTGAGTAGTAGTTCTGTGTGTATATCAGAGAGAGAGAGAGAGAGAGAGAGAGAACGTATGTACATGCAGGCCCATTCACACACTTTCAAACCACATTTTATTTCTCACTATAAATAATTCTATGGTAAATACTGACTTTCATGTAATTTTATTCATGCTGTGAGCAAGTTACTTGGGAAATATCCTGGGTGGAGTTCCAAGACCATATGTAACTTCTCTGTGAGTTAGCTTTGTGCAGAACCATCAAACATACTTTACAGTCAGAGCCTGGCAATGGTGGCACACGCCTTTAATCCGAGTACTCAGGAGCAGAGGCAGGAGAATCTTTTAAATTCGAGGCCAGCCTCGTCTACAGAGAGTTCTAGGACAGCTAGTGCTACAGAGAAACCCTGACTTGGAAAAAAAATACAATCACTACATGTCACCTACATTTTGTTTAATTTCCCATTTTTGATAAGAAAAATAATTCATAAATACTATAAATGAGTTAGCAAAATTGATTTACCATATTATATAATTACTAAAATTCATATTTAACTCTCAAGATTATAACCAATTGTTTCTTTTTTTTTTCTTTTATTGGATATTTTCTTTATTTACATTTCAAATGTTATCCCATTTGCCCTCTGGAGGCCCCCCATCCCATCCCCCCACCCCCTGCCTCCATGAAGGTACTCCCCCTCCCACCTACTCCCTCCCACCTCCCCACCCTGGCATTCCCCCACACTGGGGAAACAAGCCTCCACAGAACCAAGGTCCTCCCCTCTCACTGATGCCTGACAAGGCTCATCCTCTGCTACATATGCGGCTGAGCCATGGGTCGCTCCATGTGTACTCTTTGGTTGGTGATTTAGGCCCTGGGAGCTCTAGTGGGGTCTGGTTGGTTAATATTGTTGTTCTTCCTATGGGATTGCAAACCCCTTCCACTCCTTCAGTCCTTTCTCTAACTCTTCCATTGGGGTCCCCATGCTCAGTCCAATGGTTAGTTGCAGGCATTCTCATCTGTATCTGAAAGGCTCTGCCAGAGCCTCTCAGGAGACAGATATATCAGGCTCCTCTCAGCAAGCACTCGTTGGCATCAGCCATAGTGACTGGGTTTGGTGGCTGCATATGGATGGATCCCCAGATGGGGCAGTCTCTGGATGGCCTTTTCTTCAGTACCTGCTCCATTCTTTGTCCCTGTATTTTTTCCTGTGAGTATTTTGTTCCCACTTCTAAGAAGGGCTGAAGCATTCACACTTTGGTCTTCCTTCTTCTTGAGCTTCATGTGGTCTCTAAACTATATCTTGGATATTCTGAGCTTTTGAGCTAATAATATCCACTTATCAATGAGTACATACTATATGTGTTCTTTTATCATTGGGTTACCTCACTCAGGATGTTAATTTCTAGTTCCATCCATTTCATTTGCCTATGAATTTCATAAAGTCATTGTTTTTAATACCTGAGTAGTACTCCATTGTGTAGATGTACCACATTTTCTGTATCCATTCCTCTGTTGAAGGACATCTGGGTTCTTTCCAACTTCTGGCTATTATAAATAAGGCTGCTATGAACATAGTGGAGCATGTATCCTTGTTATATGTTGGAGCATCTTTTGGGTATATGCCAAGGAGTGGTATAGCTGGATCCCAATTGTTTCCTTTTATGTTTTAGAAAAAGTTTATATTAAAACTTTTAATTGCCTGCCAAATATGCTCTATTCTATTTAAGAGTAATGTCTGCCAAGTGATATTCTCCATTCCAACAAATTTAAAAGAATCTGCTCTGGCACATCCATTATCTTACCAGAAGATAGATGTGAGTGATTTTCACATACCTCTTCTATGCTGAGAGTTGTGAAAATTATCAACGGAGACAGACAAGCCAGAGAGTTTTGATGTATGGGAGAAAGGGAATGTGAAGTCGTAAACCGGTGGGGTAATAGTGCTGGCCTTAACCACAAGTATCTCGGGCAGAGGCAAGCAGACAAGAACTCCACTGTGATGCCTTGTCTTAAAACACTTAGAAAACAGAAACTGTTTGGTTTGGGGTGGAAAGAGGATAGCTCAGTGGGTAAAGCACTCTTTCAAAGTGCCTACATTCATTCAGTTCCCAGCACCCAACTCCATCTCACAACTACTCAGGTTCTAGGATCCAACACTCTAACACACATATATGTAGAGGCCAATGCAAGGGAAAAGTAAAATGAAAGATTCTTTTGTTATTGCTGCTCTTGTTTGGAAGTGCGTTGTCTATGATGCCCGAGTGTTATCAGATCCTGATCCTAAGTCATTCTCATGCTTTGACCTTTCAGGGAGCCAGGGCCACAGGTGCATGCAGTCACACCCAGATGTTAAAGCGCAGTTCTTTACCTAAAAAGTTTGCAGATGGGCAGATTCCAAGGTAGCATGGCACCCATCATTTGACCTTCATAATTGCAGTATATCTAAGCCAGTAAGGAGATTTCATTAAGGGGTTATGTATTTGATGAAGATGGGCGATATGAGAAAAGAGGGTGGGAATGTGTTCTTTTTCTGTGGAAAATGACAAAACATTTTCATTTGTCAGAGGCCAGAAAGGGTCAAGCCCTCTGCCTAGCAAAAGGCAATGGTTTCTGCTGACTAGTTGAATGGTGTCTTTGTAACTAAGAAATAGTGGTGTTGCTGACTTCTCAGGCAGTAGTGCATACATGTCAGATTTTCTTGACAGAACCTTTAAATAAATGTTACTTTGTATTACCTTTAATACTGATTTTTATTCTTTCAATGTGCACAGAATGTGTTTTGATCAAATTCACTCCCTCCCTGCTTCCCCGCGTCCATTTGTATTATTGCTTACTTTCATGTGGTGATGCTGTGGTTTTGCTTGCTTGCTTGATTTTTTTTTTTAACCATTAATTTTTTTGCTTTTATATAAAATTAGATTTTTTTTTCCTTTTATTTCTTTCCCTTGTCATCTTGATAAGGTTTTTATATAACATTTAGGTTTTGTTTTGTCTTTTTTCATTTAGCTTACACATATTGTTTGGTGATATATCAGCTTGGTATAGTGCTACAGGCTTCTCATCTCAGTACGTAGCTGACTGGAGGTGTTGCTGTGAATTTGAGACTAGATCATTGAATTGAAGGTCAGCGTGGCTCCACAGTAGGACTTCCTCCTGTCACAGGAGTCACCAGTAGGATGTTCTCCTAGTGAAGTTCAGGTCCTACATAAAGTTTATACGATATTTAATTTTTTTCTTAATTTTTAGGGAACCTAGAAAAGTTGTTCTTCATCGTGGCTCAACGGGACTTGGTTTCAACATTGTGGGAGGTGAAGATGGAGAAGGGATTTTTATCTCTTTCATCCTTGCTGGGGGACCTGCTGACCTAAGCGGAGAGCTCAGAAAAGGAGATCGCATTATATCGGTAGGCCTAATACTTGGATGTTTTTATTATCTTTATTATGACCTGTTAATAACTAGAAATGAATTTTAAAATAACTTGAAAGTATATTTCTGATAAGCATTGTAGAGTTCAGACTTGTTATTGGGGTGTTTTTGGTTTTGGTTTTGTACCAAGCTGACCTGTCCTGCATGTGTTGATTGTGTACAGTGGTTACTATTGTTTGTGGTCCTCAGGCTGAAGCTAGGGCATAGTATCTATAATATCTATAATATCTAAAGGTAAGAGCTCTGCCGCCGGCTACATCCCCAGCTGGAGTACAGTGAGTAACCCTTGGAGATCTCAGTCACAGAGCTGTCTCCTGAAGACAGAGTGGAAAGAACTGACTTCTGAAGACTGTCTTTTGGCCACCACCCATGCATGCTCACCACCAGTCATACCCAGTAATGCAGAACAAGCTTGCTTGACAAGTGCCCCTACCTGCTTTGCCCTCCCGCATCTCCTGGATGGGTCTTGGAAGGTCTTTGTCAGTATCTCTGTAGAAGACTCCATGAGTCTAACTGTTCCCAGACGATGATGTGGTCTATTTTGTCCTCACATTCGGTTTTCTCCTATCTGTAAGTTGCAGCTTGGAAACTTGTTTTGACTTAGGTTCAAATTTTCTATTTCTTTCTTCAGCTAATTTTACTATACTACTAAGTCTTTCAAATAAAATCTCTTATTTTTTTCCTAGCAATTTCATGTGGGTTTTGGTTTTTTTTTTTTTTTTTTTTTTTTTTTGGGGGGTGGGGTGGGGGAAGTTTTTATGTCAAACTCATCGTTCACATCGTCTCTACATCTGTCATGATTCTATCATAATAATCATTATTTTTAGTAGCAAGGTCTCAGATGTGGTCCAGCACGGCAAGCCACTCCTGAGTATCCTTTGGTCTCAGTTTCCTAAGTATCGAGGTTACTTCTTCGTGTGGTGACTGACAGGTTAGGCCTTCTTCCACCTCTGCGTGTCTTACAGTCTTACCTCGTGAGCTCCTCTGGGTAGCGTCATAGATGATAGCGTCCTAGATGATAGCGTCCTAGATGAAGTAGGACACATAGGATGATTCCCAGGGAAGGCACTGAGCCTGAGCTGCTGTGTTACTCAGGAACAGAGTAACTGTGTCAGGGACTGTGCTAGGAATGGGGAATAGCTCATGCCCTAGGCTGCAGGAGCCAAGCTCTGTGAGCACCATCTGTATCTGAGCTGCATTTCGTTGCAGCCTCAGTTTACTGGTTTGTTTATTTGTTTGTGGTTTTTGTTCCATGAACACAATAAAATATTGAGTAAAGCGATAGCTGGTTTCTTCCCACTGTCATTTGGTCCTCCTTCCCTCACCATTCTGCCAAGGACGGGCGTGTCCATGGGTGTCTTCCTGTGACATTCTAGATATTAGTTCGCTTAAGTCTCTTTAAAGTCCAGTACCCCGGCGGGTTTTTATAAACTCACTCTGAAGGTTTTGATTACTGAGGTAGAAGCGGCGATTCTTGAGACGTCTCTGATTTAGTCCTATTCAATAGGCCCTACTTTATCTTTAAGAATATATTGTAGTAATCTCCATTCTTACTTGATTATATCCTGCCTTTTGAGGCATTTGCCTTTAAACATAGAAAGGTAATTTCTTTTTAGCAATACTGCGTATGTTAATGTTTTAATATCTAAGGTTGTATATAATCCTTAATAAACTATTGCTTGCTACATATCAAATACCCAAATATTCATATAGCTGGTTACTCTAATGTTCTAGAACAACTAAAACAAAATTTGATTGCTATTTCTTTTTGTAAGTGATCATCCATTCTATACTAGTCTCTGCCCTTGAACTATATGAGACCTTCAAAGGATTATATGCAGGAATATATTGATAAATCTTTAGTATGTCAGGTGTTCAGTCAGATAGTAAGAAAGATAATTCTGAAAACTGCATAAAAAGAATATTACATTTCTGGTATGTTTCTTCTGTCATGTGCTAGCCACATTCATTTTTCACCTCAAAGAGATTTTCTGACTTTATTTATACTCAAAAAGGTCTCCATATTGATTCATGTTTTTAAATGACATAAAATCTCAATAATGTATAGCACTAGTGACCTAAGATAGATGAATCATATAGGGGTTGGGGATTTAGCTCAGTGGTAGAGTGCTAGCCTAGCAAGCACAAGGCTCTGGGTTCGGTCCTCAGCTCAAAAAAAAAAAAAATCATATATCTTAATCTAAATCATAAATCTATCTCAAACTCAGAATATGTCCAATAAGAGACTATCATAAAATGGCAAACCTGTGAGGAAGGCGTGGGAATTCTAATTTAAATACAACCACAACAGGATAGGCTGCTAGTCCACCATCATAAAATCAGCCTTGAAAGACTTTTAGTAATACAACAAGCAAACAACAGGTTCAAGTACTAAATAGTATATAAATAAAGACAAAAGTAATGTACTTGTGACAGAGATCAGAGACTACATTTGCATCTTAGGCACATTTCCAAAGAAACTGGACCTTTGTAAGAAAGCAAAAGCAAATTTTATAACAGCGTATTCTCTGACAATGCCATAATTCTGCAGCTAAGCTGTGAAACAGAAAGGAGGGAACAAAGATGCTCCCATAAGAAGAAAATGTTTAACAGAAGACAGTGGATCGATTGGACAGACGGTTAAAAGCATGAGCTGCAGTAAGTCTTAGTAATCCTAGGTAGATTTAGACTCAAATGTTAAAAAAACCTAAAGCCAGATCTTTCTAGGGGGGAAAATGTTGAAAAAATATCTGGGCAAGGCAGCAATTTCTTGGGCAAAGCATAGAAGACACTAATAGAAGGCTCCACTTGGAAACAAGTAGGCAAGCTATGTGAGGTCTAAACATACCTTCAGTAATACCTCACAAAAGACTTGTACACACAAATACATAATCCACAATAAAGAGCTTAAATAACTGTGCTACCTGGTTTTATGTCAACTTGACACAAGCTAGAGTCATCTGAAAGGGGGGAACTTCTACTGGGAAAGTGCCTCCATAAGCTCTATTTTCTTATTTAATGATTGATGGGGCATGCCCAGCCCATTGTAGGGGAGCCATCCCTTGGCTGGTGGTCCAGGGCTCTATGAGAAAGCAGGCTGAGCAAGCCAGGGGAAGCAAGCTAATAAGCAGCACTTCTGTGGCCTCTCTATCAGCTCCTGTCTCCAGGTCCCTGCCCTGTTTGATTTCTCTCCTAACTTTCTTCAGTGATGGATTATGATATGGAAGTGTCAGAATGGCACAGAAATGTTTGTGCCAGCTTAGTCATAGTGATTCACATCTGGAAATGATCTCTTTCTGTTAATAGGAAAGTAACTGAGTGAATAGTGAGATACTTATAGCATTTAATACTACACTTCAAGAAAATGCAACAAAATAACATGTCACTCTAAAAGAAAGTATCAGGTTGAGCAAAACACAGAGACCCCACACAAATGTGCAGTACCCCGTGTGGTAATCATGAGCACTAATTTCTGGTAATAGAATTTGGAAGATGATTGTTATTGATTTGTACTGACTATAAAGTGCCTATTAGAACTCTTGGGGTGGATAATGGAAACAGTATATATGTTGTTTAACTCTAGATTCATGGGGGTGGTATATGTTTGTTAGATCCTTCTATCTTAATTAGTCATAGGGCTTTTTCCCCTGCATTTTTCAAGATAATGCCGTGGTTTAGTTTTTTAAAAATAAGTTGTAATGTGATAAGGATAAATTGGTGGTAAGTGTTGTCAGGCAAATTAGTAAGGAGAATAAAATTAGCTTGGGACCTTCTTCACTTCATACCTTCTGTCAAAGTACATTTTTAATTTGCTTAGATTTTGGTGTGAAAACTTCAGAGCAAAAATAGATGATTTTAAGTAGCCCATCTGAGACCAGCGTGTCACTGACACAATATTACCAAAATGTGTTAGACCAGCAGCACAGCCAAGTTCACTCAAGACTTTCCCAGTGTTGGCACTGAGAATTTGAGAGAGTGCAGGACAGTGTTGCTCAGCCTGAGGTGTGCTTGAAGACAGCACTGTTTAGCAGTATTCATCAGTAACATTGAAATGTAAGTGTTTAGTTGACTTCTCTGGGGAAATACTGTTAAAGCAAAAGAGAAAAATCTTTAGGTGCAAGAGGAAAAATATGAGGGAAAAAAAAAACTTCAAAAATGAACAAATTCTAAAAACTCCAGGACAAATATTTAAGTACCTCATTAGATGAAATTCAAAAGCACAAATAAGAAAGTATACTTTAAAACAAAAGTTGTTACTAAAAAGAAAATGTATTTGCTTATATACTTAAAATAATAGCTGTCAGTCACATACATCGTTGTCCATGTCCATGGAAGCATATAAACCAAGTAAGTAAGCCTGCAGCTAGCAAGGCCACTACGGCACTGACAATCAAAGGCTTGGGCTCTCACTGTGATAAAGCATTGGTTAGAGTCATGAACTTGATCCTAATACCAATATAAATATATATCTTATGGCATATGGATTGTATATGTGGGATAAAAAAGAAATACCAAAAGCCTACTGTAGTAGAAAAGCCAAAAACCAGACAATTTCACTGACAAACTTAAAAAAGTTAAGAAACTCTTGCAAATCAGAAGAAATATAACATTTCCCAACTTGGTCTGTGAGACCAGACTTAGAACAAGAAAGGTACATCATTTGTAAGATCCTCAACAAACTAATAGGCTAGATCTAGAAATAAAGTCATGTGCATACCTAAGACGACTTAATCCAAGGAACGCATGGTTGATTCTGCAGAGAAAAAAGAGTTAGAAGCCATCCTAGTACAGTAAATGACATAGCCACATGATCAACCAGTAACAGGAGAAAGGATTGTAATAGGACCGCTCCGTTCCACGGTTAAAAACATTTAAGAAACTAGAAATGCAAAGGACATTCCTCACCTTGGTAAAAAAAAATAGCACAAAAAAAAAAAAAAAAAAAAAAAGAGCAGTGGCTTCTACTAACGATGAACAACTAAAAGTTTTTCTCTTAAATGAAGAAAACAAAGGTGTTTCATCTTTTTCCCACTTGACTCAGCTTTGTTCTGAAGCACTTAGCCAAGACAAATAGCACATCCTCTGAGTGAAAAGGAGGAGAGCCAGTCAGTCAGCAGGAGTCCATGGGAGAGCTCTGCGCCACACCAGGAGCTACACATGCAGGGTTTGAGCATAGAGAGCTGAGCCGATGGGTAGAAACAGAAGGCTTGCTGGACACGCAGGAGGCGACACCCTAGGTTTGATCCCTTCTGTCACTGTCAAAAACAGTGAGATGCTTAAGCATAAAGTTAAGAGTAGAGTGGAAAATGGCTTAGTGACTAAGACTACTTGCTGCTCTTCCGGAGGACCTGAGTTCTCAGCACCCACCTATTCCAGAGGACACAAGACCCCTGTGTGGCCTCTGATGACCCATGTAGGCCACACGAGCATATGTATGTTTAGGGAAACAAAGTATATGCATGTGATGATGCTTCATCAGCCTTAGTGAGGGAGGTGCTCAAACATGCCGTAGGCATGAGCCTTCGTTAGAAACACCAGGAAGAGAGAGTCAGAGAGCCTAGAAGCCCACTTACTTCAAATGTAAGGATTAGAATCTATGCCAAAGGAGGCTTAAAGTGACCTAGTGGGTTTTCTTAAAGCTAGAAGAGACCACTGACTACATTTGCATTTTGTTGTTTTGTTTGTCCCACAGACAGGCAGCTGCTTTTGGGGTAGCCCCCGCTTCAGTTTTTGATTTGTGTTTCTTTCTGGAGTGAAGGAAGTATTTTAGGCTTATGTAGTTGTGATAGTTACATATCTCATCAGTGTTCAAAAACCACCCAACTGTGCACTTTTAAGTTTTACGGTATTTGAAGTATTTCCCAGTGCTTAAAATGTTTGAATTGTTTTAGTTTATTTAAGGCTATTTACATATGTATATATGTCTTTCAGTACATAGGGTTTTTTTTTTTTTCTTTAAAACAAACAAGAAAAAAACATTGAGCAAGGTGTGGTGGCTCACACCTTTAATTCCAGCACTCTGGAGGCAGAGAAGCAGGTAGATCTCTGAGTTCTAGCCAGTTTGGCCTACATAGTGAACTCCAGGCTAACCAAGACTACATAGTAAGACCCTGTCTCAAAAAACAAATAAAAAAAGCCTTGATAAGACTCATACTTTCACTGAAGTATTAACTAATATTTGAGAAAGTGTAATTTTACTCTTTTTTTTTTTTTCTTTTTTCTTTTTTTTGGAACTGGGGACTGAACCCACGGCCTTGCGCTTGCTAGGCAAGCGCTCTACCACTGAGCTAAATCCCCAACCCCTTGTGTAATTTTACTCTTGTCCAGCAGATTGTATATTTTTGAGTCCACATGGAGTTCCAATCTTCTCCAAGCAAAAAAATTAAAACTAAAACTTTTTTTTTTTTTTTTTTTTGTTCTTTTTTTCGGAGCTTGAGATCGAACCCAGGGCCTTGCGCTTCCTAGTAAAACTTTTTTTTTTAAAAAAATAGTTTATTGAATATACTCAAAAAGTCAGAGAGCTAGAATGTGTTTTCTGCCTGTAGTCAAAACTGCGTGTGTGTGTGCGTGTGTGTGTGCGTGTGTGTGTGTGTGTGTGCACGTGTGTGTGGAAGCAGCATGGCATGTGGTCAGGACACAAGTCTTCGGGTCAGGCCTCGCCTTCCATGTTGGTGTGGCAGGGTCTCTGCTATTCTTAAGCTCACTGACCTGTGAGCTAGAGATTCTCCCTTCTCCATTTCCCATTTCCGTTTGGCTCATGGGGACCATAAACATGAGTGCCACTGTACCTACTAGTGTTTATGTGAGCTCCGAGAGTCCAAACTGAGGTTACTGAGTTTACGAGCAAGCACTTTTACCCAGTAGAACTTTTCCTCTCGAGTCAGGCTATAATCAGCACTAAGGGAACTGAGACTGAAGGATGGTGGTCAGTTTTATCCAAACTGAGCTACAGAGTGAGTTCCAGGGCAGCCTGTACTGCAGAGTAAGACCTGCTCCCCTCCCTCCAAAGAGCTTTAATTCGTCTCCTACAATCTATAAAAGTTTATCTTTCTCTAGACTTTTTCTCTAGTTTATTCTGGCAATTGGAATTTGCAGAGTAAGTTGTATTGTTATAAAGGGTAAGTTAACCCCTGCAGCTGGAGTTACTCTCTATTAGCCATACTCAGTTGCATTTAGCTTTACAAGGCTAAAATTAAATTTTAAAGGTTTGCTTTTATTTTTTAATATGGGTAGGCATGTGTGTGTCTGCATGTGGCTATGTGCAGAGTACAAGTGCCTGCAGCAGCCGTAAGCATCAGATCCTCCCTAGAACTAGAACCGAGAGCCCACTGACACGGCTTCTGAGACTCCAACTTGGGTCCTCTGGAAGAGCAGCAAGTGTTCTTAACTGCTGAGCCGTCTCTCCAGCCTCCGATCAGTAATAGTTAGTGGAAGTCCTGAACACAGTTGTGGTCTCTTCATTGTTGTTGGTTCTTTGTTTTTAATATTAAGGCTTTATTGCCCTCAATAATATGTCTGTTCCAGTGTTCACATTTGTCTTAGAGGAAAGGGAGTGATCTCTGACGGTGTGGTGCCTTGCTGCATAAACTTAGTTAGTAGTGAGGTTCAGAGGTAAGAATAAAATGGAATGTTCTTCAGGAATCAAATTGCATCCAATGCAAGTTCCTTTATTAAAAACTATTTCTGAGAGTATTTACATTTATTGTTGGTTAAATTGGTCCCTAAAATCTGAACTGTGCTTAGCAGTTGCTTTCCTGTTACAGAAGTCTTAGTCTGAGAGGAAGAAAGAAATGAAACGGAGTTGAACTGGAGAGCTAAATATAAATAGAAATCCACTTCCTTCCTATTGCTTGAGTTGCTAGCAAAATGAATTATGCAGAATAATAACACTTGTTATTACCTGGGTAGCCAGCCTTCTGACATCCTTCTGAGGAAATGCTTGACTTCTCTTACCATTAAACAAAGTGTTTTTGGTGAATCAGATTATTTGAAATAGTTACGTATTGTTTTACTGTATGATCTAGTTAAGCAATAAAGGTACCGTAATTAATATGTGCCTGCTTCCATGATGGGCCACTGTGATGTCTAGTCAAAGATTATTATTCTCAAATTAATATCTAATTTTATTTACAGGTAAACAGTGTTGACCTCAGAGCTGCAAGTCATGAACAAGCAGCTGCCGCATTAAAAAACGCAGGCCAAGCTGTCACTATTGTTGCACAGTATCGGCCTGAAGGTAAGACATTTTGTTGCCTATTAATATTGCACATTTTAGTTATTTTTTAAAATGATCTTAAATTCTTCCTTTTAAACTTTTTTTCCTCTGCAACAAGCTTTCATGTAGCCTTTGTTGTCCTTGAACTCAGTGTGCTCTAAGGATAATTTTGAACTGATCCCCCTGCCTCTACCTCCCAGATGCTGGAATTATAGTTGAATGCCACCAAGCCTGTTTTCATACTGTGCTGGAGATCAAGTCACAATTTTTTATTCACACCAGGCAAGCACTCTGCCGTGTGAGCTACGCTCCTAGCTCTTAGTGATGTCTCATTTCTAATTTAATCTGTTTTATGTATTGTTTTATTTGTCAATTTAGTATTTGTCCAGTCTAAACCAATTCATTTTCGAGGTCAGTAGTGTTTTTCATTAGGATTAGAACATTCATCTGCCAATTGTTGAGATTGTACCATTATTTGAATTAATTTCCAAGTTTCTTTTTAATCTGACTTCCAGTTTACCACATCTAAGTATCCCTTTTACTAACTAATTGATTTGAAAGAGGAATAAAAACTGTAAGTAAAAGTAGTAATGCTGCCCAAGGAAATGAAGTTACTCAGAATCTTTTCTTTTAAATTATACTTATTAATACCAAATTCATACTTTCTAGTAGCCTTTATTGTTATTTAGAACAGAAGAATAAAGTTTGTGGTGTACTGTCTTTGTCGGCAGTGAAGCATCATGGCATAACTGGACTAGATTCCTAGGGGAAGAAAGTGATCGTGGAAAATTGGAGGTAATCCCGTAGTGAGCATGTGTTAAGCCTGCAGTAGGATCAACAATACCAGGTGGGCAGTAGACCCTCAGTGGGAACCCAGAAGAAAACAGAAACATGTTCATAAACAACATGATGAGCAATAGAAACATGTTCATAAACAGCATGATGAGCAATAGAAACATGTTCATAAACAACATGACGAAGGAGAAATGAGGTGGCTGAAGGCGCAAAGTGAAGTGCTTTATAATTTAGGCTTTAAATGAAATAGTCTGTAAGTTAACATTGAAAAGAAACAATTCCAAGCTATTTTATTTACTCTAATTTATTGGTCCAGCAAAATTTGACTCAGAGTAACAAGTAACTTAAAAGTATCTAGCCTGCGTATTCATCTTATTCTTAGGAAGATAATTAATAAAGAGCACAGAGTAGCTTGGCAGCAGGGGACATATGACATGAAGTTCAACCTCAGCTTCCTTAACAGTTCACGTGGACAGAAACCCACAAAGTAAAAGTGTAAGAGTGGAGTTAGACATTAACGTAAGCTGGCAAACCCAGACACAGACAGTTCAGTGGGTACAATAGGAAAGTAAAACAGAGAGAAAGGCTAAAATATTTGAATGGCAGTGTTTTGGGGTTTGTTTGTTTGTTTGTTTGTTTGTTTGTTTTGGCTTTTCAAGTCAGGGTCTCTGGGTAACAGAGCCCTGGCTGTCCTGGACTTGCTTTGTAGACCAGGCTGGCCTTGAACTCTCAGAGAACTGCCAAGAATGGCAATGTTTTCAAAGGAAAACAAATGTCTATGCAATATACACATAATTAGCAGGTTGTATTACTTTATTTGTGTATTGTGTGTGAGGATAATAAAAGGAAGCTATCAATTACAGAAAGTAAAAGGAGGACATGGGAGGGGTTGGAGGAAAGGAAAGGAAGAGGAAATGGTGTAATCATATTCTAATTTAATTCTTTTACTTAAAAATCCTTTATAATATAAATACATGTTTGGAATTTCAATTTGATGCATTCCTAAAAACTTTCTGCTAACACAGAGAGGTTGCTATGATGGAGCGCAGCATATACAAGTTGAGTCTTATGGCCATTGACCTACCTAAGCCTAGCACACACCCCAGATGGAGCCGGCACTCTGCCACTCAGCCTTTCTCTGTCCCCTAGTGTCCCCAGGAATTTCCCTTCTCCTCCTCCTTTGGTACTGATTCTTAATCTTATTTTGGGTTTTATTCCTTTTTTTGTGATTTCTAAGCGTCTGTTGCTTTCATCTCTCAGCTTGATCCTTTTCTTTTGTTTGAGAGGGGCAGTCTGGTGAAATGCTAATCTGAAGACTGCTGAGAGACGGTACTATTCAGTCTCAATTTTAAAAGGAAGTTTTGAATAAAAGAGAATTCTTTGTGTTTGGTTATTCAAATACTATTTAGTATATGTTTCCCATTCCAGAGTGGTTTCTTTATATGGGTTTGTCTTATATATGTTTAGTATTTTCCAAAATTTCCTGAATACCAAACTTGTGGGTCCTAACGTAAGAATGGGGATGGGGTGGCATTAAACATTATCTCTCCTCAATACTCATGCACATTCTATTTTAGTTGTTTCAAATAACTTTAATATTTTATATGAAATAAAATGGCTTAGTCCAGCAGTTTCAGAAATGCTGGCGAACATTTCCTGTGTGACACCTAGCCTCTTCTTTCCCAGTAGCAACTCTGCTGAGTTTGATGGATTTCTAACAGTGTGCACACAGCCTAAAAGGAGACAGAGTTCTCCCCAGAAAGTGTGAGGACACATATACAGAGTGGTTAAAAGGTGGAAAGGGGATGACAGGTGTGAACTGATTGAAACTAAAGGAAAGAGAGTAATCTTCACAAGGTAGAGGAAATTGAAAATTAAAAAGTAACATTGAGGGCTGGAGAGATGGCTCAGTGGTTAAGAACACTGACTGCTCTTCCCAGGTCCTGAGTTCAATTCCCAGCAACCACATGGTGGCTCACAACCATCTGTAATGGGATCCGATGCCTTCTTCTAGTGTGTCTGAAGACAGAGACAGTGTTCCCACATATATGAAATAAATAAATCTTTAAAAAAATAGAGGTAACATTGAGAAATGTGTGGGAAATGATCATAAAGAAAATATTACAAGGAATTCTTAGTAGTGAGGACCATAAACATAAAAATGACCAAAAAAAAAAAAATCACACTTTTAAGAACTTGTCAGTAATCACTCTAGCACCCTAATCGTAAATATTTGATAGTATCTGAGACTGTTACTACTTATCAGAAAAAGTGCTCTCCTGCCTCACTATAAAAATGTGCGGGGTTGGGGATTTAGCTCAGGGGTAGAGCGCTTGCCTAGGAAGCGAAAGGCCCTGGGTTCGGTCCCCAGCTCCGAAAAAAAGAACCAAAAAAAAAAAAAAAAAATGTGCTTTTTTTGTTTGTTTAAAATTGCCCAAGGTTTCTCAGAGTCCTTCAAAGTGAGAACTAACAGTGTGCCTACATGAAATGTAGTGAACATGTTTTTAAATATTGTGGAGCTCTTAGAGACGTAAGGCTTATCAAACCATGATGAAAAGATGGTAACCTGGAGCCAGTAAGTCACTCTGCTTCAAGAGCAGGGTGGGTCTATTTTTGGGGATTTTGCCAACTAATTGTTAAAGATAGTCTTTTGCTAAAAGTAAAATTGTGGCTGGGTTAGTTGTATATCCCTATAGTCCCAGTACTGGGAAGGTAGAGACACGAATCAGGAGCTCAAAGCTGTCCTCAATAGAGTGAGTGAGTGAGTAAGTGAGTGAGTGAGTGAGTGAGTGAGTGAGTGAGTGAGTGAGTGGGTGGGTGGGTGGGTGAGTGGGTGGGTGGGTGTGAGTGGGTGAGTTTGAGTGAGTGAGTGGGTGGGTGGGTGGGTGGGTGGGTGAGTGAGTGGGTGAGTGAGTGAATGGGTGGGTGAGTGAGTGTGTGAGTGAGTGGGTGTGTGAGTGGGTGGGTGAGTGGTTGAGCGGTGGGTGAGTGGTTGAGCGGTGGGTGAGTGACTGAGTGAGTGGGTGGATGGGTGGGTAGGTGGGTGAGTGAGTGAGTAAATAAGTAAATCCTATAAAAATACGCAATGCTAAAATATTTTTAAAACAGAGGTAATGTACATTGAAAAATCCCATACTTGTTTGTTTGGTTTTTTGTTTGTTTGTTTGTTTTTGTTTTTTTTGTTTTGTTTTGTTTTTGGCTAATTGCAAAAAACATAAAAGCACAGAACAGTTGGAGCTCGGGCTATAGCGCCTACTTGGTTCTACTGCTTGGAACATTGGGGCAGGAAGATAACAAGTTTGAGGTCAGCCTAGGCTACATATTGAGTCTATTCCAAAACCAGATAAGCAACACAGGGAAAAGCGAAGCCCAGGCGAGTGGCTCACTCACACCAAGCACTCATTGCGCAAGTTGGAGATTTAATCCAGAACCCACAGGTAAAGGAGAAGACCTTCACACACGTCATGGCACATGTGTGCACTCACAATAGTTATATCAGAAGCATAGAATCAATGGTACTACTAGAAAATGCAAAATGAAATGGTAGATTTAATGCTGCGTGTTCCATAACTTCTCTGCACTTACAAAATTATTAGGACAAATGAAATTAAAATTTATTAACAGTCTACAACAAAACTAGGTGTAACTCTTCATAAGTCTCAAAATAAACACTGATGTAAGCAAGCCATAAAGAGCTACCAACCCCTGTGATGGCACCCACAGAACAGGGCAAAGCAACAGGAGAGGCGCAGGGTGAGTAGGAGACCATGAAGTAGGGGGTAAGGTAATCCCAGTGCAAGGTCTGTGCAGTCTGCATACTGAGTGCAATGGGTTCAGCAGCCAACTGAGCTCACTTTCTATTTAAAACCCCACCCTCGGAGAGGACTACTGGGAGAAAATCCCAATTGAATGGGATTGTTGGGGTGCTCTGACCAAAGGACATCAGAGGCCTGAAATAGTAGGACAAATACATGATAAAGTAGGAGAATCTCAACATATCAGATCATATCTTTGAACACTTGGCAGAAATAACAAAAAGGAAGCTCCAGTCTCGAAGGGTGAAGCCATAGAAAGGTGAAGCCATTAAAAACCTACCCAAAATTTTAGGGAAAGCTGTGTGTGTGTGCGTGTGCACACGTGTGTCTGTCTGTCTGTCTGTCTGTCTGTCTCCCCTCCCCCTTTTCCTCCTTCCATGGCAACTTGGGCTACAGGAAACCCTATCTTTTAAAAAAAGAAATTTCTAGAAACTTAAATTTTAGATAAAAATGAACAGCTCGAGACTGAATCACACAGAAAACTGGTTGAAAACTGAAAATAAGAATCAAAATAATTTCTTTACAAACAACAAGTGCATGCCAGAAAACACATGCTTGAAATAATTAACAACTGATGTTACACTAGTATTTACAGAACATATTTATGTCGTAGAATCAAAAACGTACTGAAAATAATAGACCACTATATTTAACCTGGACCAGTATTTCCTAAGAGAGGAAGGAAACTGGGGAAAGGTTTTTGAATTGAAGCTAGAGATCTTTCTCTTCCACAGCTTGATCACTTAAGTCCCACAGCCATTAGAAAGAAGAGAGCAAGGCCCACTTCAGGGGTAGGGGGCCAAGGCGTGCTGTAGTGACCCACTGGACTTAGCCCATGAAAAGGGCTTCCTGTCAGGTTATGTCCTAGTTTGAGCACTAAGCACATTCAGAAAAGTGATGAATACTGATGAGAACGGATGCTTGGTTATGTTCAAAACATAGAATGCATATAAGGCTGGCATTACCCATAATCTTTATGAGTTAAATACAAAGAGGAAAAAAGCTAAGTATGTATTCTGTGAGATTGGGTTAGTTTGAATATTTAGTATGAACTCAGTTTCAGTGAACTCAGTTATAGAACATCTAACATCTTTATGTGCATATATAACTATCTGATACACCTTACCCCTGATACCATAGTCACACCCCAACAGTAATGAGCGTGCATAGTCCTTAGAACTTGCCCTCTGATCTAGGTGTATTCCTCTTTAAAAACCGAGGCTTTTTGAACAGATGGCTGGCTTCCAGATTCAGGCAGGGGAAATATTGTTATTTTCTCATACTCTGTGCCAAAAAGTAAAATACTCAAGCAATGATAGAAGCATAACCAAAAAAAAAAAAATCCAATATGGAACAAGACACACAAATAAACAGTTTCTGCTTCAAATTACTGAAATAGTACTAAGTATAGCATACTAAATAAATTAGGAGTCCTTACTAATGTTAGTTAAATGACTAATTGAAAGCTTAATGGGCTAGTGAGTGATCGAGCAAGCCTGATGGTCTGAGATCAGTCCTAATCCACACAGTCGAGAGAGAGCCAGTCCTCAAGTTGTCTTGACAACTTGGGTCCACACAGGTCCATGGGATCTCTACACCTCCCTCAACACACAGTAAATAACTAGGCTTTTTCTGTTTTAAGAATTAAGAGATGTATACATATTTAACCCACCAGACACCCCTTGTCAAAGGCAGTAACATTAGACTTAGTGAGAAGACAAGTGGAAGCCTAGGTCGGTTCTGTGGGGATTATAGCCTCGGTCTGTAGACACATCAGGAAGAAACGAATGTTATGTCGTCAAAGAGAGGTACTGTTGTGAGTCACAGCTTCTGACCCAGCTCACGGTTCAGGGGATTTAGTAGTCTTTAACATTATGATATGGTTTAAAATAGCCATTGTCAAAAAAATTTTACTGCTTTTTAAAATTTTATAAATGTACTTCTGATTGCTTTTTTGTCATTTCAGCAATTTAAAAATTACAAAATAATTTTGTAATTTTCCTTCTATTGGTTGGTTTGGCTTTTTTTCCATTGTTATTAACTCTACATAAGTTCTACGTTTAAGATTATCTGTTTTAAGAAAAATTTCATCCATCAAAGCATCTGACATTAATTACTGTAAATTTCGTTTTTTAATTGAAAACTGGAATGATTCCTATTTTAAATTTTATATCCAAATGAAACTATAATATAAAATTGCTAGTGTTAGTTGATTCATAGAGTTGTCTTAAATGTGATTTGAACAAAGATCTCGTCGACCAACCAGTTCTAATTTCTTAGCAGCTTATTACTCTTTTAGACTTCTAGCCTACTTGGTCAGTTTTAAGACACTATGTAGAGTGTATATTTTATCTTTAAAAAGCTTGTTTTTTGGGGTTGGGGATTTAGCTCAGCGGTAGAGCGCTTGCCTAGCGAGCACAAGGTCCTGGGTTCGGTCCCCAGCTCCAGGGGGAAAAAAAGAAAAAAAAAAAAAAAAAAGCTTGTTTTTAGTAGTATTTAGTTTATTTCTTTTCCCCCGTCAGAGTACAGTCGTTTTGAAGCTAAAATTCACGACTTGCGGGAGCAGATGATGAACAGCAGTGTCAGCTCAGGGTCAGGGTCTCTCCGAACCAGCCAAAAGCGGTCCCTCTATGTCAGGTAAGTGTCACTTGGAAAGGGGTATCACTTAATGGGCTGTGTAAGCAGATTCCATTTGCTTGTCTGTCTGTTTACTGGGACTGACTTGGATTTACTATAGAACCAATAAGAACATTTTCATGAGTGATTTTCTGACATACTCTCAAGAGTTGGAATATTTTAATAACATAAATTACATGACCTTTTGAATTAATAGTGGTATAAAAAAAAAGACAAATGTGGGCTACAAAAGAGAATTTAGGTTAATGTTTTAGTAGTGACTATATGAACTTGGTTAGATCATATTTCCCTGCATATACTCCTACACATAAAATAACAAAAAATAATACTATGAAAGACTAAAGTGTTAAGTAACATGGAAATATTTTAACCTTAATTTTCAATTTTCAGATTAAGATAAAAGAATAACTGTTAAGTATTCCAGTCTGACTACACAGTTCTCCTTGGCTCTCCTCGCTTGTTTGCTGAAAGTGCTTGGGGATTACAGTATTCCCTCTCCACTCCCACCCCACCCCACCCCACTCCCAGGGCTAAGAATCTCAAGGCCTTGTGCATGCAGGGCCAGTGCACTTCAGTCCAAGAACTTCTAAGAGAGTTTATTTGGACTTAATTAAGTTTAAATATTATGTTAATTAGCTAATTTCTTTTTAACAAATTTTGAAATACTTTATATTTTACTGCTGTAAATTAAATTAATACAATATCTTTCAAAAATAACTTGGCAATTTGTACTTAATTTTCACTGATAATGACTTCTAAACTGATGTTAATTCTACACTTGCAAACAAGTAGAAGTAGTAATTAGCTGGCAGAGTAATCATTGTATTGGTACCCAATTTATATACTTGCATATCTAGCTAGTTAATCTATGACTGAGAGGTTTTTTTTCTAAATATCTAATCAAAGTAGATAATAATGTTTACATTTTAATTTTTAGAATAGCTATATAATTTCTCATTTACAAATCTAATATAATTTGTTATATTTAATAAAATTTGGGGTGCCAATTTTTCGATTTTTATTCTGTATCATGAGATGGAGTGTCAATATATTAGCAAAGCTCACCAGAAGCACCAGATTCAAGCAGTCCTCTGTGGTGGCTGAAGTACATTTCTCCTACACTCTCTACTAAATCTGATGGAGTCCTCAGAACAACTCTACAGTGTTCATTATTAGCCCCTTCTAATAGGAAAGGCAAAGCAAAGGGAAGCCAACTACACTGAGTAAAGCCAAGGGCAGCTTATCCCAGGAAGTGCTGGGTCCAGTACTGAGACCACTGCTCTAAGGCCCTCTGTGTCACTGTCCAGTAGAAAGGGTGAGTGAACCACATATGTCAGTTTCATTTCCTAGATGACACAGTAAGAAAGCATTAAGATAAAAAAGCCAGACATCCCAGCACTGAGGAGGCTGAGGCAAGAAGACGGAGTTTTGTGCCCGTAGCAATTCATATACATACTCTTATTCAATACAGCAATTTCCAGTTATCAAATAAATAACCGAGCATGCAGTCTGTCTGTCCTAAACACTGAAAGCAGTAAATAATAGACTTAGACTGTTTCCATTTCAGAGTGATTTCTGTGACTTCTTTTGTTATTGTTGTTACTGCCTTATGTATAATGTAAAATCAGGCCTAACCTGTTTATCCTATACTAATAATTTGTCTGTATAAATTATATATTTCTGGGATCCCATAAATTTTTAAAATTGACTAATATGACAATAACAACTTCTTATGAACTTTTTTCTTGAGTCTAGAGCCCTTTTTGATTACGACAAGACTAAAGACAGTGGCCTTCCCAGTCAAGGGTTGAACTTCAAATTCGGAGATATTCTCCATGTCATCAATGCTTCTGATGACGAGTGGTGGCAAGCCAGACAGGTGACCCCAGATGGTGAGAGTGATGAAGTTGGAGTAATTCCTAGTAAACGCAGGTAAATGGTTTAAAATATGGCGTTAATAACGAATTGTTTACTCGGCATTTCTTTTACCTTGCTGTATAGAAACGTGATTCTCAGCAGAGGTAGTCATACACAGAGAACCAAATGCTGTATCTCACTATGTGAAATGTAAAATATTCTGGCAGTTACTAGAGTTACAAGAGGGAGGGAGAAGAGGAATGGGAGGATGTTGGCAGGAGATAAGGTAGTGTCCATTATAAAAGAGTAAATTCCAGAGTGCTTCTCTGGTGAGTCACAGGTGACAAGACTGAATGTGTACTTGAAATTTGCTAAGAAAATAGTGCTTAAGTTTTTCACCATCAAAAGAATGAGGTGAGAGGTTATTGAGGTGTGTTAAATTAATTAGCATGGTTTATAAATTGTTTTACCTGTACATATCAAAATATGTGTAACAAATTAAAATATAGAGGGGGTGAGTGTGTGCATGTGTGTATAGGCACACATGTGCATTGCACACATGTGCCAGTCCTTGTCTTCCACTTTGTCTGCAGCAGGGTCTCTTGTTTACCATTGCTTCTATCAGGCTAGCTAGTCCTGTGAGCTTTCAAACATCCTCCTGTCTCCACATCACCACAGGAGCACTGCAGGGATTGCAGTTCTGAGGATCCGAGTTATGCATTAAGCGCTTTGTTTACTCACGGAGCCATCTCCTCAGCTTTGTTTTCTGAGACATAGTGTTGTTGTGTATCACAGGCTGACATTGAATTCTCAATACGTCTTTCTGTCTGAGCCTTAAAGTTAAGAAAGCTGAATAACTTACTTAATACCTTTTCTTCAATAGTGACTCTGTGCTCTGTCTTCCAGGGTGTGATTCATTACCATTTAATTCTGTCACATTTAAATGTAACCAATGGAAAGTCTGGTGAGGTAACATATACACTCTGTGAGTTCCAGGCCAGTCTAGGCTACATTCTGAGACTCTGTCTCAAACAAACAGAAAAGTAACCAAAGATCCAACTAGGAAATAAATACACTCACTGGATTGTCTTTGAGGGGCTAGAGAGGTGACTCAGCAGTTAAAAGAACAAGCACTGGCTGCTCTTCTAGAGGACTAGGTTTGATTACCCAGCATGCATGAAGCCTGGGTTCAATCCCTAGGGCCGCAAAGAAAGTAAAAATTAGGTTCTTTTTTTTTAAAGGGAGAAGGAGGAGAAAGGAGACTCCTGTAGTATGCTCCCTGTCTTTCTTATCTCATTCACCTGACATGTCAAGGTAGCCAGCAGATGTGGTGCCCAGGCTCCTACAGCCAGTCACTTCATCCAGCATCAGGTTCATCCACGAGTTGGATTTATACTTCTTCTAATCGAAATACCCCAAAATCACATCTGTCTCTCTTCTGTAGCACAGACATAGAAATACTTTATTCACATTATTAGGGATCGAGCTCCCAGGCGTTGTGCATGCTACACACCCATTCTATCCCTCAACTACTACTTAGGCCCAAGAACAATGTTAAAGTATGGCCAGGATTTGTAATTACGATTGAAGGGGTATAGCTGTCGTTAGCTAGAGCTGTATACTTAGCAAGACCCATCTGTTGTATAAGCATATGTTTGATGGAAAATCTTATTTTAGGAGTGCAGTCTTTGGCATTCTTTCCTGTATTAGAATATCATATGCTTTAATTCAGAAACTCCTCTCTGCCTTCTTAATTCAGTAGGAACCTCACATCTTAAATATCAAAGTTGTAGCTTCTAAAATTTGTCCTTTGGGGCCTTATACCCTACAAAGGCTTTACATGTGCCCTCAACCAGTGAGAAACATGCTGAGTTGGGTGGAAAGAACGAACACAGGAGAATACATCTTGAAGTGTCTATCCGTCCTCCAGTTTATAAATAGTACTACAGAATAGAATATTATGTTTCTACCATAAAATACAGAGGAAGACACAACACATTTGCATTTACATATTTATATGTAAGAGAGTAGTTTTTTTGTTTATACACACATGAAGAAGCTTTCATTAACCAGTCTTTCCTGTGGAAAACAGAGCATAAAATGCAGCCTTCAGCTGCTCTGCTTAGGGCCTGGGTTTCCCCTTGACCAAAAGCTGTGGGTGTGTGATGGGGAGCCTCCCTCCCATTAACTCACTGCCACTTGATGTCACCCATACTCTTCATCATTTTGTGCCCACATACACACACGCAAAATCTTCAAAATCTTCATCTTTACACTGCACTCATTTGAGCCCAGCCAGCACCAATTCCACGTGCACGTTCTCTCTGTTTCTCAAAAGCTTGGCCCTGAGAGGGCTCATCAAATGACCGTCTAGGCTAATGCCCAGCCTTTTCTGCACACTAAAGAAAGGCATGGCATCCCTCCATAGTGTCCTGGTCGGCTCTAGACACAGTTCATAACCACCAGCTTCGGGGAGATTCAGGCACCTTTATTTTTTTCTTGAATATTTTTAAAATTTATATTTTCTTAACTGTCTTTTATCCAGAAATCTAATACCATTAAAAATTACAATTCTCACACTTCTTGATTTTATTTCAGGAGTAGCATTTACAAATACTATTTATTTACTGAATAAGACAATGATTAGAAAAGTCCATTTTTGAATGGTAAATATTTAATTAATTCTAATTTAGTGGTACCCTCAGTAAATACTAGAACAAGTTAACAAATTACTCATACTGTAGACCCCCAAGTATTCTTCTGGAGTAGCAAAGAACATAGGGCTTTAATCTATGAGTATTAAGATTCTGTTGGGCTGGAGAGATGGCTCAGTGGTCAAGAGCACTGACTGCTCTTCCAGAGGTCCTGAGTTCAATTGCCAGCAGCCACATGGTGGCTCACAACCATCTGTAATGGGATCCAATGCCTTCTTCTGGTGTGTCTGAAGACAGCTACAGTGTACTTATATATAATAAATAAATCTTTAAAAAAAAAAAAAAGATTCTGGGGCTGGAGAGATGGCTCAGTGGTTAAGAGCACCCGACTGCTCTTCCAGAGGTCATGAGTTCAATTCCCAGCAACCACATGGTGGCTCACAACCATCTGTAGGGAGATCCGATGCCCTCTTCTGGTGTGTCTGAGGACAGCTACAGTGTACTTATATATAATAAATAAATAAACCTTTAAAAAAAAAAAGATTCTGTTGTATCCACAATAAAACATTCGCTATATAGTTTTAATAGGCTGTTCTGGTAGGTTTTTCTGCAGTATGCTGTCATACTTAAAAGCTGAAAATTAAAGATTTATAAAAAATTTAATTTATATGAAACCAAATCTGCAGGATTCTGATTGATGTCACTGTGTCTAGAGTTGGGGGGTTTTAATTTGCATGTTTGAATAGGTAGACAATTTAAAAATAAATTAAAATAATAATAAAAATAGTTTATTGTTTATTGTTTCTTTGAGAAACAGGACTGTAGCTCAACCTAGGTAGAACTCACTCTGTCATACAGACTGACCTCAAGCTCACAATGATCCTCCTGCCTCGGCTTCTTGCATCTAGGGATTATGAGCATGGGCCTCCATGCTCAGTATGTAGATACAAGAAGATTCAGAGTCTTTCTGATACCTGTAAACTTGTTCCCAAAGTTACCTTTCACCCTCAAAGACTAAGGAAGGTTACCTGTGGTCTCCCTTCCAAAATACTTTTCAACTCTGACTTGTAGACTATTACATCTTTATACATAGATTATTGGCATTAACTTAATTTTTTTTCCACATAGTTCTATGTTTCAGAGCTACAGAACAGTGCAGAATTTTTCAGGATAATACAATATACATCCTAGTTGTTGACTTTGCTACATTTACTTTCTTCCTCAAGCTTTATTTTCATCATTTGTGTTCTATGCTAAGGTAGTATTTAAAAACAAAAGAAAGGAAGTAAGGAGAAGAAAGAAAGAAAAGAGAGAAAGAAAGAACGAACCCTGGAAACTGACTAAAGTCAGAAATGATGTCTGTTTTTAGTATAATTATGAAACTGAGTGCATGTCAGTGTGTACTTGTATGCTGTGGTTTGGTACGTCTTAAGAGGTTTCTTACTTCACAGTAAAGGGTCATATCATTTATCTGCAAGTTTAAGGAATTTTAGAATAAGTGGTGTCAAGCAAGGCTCTTAATTGTATTGGACTTTACTAAGGACTGGTGAGATGGTTTGGTCTGTAAAGTGTCATACAAGTGTCACACCCACATAAAGATGTCAGGTTCAGGACAGTGCATACCAGGAATTCCAGCACTGGGGGAAGCAGAGACAGGAAGCTCTCTGGAGTGTGCTTGTCCAAACTGGAAACTGTAGATGCAGTGGAAAGCCCTGCCTCACAAACGTAGGACAGGGGCTGAAGAGATGGCTCAATAGTTAAGCGTGTGTTGCCTCTTACAGAGGGTCAAGTTTGGGTCCCAACATCTACGTCATGTATGCTTGTGACTTTAGTTCCCAGAGGAGCCAACTTTTCTATCCTTCCTGGGTACCTACACACTTGTTCATTTTTAAACACAGGCAGGGAGGCAGGCATGAATGCATATGTACATACGTACATACATACATACATACATACATGCATACATACATGCATACATACATACAATTAAATGTATTTTTCTAATGATAGGTAACAAATAAGGAAGACACCTAACATTGTCCTTTCTATACATGTACACACAAAAATCTTTAAGAGAAAAATATTGTAACTAGGAATAGTAATGTAGACCTATAAATTCCAGCCAGCTACTCCGAAGACTAAGGTAAGGTTTTGAATCAAAGTTTTCACATTAGTCTTAGACACATAGTAAAACTCCAAATTAAAAACAAAAGAAAAAAATTCTAGAAATCAGGACTCGATGCTAAAAAATATGTCTCTCATATATATATATATATGGCTTAGAGTTCAGTCTCCAGTAACAAAGACAATAACCTTCTGTACTTTGACAGAGTTGAGAAGAAAGAACGAGCCCGATTAAAAACAGTCAAATTCAATTCTAAAACAAGAGGAGATAAAGGGGTGAGTATACAAAATCTCTTACATTTCCATAATTTTTATTTTGGCTCTATTGTTAAAATGAGAAGACTTACATAAGAATTAACTATAAAACAGCTCTTGCCACAGATTAGAATAGTGTCATCACTCATTACAAAGTACCTATTCTGCAGACCTTTCAGATTATGTCATTTGATAGATTCTTAGTAACTTTTGGTCAATGTTATTTTTATAAATGATATGAATTTAGCTTTCAGTGGTGTAACTTGACTGTGTTTGTTGAGTTGATAATGTACACTTACAATCCCAAGCCACAGAGAAGCAGATAGGCAACGGAACAAGCCTGCTTGTAATTGCATGTATTGTGGGGCAGCTAGTTTAATGATTCTTCTATACTACACTTCCATTAACTATTATTATTACCTGCCTGGAGTGGTAGCACATGGCAGTTAGGAGACAGAGGCAGACAGATCTCTGTGAGCTTGAGGCCAGCCTGACTGTATAGTGAATCTCAGGGTATTGGGGTTCCATAGTAAGACCTGTCATTAGAGAGGGTTGGTGGATGTGTGGGGTTGGAGATGTTTTTAACTTAAGTCATAGTGTAAGTTTACAGGTTGTTAAAGGTGAAGCCATGTAGAGAGGTCTTTGTTCTGTATCCCCTTTATAAATTTCTTACTAGAATCCAATTTTTGACATTAAGATCAACATGAAGCTATAAACAGGGAATAAAGAAAGTCAAAAGAAGTTGTATAGATAGTGGGGGAAATGTATCAAACTTCTTAAATATTTAGAGGTTTATTTTTTTCATTTAGTTTAAATCTGTTTGGATGTGTGAAAATACAACATGCTGATAGATCAGAAGGATAGTACAGGTTTCAGGTAGACGACTGTACAATTCCTCATTACCCATAGCCTCCTGCAGTGAAGTGTTCTTAAGTGAGCCTGAAGAAAGAACTTTTACACACGCTGTATTGAAATGGTTTTCATAATGTTTATGTCTTTGGGTTTGTTTTTTTTTTCTTTTTTTTTCAGAGCAGGGGACCGAACCCAGGGCCTTGCGCTTGCTAGGCAAGTGCTCTACCACTGAGCTAAATCCCCAACCCCTCTTTGGGGTTTTTTATCTAAAGCAGATTTTATATGCTTTTCATTATACTTGAAGTAGACATTTATAGTCAGTTACTTCCTATATTACTACCATCCCTGGACATCAGATGTCACCAAGCATCTAGTGCTTAAAGCTTTAGTACTCTAAAGAAATTAAGTCTGGATGAATTTAATATAATTCAATTTTTGAAAATGATAAATTTCTATAAAATTCAGAATCAAAATTACACCTTATAACCTGAAGTAATGTTTAAGTTAGAAATTCTTATTGGAAGAAAAATCCAAAGTAAATACTCAGGATATTAAATAACAGTGTTTTCTGTACTTGTTTTATATGTGTATTTAAAAAGAAGTCAGTATAGCAAACTATAAGTGAATTGTAAAAAAAAAAGGATGCATGTTTTAACTTTCCTTTCATTCTGTGAGAAGTTAACTTAATTAACGACATTTAAGTCTTAGTCTTTGTTTGACTGTAACCGACTTTGTACACAGTCACTGTGTTCTAACACAGCACCAGAAGTCTGCATGGTACTGAGTGGGGTAAAAATACGCTTGCCATTGATACAGAACTGCATTTCTTTCCGTAATACTTTCCCTTCCTCCTTCCCTTTCCTTACATGACGATCTGCAGACTTTTTTTCAATACTGACCTTTAACATTTCAGCTCCTCATTAACATTTTTAGCACTCATTTGACTATTTTCGAAATGCTGCTTTTAGAGATTATATATCTATGTATTTAATACACATAGAATTTGTGGCATTGTATCATTTCTTGTGTTTATTGCACTCTTACAACATGACATTAATGATACTAAAAATTAAAGATAATAATTTTTATTGAAAATACAGAAAAACTAAAGGTTTTTCTAAAAAGCTC
The DNA here is from genome assembly GCF_011064425.1 of Rattus rattus. Classification (NCBI taxonomy): domain Eukaryota; kingdom Metazoa; phylum Chordata; class Mammalia; order Rodentia; family Muridae; genus Rattus; species Rattus rattus. The sequence goes on from NC_046157.1 coordinate 16,683,055, forward strand.
TTCAGTTTGTATTTTCCATACACTTTTTTTTTTAACTGTTTGCTTATGCTACTTATATTTGCACTTTTACTAAGTTTTCCACCTGGGTGATATTAAATTAGTATAATTAATACATTTCTAAACTAACACACATCTTTCTATCCTGTATTAGTGTCCTTGAGATATCTCATTTTGGCTAACTGGGAAGATAACAGTAATCAAAGCATTTTAAACTTCATGTTCTTTGGTTGTGCTAGGAAGCTGACCCTGACCACTGTATGTGCAGTAAACAGGGTAGATAAATAACCTTTGTCAAAAATAAATAGAAATCAATTCTATCAAAAAATTGTAAGCTTACGCCAGCGATTCTTATGCAAAAAAGAGAGATTACCTTTTTTCCCAGCTAAAACTTAAATTTTCTCCTTTCTAAAATTTAGACTCAGGCAAGTATTTTTTTTTTTTTCTTTTTTCTATTTTTTGGAGCTGGGGACCGAACCCAGGGCCTTGCGTTTGCTAGGCAAGCGCTCTACCACTGAGCTAAATCCCCAACCCTCAGGCAAGTATTTTTAATCCCATGGTGCACTTGACAGCTTCTAAAGTAGCTGCCGACCCAGGCTTTGTGCATCCCTGCCCCTCTGCAGCACAGTCCTGCCCCTGCTTCAGAGTTCTCTCTTCTGCTTCCTCCAGACCTTCATGTTCTGAGATAATCTGTTTGGTTTATGAATTTACTCATCAAACTTCACTTATAATAATTCCCTAAGTGTTCACACCGCATGGTTTATAAACAAGGACATACAGTACAGACTGGTGTTCGTGTGCTTCCCGTGACACACAGTAATGCCCACTTCCCTGAGAAAAGTACATTTCAAGACTGTAGTGGGTTCCTGAAGCCATGGCTGGGACAAAACCCATACATGCTGCATTTCTCCTATAGATGCATGTCTGTGACAAATATAATTTATAAATTAGCACATGCAATTAATAGTAACAGTGATTATAAGAATAGAATAGAATAGCCATTATTGCTACCCTTGTGCTTTGGTTCATTGAATAAAATGATGTTTGCTTAAACATAAACGCATGGATACCAAGACAGTCAGTCTGATAACAAAGATGGCTACCCAGTCACTCCTGAGTCAGTAGGGTGTACAAAGTAGATGCACTGGGCAGAAAGACAATTCACATCCTGGGTAGGTTGGAGCCAGTGTAGCATAAGATTTCATCATGATATTCATATCAAGCTTTTAAAAATCATGCAGCTTAAAACTTGGGAATTGTTTGTTTCTGAGATAGTTCACTCTATTTCCAAGCCAGACTGACCAGCAGGAACTGAAGCCCTGAGAAGTAAATGGTGGATGGTAAAGGGCTGGTGTAACATCTTCCGGCACAGAGCAACTTGAACGATCAAAGCACAGTTTCTGTCTTTGTGGCTAGTGACTTGGCTTAATGGTGAAGTGCGTGCCATCTCTAGCACTGCCTTCCATATATCCCCACTCCAGATTTTAAGGTCATTTCCGCTCAGAAAGCCCAGAACAAAAGAATTGCGCAGGGGCTCTTCCTCTGCAGTAAATGTCATTGTCCTTTGTGCCTCACGAGCTCCAGTCAGTGACCGCACAAATGTCTTCCCATGTGTATGTCACAGAGTTCAGCACTTACCTTTTTCTCTTGAAAAAAAAAAAAGAAACGCTTGTAATTAGGAACGTCCTCATAATTATTTAGATTGGCTTTGTTAAGATTAGCTAATGTGTTAATTCATTGTAGTCACAAAGAAAGGCATAAAAGACAGTGTATAATTAGGACAAAGTAAAGTCAAGATTGCTGCTTGATATACGTAAAAGATAATGGAGCAGCAGTGTAACGTTAAAAATAGGGTGGTATCACCTATCTAGTACTCCACCTTGGAAATTTCCTAGAAAAATACAGTCATATAAATAAATATTAGCTTGGTTTATACTATAATAGTAATCTGATTAACCCAACCCTTTTTAACATTTTTGTCAAGTAGCATTTATTCTTTAAGATAAAACTGAATGTGCTCTACAATTTTAATATTTACCATTTGCAAAATAATAGAATTATAAAACCTTATACAAAATTAGAAATTAATTTTTCATGTGAGCAGTATAAAATTCATGCAAACTGCATGCAGTCTGTGGTCCCAGGAGTCAGCTTCCATAGCTGCTAGGCTGGGCCTTTGTGCACACAGAAGTAGACACCCCTTTGTTTTGCCCCTCCTTCTCTTCTTCAGCAGTCATTCAATGACAAGCGTAAAAAGAACCTCTTTTCCCGAAAATTTCCCTTCTACAAGAACAAGGACCAGAGTGAGCAGGAAACAAGTGATGCTGACCGTAAGTATGTGGATTCATTGGTCAACTGATAATAGAATGTAGAGGGACCTACTGCCCTGCAGTTGGCTGTTACCATGGAGACAGTTTCAAGAGCTGCAACAGGTTACTGATTTTCTTCACCAGGGAAATTTAATACACAAAAATTAATTTGCATGCCAGCCTTAACTTTCTGGCACCTAGGATTTCTTGAACCACATATTTATCTTTTTATAACATAAAATAGATTCCTTGAAGTAAGGGTTCATAAAAGCACTTAACATTTACCCATTAAAGAGTATGTCTGAGGAACATGAAGGTGCCTGGTTTGTAGGCATAGTACTGCCAGTTTCTGATACTACTAAGTCATCTGGAATCGCTCCATTTTATCTTTTTTCATCATTAAATATAGATAATGTAAAGTTTACTTGTAAAATATCAAAATGTCCTGAAATTTTGCCTTCCTTTTCTAATTAACCCCTAAGCTCCAGTTTTCATCCTTTTTGTAGATACCATTTATAGTTGGTAGTTCATTCTCAACTTTGAAAAGTCTACAGCCGTGCTTTGTAGGCTGTGTGTACCTGTAATGGTCTTGGAACTGTCTCTTGCTGTAGCACCAATTCTGTGCATCACTGACAACTATTTTCTTTGATTATCTTTTTATTGCTTGCTCTCTGGGGACTACTTTCTACAGGAGATCCCTGACGACATGGGATCAAAAGGCCTGAGTAAGTGATCAAAATACTCCCAAGTTATTTTTAGCCTCCTACCTATTCAGGGACATTTTGAGGTTCACAGCAGTGCCTTGCTGGCATGAGGAGGTGTGTGCTTTAGATGGCTTTCAGGCTTTCCATGTTAGAACAAGCTTGGGACGTTTACTTCTGTGACACCAGTTTGGTTTTCTCATGTTCCGCTTTTACCATTCCACTTGAGAACCCAGTTATGTTTTGAATTTCATAATTTTTCTGGTAGTTACTTTTGCTAGACAGTTTTTAAGTATAGACTTTCTAGTATAAATTTCTTTTAAGTACAAATTTTTAAGTTTTTTTAGTAATATCACCTGTCCATCTTAATATAATATAGATATGTACAGCTCTGGAGTTTTGTGTCTCCCTTTTAAAAACAAGTTTAAATCACTAAAGTTAACTGATTAAGTGTCCCTCAGCCAAGAGGTTATTGATTTGGATTTGTTGTTCCTGTTTTTGCTGTTCTCAACTTTCAACTGATAGCGTCGTATAAAGATTAGTGGATTCTGATACATAGACAGACTCTTAATAACTGAGAAAGAGCTGAGCATGGTGGCAGGCGCCGTGACCCCATCCCTGACAGGATGAGTACGAGGCCAGCCTGATTTGCTCTGACATGCTGTTTTGAATTTGAATATTTTCTAATTGCTTAAGTTTGAAAAGTCATCAAAAATTACTAAGTTAATTTAGGTGATCTCTACTCGTAGAAATAAACATTCAGGCTAAATTTTTTTGTTAAATGTTTATTTCATTTAACTTATTAAGCATTTTGAAAACTTTCTTGTAGTTTCATTGATAATTAGCTACTTAACCTTCCAAGAATTATATCATTAAATAATAAACATTATATTACATTTTTTAGGTAGACACTTTTACTTTGATCTAAACACCATAGGCTGCAGTAAGCTGAAGAGAGTGGCCTTGGTGTAACGTACCTCCACCAGGCAGGCTGTGCTCGCTCTGCTCCGGGCAGGCTGTGCTCGTTCATGTTTGTGTTTTGTTAGTGGGGTGGGGTGGGTAGGGAGATGGGAATGATCTGAGAGACCTTGAAGTAGGGGGAAAACATGATCAAAATATATTGTATGCAATTTTTTAATTAAAAATACAATTGGTAGTAACCACAGATTCCTATCACTAGCAGTACCTTCTTTTTAGTGTTTTACATTTTGGAAAAATTAATGAAAACCTTCAGTAGCTAGAAAATAGCCACAGATTACCAGGGCTCTGGGGTTTGTCTTGAGGTTGATATGTTTTAGAGGTTATGAGTCAACTTGGAATCTTTGAATCTCATTGACACTGCTGTATGTAATTATGGATCCCATTTTTACAGGTATATATGACTATACCTTGCCCTGTGTCTCTAGTTGGAAATGAAAACTTCCTTAAGGAAAATTTATGAAAAATAACAGATTATCAGGCAGTGTCACTTGGGTAAAGATTTAATTTTTTACCCAGTATAACTCATTGAATTATGAGTACCTGCTTCATTTCACAGGACAGAAATTGAAAGAATTTATTAACTTGGCAACCTAAAGGTCAAGGTTTTATTCAGAAAATATTGAAGAAGCAGAAAAATACCAGTAGAATTCTAAAACTCGGTATGAAGGAGGTTATCACATAAGACAGATACATAAAGCATCGCAGGCTTCTTGTTATGATAGAGGGAATTCTGGAAGAAGGGTACAGCAGGACATTACTGACACTTCCTTAGTGTCTAAGCTGACTCAAAGTCAGACCAAAGGCGATAGAACTCAGTAAGAGGTAGGTGGGTGCTCAGAAGGAAAGTGATAACACAGTTTGAAAACATTTGTTTTCTGTTTTTACAATTGTATAAAGTAACTCAAAAACTTCCTCCATATAGCCACAGAGGTTTCTTGTATCTGCTTACTTTCCTTTTGTTTTAAACACTTATGTAAAGCTCTCAAGTGCCAAAGCCACACTTGTACTTGTGTTACAAATAGTTGCTTGGGATTGGCAATGTAGGATTTGGAGGGAAAAAGAATAAATATGCATACCTATGAACGGAGTGTTTGAGAAGGGAATGTTTGAGAAGATAGGTAAAATGTAGTTACATTTGAAATAATTGTGTTCACCAGGCATCTTAAAAATACAAGAGGTGGGAAAGAGAGGAGAAAGAGGAGGCGGCGATGGGAAAGAGAGAAGATTTAGAGAATACTTGTTCCTAAAGTAAGGGTCAATGTGGGGTCTTAAATTTGCATCCAAGATACCTCACACACAGCCCTAGACCTGGAAGAATATATCTTCATCAAGTACATGTTTCTTATGATCAGTAAGAAACCGGCTGTCTACTAGATAACTGGACAAGGGATAATACAAGTATGCTGCCTTTCTGATACTGACAACAACAACAACAACAACAGAACCCTACGATAGTCAGCTTATAAAGACAATGTTCATTTTTACTCAGCTTAGAAGTTCCATCCGTGATCCCTTGGCCTGTTGTTTGGAAGACTTGTGGTGAGGCAGCATATCATTGTACAATGAGTAGTTCAATGAGATGTTCACCTATTAGTGCCAGAAAGTTCAGTTTTCTGGCCTGGAAAAGGCAAGGGTCCTACTGTACTCTTGAAGATCACACCGTCAGTGACCTAAAGCTGCCCCCTAGGCTGCACTTCTGATGTATCTACTAACTTCTGATTGCACCAAGCTGGAGCCAGGTCCTTAATTCTGAACCTTTAGGAGAAGACACAAGTGCAGCCCTAGCCATTCTCATAAGTAGATACAACAAGCATGTGTGTATACTCAAGAATACTATTTCCACAGTAGTCAGCATATACAAAGTAATGTGTTTTACCTTTTTCTGGAGACACATTCGTGATGGAAGCATTCTGTAGAGTAACTTTTTAATGCGCTGTGAGTACAATGATAAATTAATGCATCTTTTCTCAAAAAAATCTCTCTCTTGACTCATTTAATCCATTTCAAGGAGATTATCCTCAGGATATAATTGGAGATGGAGATAAATTTTATCATTCTTTAGAAGCAAAAGCAAAAAAGGGGGAGATTGAAGCCATTCTGGAGTGTCTTAATTTGGAAATGGTTAGTGAAATATAATTTATCCGTATAGGGCATTTGCAAGTCATAATAAGAACCAGGCATGGTGGCCATGCCTGTAACCTAGCACTGGGAAGACAGAAGAAGCAAGAGCATCCCAAGTCTGAGGAGATCAGCCTGGCCCACACACAAGGCATAGACAATGCTCACAGTACACACAGCAAATAAGGATGAATAACATTTCAGATATGCAAACAAAATGTGCTTGGCACTTTGAAATAATGTTGTTTTGAATACTCTTGTGCCCGTCTTTTGATATTCAGATATATGCCTTTCTTTTGGGGAAATGTATAGGAAGGGGGTGAACTTTGTAGGTCGTGCATATGTATTTGTTGAGCGCTGCAGAATCGTCTCTCCATTTGCATGGTCTCCATATCTATGAATTGAACCAACTGCAGATTGAAAGTATTTAGGGAGAAACTTGAATTTGCAAAGCACTGCAGTAAATGAACAGACATGAAGTAATGACATCTCCTGCAGTGTCTGCATTTCACAGATTCTTGGGCTTTCCAAGACACTTTATTTACCATTACTCACCTCACAACCTCCAGCGGCACACTGAGCTGGCTTTAATTCCCTTCTCACACTCTGAACAATACAGCATAACCATCATTTGCACTATATTGGGTATTATAGAAGCAGAAAATGATCAAAATATATGGGGGCTGCTTCGTGCCTACCTACAGCATTCAGGATCTTAGAGGCTCCATGAGATGGCGTTTAAGGACAGACTTGGCTGCCTGTTACAGGCCAGCCTGCACTCCGTGAGGCTCTATCTAGGAAGGAAAGAACTCGGAGAGCAGGAAATACATGCGAATCCTCCAAGTTCCATGAAGGGACAGTCACATCTCACACTTCAACACACCTCAGCGGAGTCCAGGAACCAGCCTTCCTTGGATATCTAGGGATCATGGCTCTGGCAAATAATTTTCTAGAGTGTCTTTATCCACATGCCTAACCCCAGTAGATGGCTCTGGCTGCTTCGTATCCTTGCCTTCCCTTTGACGTCCGGTTTAAACCCTTTTGAATCTATGTACCAGCTGTCTAGCTTCCTTTGATAATTGTATTCAAGGTTTTGTTTTGTTTTTATTCAGGCAGAGCTGGGGCTTGGACCCAGGCACTTAGTTAAGCAAGCACAGTACCACGGAGCTGTACCCCAGCCCCAGCCCCAAAGTAGAGGAGAGGTACTTTACCTTCCTTTCTTGTAAGCTCAAGCAGTACCAGTGCCTATCCTAGTCTGAGGCCCACCCTACCCTCTGAGTGTAGCAAGGCTTTATTATAGAGAAACCACATACAGAAAATGTGAAGAACACAGAAGTTTGTTACAGTGTACCTTTTGGCAGTTTTAAAGAGCTTGAGGTGAGTAAGTAAAATATAAAATAAAGAATAGTAACATTTTATTCTGTGGTGTGTCAGATATGTTGAATGGTAGGACAGTAAACATAAACCCTGCAGTATTCATTCCCCACTTCATAGTCACCAGCTCAGCAGTAATCACTCCTGTCTCTTACTGCAAAACAGGATAGGTAAAAGGTGATATAAATGAGGACCTATAGAAGTAATGTTGTAAAAACAGTTAAAGCAAACTGAAATGTCTAAATAATAGGTGAATTGGAATTTATAAGTTAAACTGAATAGCATTTGGGAATTTCAAATGATTGTATTGTATTGTATTATACTAACATGACAAAAAATTGGGAGGGGGGCTGAAGAGCTAGCTCAGTGGTTAAGCAGTTGCCCCCACAACTATAAGAAGCATGGTTCGAACCCCAGGACCCATGTAACTGTTGGGTGGGTATGGCAGCCTGCCTGTAATTCCAACCTCTAAAGGCAAAAACAGGGTCCCCAGGGCAAGCAAGAGGGACCAGCAGTGTCAGTGTGCTGTAGGTCTGATCTCACACTGACCTCACACTGAACAGGCAGAAGAGCATCCACTTGGGGCCTCCACATGCATACACAGCCACACACATGTAAAACATGCATATGCACACAGAAAAGTGGAAAAAGGAAAAGATTAATGTAAACTTTACCTGTTTTTACATGTGCTTGTCAATTCTATTTCTAATTTTTAAATATAATTATTTTGTTGAAGTTTCTTAAATTGTAAAAAAAAAAAAAAAAAGTCATTACAAATTCCTCTTTTATTCCCTGGCAGTTTCATACATGTATACATTTTCACCCCATCATCTTCTCTGATCCCACTGAACCCTTTTTTCTTCCCACAAGTCTCTCTTTCATAGTCTTTTGTTTGTTCCCTTTTTACAACCCATTGACTTTATTAGGGTTCCTTGAACATGGGGGGAGAGGGGTCATTTGGTAGGTAACTTGCAATAACTTTCCCTCCCCTAATTCTGTTTTAAAAGTTGTAAGTGCTTTATTTAAAATGTAAACTGTGACTAAAGAGACATCTGCATTCTTAAGACTGGGAAACAGTGCTTTTCTCACAAACATGGGGACCTGATGTTTAAGAGGAAACAAGGAAAAACAAAACAAAAAAGGCCTAATGAGATGAAGTAACCCTAGCCCTTGGGAGTAAAAGTGGGGAACTCATCAGACGTGGCTGGTCTTACCCAGTCAGTGAGCTCCAGGCTTAGTGGAAAACCATTTCAGAAATAAGATGGGGAGCTGGCAGAAGACACTTGCTGCTGACCACTCGCACACGCACGAACATGCACAGTTTTTTTTTTTGTTTTTTTTTTTTAAGAGAATCTCAGGTTTATTTCTCACTCTCATGAGGTCTGTTCTGCCTTCTAACAGAGGTGTCGATTTCCAGAACAGGCGCAACCAACCTTAGCCTCAACACCTTCCTCCCTGAAATGTTGTTGTTCTTCTCTTCTCCCTAACATTAGAAAATTGGGTTTCCCTCTGTCCTTGGAAGTTTTCCTTTTTCCTTTTTTTCTGAATGAAATTTTTTGCTCTTTTATTCAAGGAAGATAATTATTGAGAGATGAGTGAGTGCCTGTTTCTCATGATCAAGTTAGTGAAATTGGGCCACTTTTGACCAGGTTAGGCAGCTTTTTACTAATATTTATTGGGGGAGTTGCTTTGTTATCAAAGGGTAGTTGCTAAGGAATTGTGACCTGTTAGAACGGAGCCTCACTCAGCGTCTCCGGTTCCCTTGTCATGACTTTTTTGAGACAGTTTGTATCTACAGAGATTTGGATGGCCTCTGAAACCTAGGCCTGAGAGGAAAGATGTTCTGGTAAGACCCGACCAGTTTGTAAATCACAAAAGCACCTTTTCCAGCAGGAAGCAAGCAAGCACATTGAAGCCCTTGGATACCAACTCTATTTCTCTTTGGAGATTTTGTGTGTATGTTTGGAATGATACAAGATTACATTGTATCTGTGCCACACTCTACCTGGATTTTTGCTGAGAATTTTGTTCATAAGCTATATTGGAAACAAAAGGCATTTTCTTTTACTACAGGTATTTTCCCATGGCAATTCATGTTAATTTAGTTGAAAAATTAATTTTTTCATAGAAAATCTAAAATGTTTTGTAAAAATTCTGTGGGTATATTTGGTTTATATGTCAACATTTATAATACCATCTTGTTTAATTTTGATAATTTGCTTTTATCAGCTTTTAAGTTCATGACACTGTTTTCTTTTCTTTTCATTTTCCTTCAATTTCAGAGCACGTAACTTCTAATGCCAGCGATAGCGAAAGTAGTTACCGTAAGTGTTTGATGCTACTTGTTCTTTTGTTAAGTATTACGGAGTGGCTTTTTCCTAAATGATACACTCTAAAAGCTAAGACTCAGATTCCTAAAAGTGTTAAACCAGGATGAGGCAGGTAAGATTATAGACATGAAAAGGGTAATCACCAAAGGCTGAGAATCTCTAACCCAAAGCCCAAACAAAGTCTAAGCCACAGTACGATGATGTAAAGGCTTCAAGTCTTGTAACATTTAATATTTCAAATTTTTCAGTTCAGCATTGTTCAGCCAGGTTTGGCGGTGTAGATATTTTTAAATGCATAAAACTCTAAATCTGAAACATTTTTGCTGTAAGCATTTTGGCTAAAGGGTCCTCACATTCCACATACGGAAAGGTTAATTTCAAGGTTTAAATTAAAACAAACTCACTTACCAACTTATTTTTGTATACTATATTTAGTATATGGATTCATGTGTACCTTATAAAAAGTAAATATTTGTTGGGGAATAAACTGTATTTTCCTATTTTCTTTAGTAATTTTGTTTTCTAATATAAACACTAAAAGGATTTTTTTTAGTAACACTAAATCATTATTAGTTTATTTTCTTTTTATTCTATGCAACCATTGCTCAAAAAGCAGTGCTGTTTATTCCCTTGATGCTTAGCGTTATATTCTTGATATTAATTAAACTGTACAGAACAGGGCATGGAAAGAGGGAAGAGCATGTGAATACCAATTGTAGCAACTTAAAAATTAAAACTGTTTTCTTAACTTTTTTTACTGCTGTCTAAAATGAAAGTAATCTTGATTACAGATGAATATGGCTGCTCAAAAGGTTAATAATCCTGTTACAAGTCCCAGATATTTCATGTTGGCAATATATACTTTTAACCCTCATTCATTTGTTGGATATTTTCTCTACATGATAGCTATGTGAAGAAGAGTGGGGGATAATTTCTTTCATTTCAGCATTTTATTTGCTTATAACCAGAATCCACTGTAGATAGTTGGGTGGTGGCCTAGAACACAAAGAGGTCATGAAAGTATATACTGTCTCCTCTCACCGTCTGCATGTTCCTCAGTTGTGGAGTCTCCAGCTGCATGTTTCTGTAGTTTGTAAACCACATTTCTATCAGTAGTTTTGTTTTGTTTTGTTTTGTTTGTTTTGTGAGACACTAAGTGTGTAGCCCTGGCTGTCCTGGAGTTCTCCATTGAGCAGGCTGGACTCAAACTCAGAGATCCACCTGCCTCGGCCTCCTTCCAAGTGCTAGGATTAAAGGCCTGAGCCACCATGATACATTAGTGATTTAAAAAACAAAAACAGACAGACAGGCAAAGACAGCTGTCTGTGCCACTGTTACAGACCCAGCACCAGCAGCTGCTCACTTAGGGATGTGCAGGAACCTTCCCAGACCCACGGTAGTAGAGTTATTACACGCGTGATAAAGATAACCTTTTCTGTAGTACATGTTCAAAGTACAGTTTCAGATCTTTTCATGCGTTCAGATGTAGTTGATGGTTTGTTTTTTCATAATATTTCCAAAGTTCCTTTAACTTAAGACGCTTTAACTTCTGAAGTGCTTTTGTGATCAGAACAAAATTGTAAATAAATACAGGTTTAAATAAATATACTCAATTGGAACAGAAACAGTATCTTCAGCAACCTACTAGGTTTTTCTGATTTTTTATTTTATTTTTTTTAAAGCAGAGTCTCACTACCTGGTCCAGGCCAACCTCAAAATGCCAGTCCTCTTGCCTGAGACTCACGTGCTGGAATGATAAGCAAGCAGCCCCACATCCAGCCATTTATAGTAAAGTTTTTTCAAGCCTAAATGAAGGGGGGATTTGTTGGTTTGGTTTTTTGCCATTGGGAGACAGATTTGTTGTTTGTTTTTTAAAGTACTAGGGATCAAACTCAGGCAGCTTGCTAGTAAGTTAAATCTCCAGCCAAAAGTGAAGATTTTAATGGATTTGGTGATGTATAAATAAGCACATAATAACATTAACTTATGGAAAAATAGTATATTTGTCTTATATTAAATTTACCTTTATGGTTTAATAGTTTCCCCTTGTGTTCTAAGTCTTGCCAGGGATATCTGTGACATAAGTACCTTCTGTGTACTATGTTTATTTCTCAGAAAGTCCTAATGTCTTACACATGAAGAATAGATGAGTCCTAATGTCTTATACATGAGGAATATATGAGTTTGTGGAGCAGGTTGCGTTGGCATTAGCTCTCTTTACAGATTTCTTCCTTGCTTTAACTTTCCAATAGGTGGTCAAGAAGAATATGTTTTTATCGTATGAGCCGGTGAATCAGCAAGAAGGTTTGTGAAGTTTGTTGATATTTTATCACCTTATTAAAAGGTCTATTTCAGGGCCAGTGAGATGGCTCAGTGGATAAGAGTACTTACTGCCAAACCTGATGACCTCAGTTCTGACCCTAGAAATGACATTGTAAAAAGAGAGAACCAACTCCCACAAGTTATCCTCTGACCTACACACACACACACACACACACACACACACACACACACACACACACACACACCATGTCACACACAGGAAAGTTAGTTATTATAAAAAAATTAATGCAAAATAAAAATAAATATGCTTAGTTTGAAAAATTAGACTATTAAATGCAAAAATATTACATCAGAATTATGCTGTTTTTAACTATGTGTGTAGAAAATTTCTATATAAATATTAAACCTGTAGAATATTAGAACCAAGTCATTTTATGTTGGCTGAGTTTTACTGGTATTGTGTCCCAAGCTCCTGTGTCTACCTTTCCATCCCTCCCACCACAGCACTGGTACGACTCTTCCCAGTGATCTCCCTCCTTCAGCATGACCCACTGTGCACTCGCAGGGTAGCTCATTCCAGATCACAGTGGCATCGATCACATCCCTTCCTGTGCCCAGTTTTTGTCTCCTTTGCTCTGCTTTCTTGTTTTTAACTTCAGAAACCATCGATACAATATACTTTGTTTCCTAGTTATAATGAGGTGTTAGCAATCTATTAAAATGTCTAAGATGCTAAGTATAACTTGACTTCCAAGATTTTAATAAGGATTTTTTACAAAGTAGTACTTAGTTGAGAACATGATATAGAGAAAGAATAAAGAAGAGATTCTTCATAACAGTTCAGAATGGTTTTGTTTTCTGCTGAAATACACTGCTTGTAAAGTGTTTATTCTTCTTAATATGTTTACTTTTGTAGTTAATTATACCCGACCAGTCATCATATTAGGACCTATGAAAGACAGAGTAAATGATGACTTAATCTCAGAATTTCCTGACAAATTTGGATCCTGTGTCCCTCGTGAGTAACCCAAAACTACTTAACATTTTCTGTCACTGTGTTTGCTAGAAGTGAATGGAACTGCTTTAAAGATTACAGTTAATTGTTTTATTATTTCTCCTTCCTCAATATTCTCTTTCTTAGATTTAAAAGTATTATGTTAAACCTTTTCAAAGGAATTAAGTAGAAGATGTATTTATCCTGTTTTTAAATATTAAACACTTCCCCAAGTTCTTTTTTATTGAAGATACAACTAGACCAAAGCGTGACTATGAGGTGGATGGACGAGATTACCATTTTGTGACTTCAAGAGAACAGATGGAGAAAGATATCCAGGAGCATAAATTCATTGAAGCTGGCCAGTATAACAACCATCTATACGGAACGAGTGTCCAATCTGTGCGAGCAGTAGCAGAGAAGGTAAGCACCGGAGCCCCCCAAGGTGGAGTTTCTAATAAAGGCTGCTTTTAACTTTATTTGTATTGAGAAGTATAATACAGCTGACATAGCCTTGATAGCTTATTAACACCACTGCTTTGGTTGAGTAAATATTAGGTTTTCGGTGGCTTATAAAGGTTCATCTAATAGCAGCTTGTCAAGTCTGAGAATGGGGTGATTATGGACATTCATAAAGCAGGGGATGGTTTTCCTAAGGCCTTGTCCTGGCTAAGGTCACCATGTCCCTGAGGTAAAGAGAGATCCCAGGAAGATCCTTCGAACGTAAACTTTACTTCACCACTACTCAAAATGGAAGTCTTGTTCCAAATAGATTCTTATATTGGTGCAGATGTCTCTGTTATAGAGAGGTCCGTCCCAGGGGCAGCTCATCAAGACAGGTACCATAAAAGCTCATATACAGGTGCAGGAAGGGCTGCTGGGTGGTTGGTTCAGGTCTGAGCTTCTTGTGGGTAACTGTACAAAACCATTCTGCTGATTCCTGTCCTGACTGGTTTCCAAGTCACAGAACATAACAGACTATGTAATCAATCTTGGCATTAGAAAGTTTCCTATAATGGCAGAAACATAGCAGAAAGTTTCCTTATAATGGCAGGCTAGCCAGGTAACTGTTACCCAGGCCTTAACATTTTACCGAGGTCCCAATAAATACGACTTAAATATCAGACATCCCTGAATTCCCTACAGACATTTTTTTAGAAATTTGTATCATAATTATAAATTCTATGTAAGGGGTTGGGGACTTAGCTCAGTGGTAGAGTGTTTGCCTAGCAAGCGCAAGGCCCTGGGTTCGGTCTCCAGCTCCAAAAAGAAAAGAAAAGAAAAAAAAAATTCTATGTAAAAAATTCTAGAATAGTGTTCTGGTGTCATTTCTGTCACTGTGATAAAATGCCCTGATCAAAGCATCTTAGGACTTTAATTAGCTTATAATTGCAATGATCCTTTAATCAATGGGGATTCAGTGGCAGGAAGTCAAAGCACCTAATGACAGCATGTCCACAGTCGAGACCTTTGCTTTCTGCTGCCTTTCTTTCCTCTCCTATAGTTTAGGGCCCAGTCCATAAGACTGTGCCACCTACATTCAAGTCGGTGCCTCCCATCTCATTTAACAGACGATCCCTCCATACCAGGCCACAGCCAACCTGATTTCCCCAGGTGAGGCTCCTCCTTCAGGTGATTCCACATTTTGGCAATGATGTTTAAAACCATCACAAATAGCTAGACAATTTTGTAAAATAGCAAAGTTGGGGGACTCATACTACTTAATACAACAACAACAACAGTAGTAGTAGTAGTAGTAGTAGTAGTAGTAGTAGTAGTAGTAGTAGTAGTAGTAGTAGTAGTAACATCTCAGTATAAAGAGAGTCCTACAGACCAAAGGGGCTGCACACTGAAGTCCCTGAAACAAGCCTAACTGGGTGTACACATGCAATGTCAGCCATTCAGGGGTAAAACAAAAAGATGCTTGAACCCAGGAAGTCAGGCCAGTACTTTCAACATATCAAGACTCTGTCTCAGTCAAGAAAAGAATGTAATCCTGTAATTTAGACCCCCACACAGTCATATGGAGAAAAGAACAAATTCTGTGAAGGGATAGATAGCATTTGAACATGTGATGCCAGAACAACTAAGTACCTTCAGTTCACACTATTTACAAATCTAACCAAAGAGTAAGTCATAGGTCTAAATTCTAAAACTATAAGCTTCTGAGAAAAGGCATGAGGAGAGCTGGCTGCTCCAGGTCCTGAGTTCAGTTCCAGCACATCTGACAGCTCACATCCGCCTATAACTCCAGTTTCAGGGAATCTGGGGCCTTCTTTTGGTCCCCAAGGGCAGCAAGCACACATATGATACACATACATACATGCTACACACATATATGCAGGCACTTACACATAAAATAAAATAAAAATAAGTAATTTATCAAGAAAAATGGTGACCCTAAATTAGACAAAGATGTTGAATGCACAGTCCACAGAGGAAAAGGATGATTGGAGCTCATCAAGGTAAAACTCTGCGCCCGCAAAACACTGGTCAGAAAGAAACGTGGCAGCAGCTGGTAAACTCCTGCCCTCCACTGAGCTGTTCACCTCTGGGAGTTTCCCAAACACAGACTCCAGTGATAGGAAATGCGTTGTCATTGTGGCCTTAATCAGTGTGAGGCCTTAATCAACTATTCAATGCCAAGATAAAGTGGTTGAAAATCAGAAATACCCATGAATTGTTGTTCCTTACAGTTAATAAATGACAATGGCGTATCTATGAATTGATGTGCAACATGCAGAGGATCTGTGACTTAGTATTTAAAAGGAGGAATAAGAAAACACATTTACTCACTTGTGTATAAACACAGGAAGGACTAATCAGAACCAGTGAAACTAGTTACTAACAGAGGACGAGAAAGGCGGGTCAAAGAGTGTAACATTTAATTGTCAATAAGTTAATAACTGATTAGAAAACACAGTGCTACATAAAAGGTAAGTAGTCCATGACGGCGTGAGCAAGGCCATGGATGACAAGATGGAGGAGAAGCCTTACTTAGTGTACTGTCTGCTGCTGATCAAGGCCAAGGAATGACAGAGTTGAGAAGTCTTTCTTGAAAAATCTCGTGATAATAATTATTTCAGGGAGCTGGAGAGATGGCTCAGTGGTTAAGAGCACCAACTGCTCTTCCAGAGGTCCTGAGTTCAATTCCCAGCAACCACATGGTGGCTCACAACCATCTGTAATGGGATCCGATCCCTTCTTCTGGTGTGTCTGAAGACAGCGACAGTGTACCCACATACTTGAAATAAATAAATAAATCTTTAAAAAATAATAATAATTATTTCAGGCAAGAACATTAAGAGATCATGAAAATTATATCTTAAAATAACACAGTTAATAAATGAGATTTTGTGAGAAACAAGACTATTTACAGTCCAGGAAAGCATCTACCCAGAAAATAGTTAAAAAGGCACAAACAGAAGTTTGCATGTAATCATGTCATTAGAAATGGGAAAAATAAATATCACATACCTTGTTGATAAAATGCTCTAACAACAGGATACCTGTGAGAGGTGTTCCAGACATGTGTAACTTGCCCTCTGATGGGCAAGAGGCAGGCTGAGCCAAATAAGGCATACTTTATGAGCGAATGACCTCTACTCTAAAAGGTTGCCAAGGTCAGGACTAGAGAGAATTGGCTCACAGGATAAAGTGCAGTGCTTTTGGTTAGAATGGGGTCCTGTGTTCCATCCCCAGTACTGGTGTAAAAGCCAGGCAGGCTGGGGTTGAGCAGGGTAGACACAGGCGAGTCCATGTACAGTGATGAGGGGTCAGTGAGCAGGCTTATCCTAAAGTAAATGGGGTTGAGTGGGGTGGGGGAGGGGACATCCTAATCCCAGTACTCTAGGATCTCTTGTGAGTTGAAGGCCATTCTGGTCTACAGAGTTCCTGGACAGCCAAGGCTACACAGAGAAAACCTGTGTCAAAAAACAAGTAAGGTAGGGAGCAAAAACACTGGGCTTTGGCCTCTGCCCTCTGTGTTCACGTGCTCAATATGCAAACACAACACAAAAAAACAGTAAAATGCCAAGACCTAGAATGACAAGGACTGAGTTGCCCAGCTCCTGGCCACTTGGACATTGTCAGTAAATCAGATCATATTCTAGATCGAAACCTCAGCCAGCAACAGCTGACTCAGTACGGAGCATAGGATGACCAGCTAGAATTACACTGATCATCTTTGGGAAATATAGACCAAAGGAATATTATCTCTGCCGTTTAACAGAACTGATCCGTGTGTGTGTGAAGAGTGGGGCCAGCATGTTAATTTTCTGTCACTGTGAAGGAAAACAGGGAACCATTTGCCTTAGCTCCTGGTTTCAGTCCATAGTGGGGAAGCAAAGAGGAGGGAGGAGGGAGTAGAAATGCACAGAAATCCCTTCAGTCACTTCCAGTGAGCCTATCTACTAACTCCGTCCTTAGCCTAACACAGCTAGAGAGATGACTCAGTCCGTCAAGGTCTGGCCACATAAACATGAATACCTGACGTTGGGTCCCTAGCACTACATAAAGCAGAGCGCGTTGATGATGTGCACCTATAATCCCAGCCCTGGGAAGCAAAGACAGGAAGCTCCCCAGAAGTGACTGACAGCTAGTCTGTCCACTAGACGACAAGACTCAGCTGCAGTGAGACCACATCTCAAGAAGTAAGGTGAGCTCAATTAAGGAAAATACGTAATGTTGGCCCCTCGCCTACATCCATGCACACACATACACATAAAAAAATAAAATTATCAACTTTTTTTAATACTGTGAGTACATTATTTTCTTTACTTTTTATGTTTGGAGTCTTTTGCAATATTTTTATTGTAAACATGCCTATTAAATTGAGTATCATTTTTTTAAAGATTTATTCATTTATTATAAGTACACTGTAGCTGTCTTCAGACACACCAGAAAAGGGCATCAGGTCTCATTACAGATGGTTGTGAGCCACCATGTGGTGGGATTTGAACTCAGGACCTCTGGAAGAGCAGTCAGTGCTCTTAACCACTGAGCCATCTCTCCAGCCCTTTTATTTTTTTTTTTTTTTTTTTTATTTTTTAATTTCTTTTTTTTTTTTTTAAATTTATTTATTTATCATATATAAGGAGTACACTGTGGCTGTCTTAGACACACCAGTAGAGGGCCTCCAGATCTCCAGATGGTTTATGGTTTGGGATTTTCAGGATTTTTTTTTTTAGTATAATTTCTTAACATAAACTCTAGTCTTTAAATTGCAAGGTATTTTATGAGACCAGGAACCTGATTTTAAATATTCTAATAAAACTTAATTTTCATTATATGCTTCTCTACGTATCTTGGAAATACACAGCTCTAATAAAATGTAAATGATCTTTTGTGTCAGTGGATTTGTCAAAAAGGTTATGTAAGTCCAGAATTGGGTTTTCCAAATTGAAGTTTATGGTATCTCCCATCCTCCAGTCCCCCACCCCCATTATAATGAGCCTTGGAAGCATGGCATAGTGGTACTGGGGAACTAGCAAGATGGCTCCGTGCTTTAGAGTGTATACTGCTCTCACCAAGGACCTACATCAGGTAGCCCACAACTGCCTCTTTCTTATACCTCCAGCTCCAGAGAGACAGTCCATTGTTCTCTTCTGGTCTCCTTGGACACTTACAGTCATGTACTTAAATAAAAATACGTTTTTAAAGAATAGTGGTAGTGAGGCCTTACAGGTTTACTGAGTAAAAGGCATGCCGCAATCCATGTGTCTTTTCACCTTCTGCTGGGTGTGCCGATTATGGAATGAGGTTCATTAATGCCCTTTGATTTACTTGTATATTTTAACCTAGATGTATGTATACATGGGGGTTGCGAGGCTCTGTACACATGAGTATGTAAAGGTGCCAATTGGGGTTAGAAGAGGGTGTTGGATCCCCTGAAGCCATAGTTTGACCAGTAGCAGGTGGCTACCCAACGTGGGGGCTATGAACTAAACGCAAATCCTCTGAAAGAAGAGTGCACACTTTTAACTGCTGAGCCATCTCGCCACCCATTTAGAAGTTGTTGGTCTATAAAAATTAGGGATATGAGACCTGTATTTTAATTCTTTTTGGCTTTGAGAATGGAAAAATCCATAATCATTGTCTTCATTTAATTTCCCTCCTGAAATTTACTGATAAATGACAATTTTGCTTGAAGTAAAATGGATCTAAATGAAGCACTTTTGAGATTGTGACCTATGGGAAACTCCTTTGGTATAATCGAAACGATGTGGCCCACTTATTAATTGTCTTCTTTATTGTCTCTATTGTAGGGCAAGCATTGTATCCTTGATGTGTCTGGAAATGCCATCAAGAGGTTGCAGATTGCACAGCTCTATCCAATATCTATTTTTATTAAACCCAAATCCATGGAAAATATCATGTAAGTGTAAATGTCTAGAATGTCCCCTTTAAATGCAGATCAGCCAGCCTCGAGTACCTAATTTTCCTCATTCTCTCCATCTATAAAATAAAGATAGTAGTGTTTATCCTAGAGGGCATTGTGTGACATTAACCACCATCAACATCATCGTTATCACTCATTGAATTGGCAGTGCATCGATATGGTAACCATTAAAAAGAGAGAAGGATAGTAGCTCCCTGGCTGATAAGACGTGAGATAGCTCCATTAAGGCATTTGCCACCAAGCCTGAAGGCCTGAGTTCAATAGCCTGGATCCACACAGCAAAAGAGGAGGAACCAGAGCAAGCCGCTCCGCCCACCATACACATACATTTGCATACATGAATATAGTTTAATTTTCTTAGTAGAATTAAGTAAAAAAGAAAAGAAAATGCAATTACAAACAAGTAGGACAGGTCTGCTGGAGTACAATTTTCACATGACTGAGAGCAGATGTCCTCTGACCATAGCCAAATTAAACTGGAAATTAATAATAAAAGTATGACTCAAATGCTTATATATTAGGAACTGAGCGTCATACTTCTGAATAGATTAAAAAAGAAATCACAGAAAAACTGATAAATGTCTTGAACTACATATAAAAGCTGACAAACTTAATGTCATGTCTTTGGTGAAGGAGATTACATAACCTATAAACATGACACTAAACATACGGTTGCCAAACCCTGATCTTAGGACTGTGGAGCTCAGGCCTGCTGAGAATCCAAGACCAGCTGCAGCTACAGAGTGAGAGAGACACTGCCTCAGAAAAGAATAAGCAAGGAGAGAAGTAGGAAGTCAACCATAAATTCAAAGAAACCAGAAGAGAAATCAATGTAATATCAAATCAGCATAGAACAGTAGTCAACGAGAAGATGTTCTTTGAAAATATAATAAGCATTAAGAAGGACCAAGAAACAAAACCAAGCATTTCCATGTTGACCAGAATGGAAAAGGACGAGCAGTGTATGTCAGAGGTCACTATGGTTTGACACAGGTGACCTAGAAGAAATTCAGCCTTGGACAGTGTGTGGTACTGGCTTTCAATTGAAAGCCATGATGTCATAATGTTACTAACCTGTGCATCAGGAGGGTGAAAATGGAAAAAGAGGATATCTTTGACAGGAATACAGAGCATCTGAAACAACTCAGTCTTCAAGTGTCACTTAGTGACTCTACATTGATTATTTTCTAGTAGCTTCAAAAGCTTGACACATGCAGAATTTATGATTAGCCTAGTACTCTCCTTCCTAGATACATACAACAGAAATACTTGATTGTATTAAGCACTTCCTTGCCAGCAAAAGTGCTATTTAAATAGCCACCACCAGACGAATACGTCAATAACAACATTTTCACAATGAAACATTCTGCAAGAATAATCGCAAGCAGTCTCCATCTATGTACAAACACATAAAAGAGTCATATAACTTAAATAAAAGATCTCAGAAGTATGCATGCTCTACAATTCCAGGTTTGATCATCACTT
This sequence comes from Rattus rattus, assembly GCF_011064425.1. Taxonomy (NCBI): domain Eukaryota; kingdom Metazoa; phylum Chordata; class Mammalia; order Rodentia; family Muridae; genus Rattus; species Rattus rattus. The sequence continues at coordinate 16,704,027 of NC_046157.1, forward strand.
TCAAAACCCAAATGCAATCTAGCCGTGAGGATGGCACACTGAGTCCCAGAGCACTGGTGCTCTGTTAGACCTGAGTGCTAGGTGCACAGGTTTGTGACAGTGTCAACTATACGTGTAAGTTACTACACTTCCATGTTTTTAAAGTTACACCTCAAAAACTTCAACTAGAAAAGGACAAAAGGAAAGAAGGTCTTACAATATAACCACAAGCAGAGTTTATTCCTAGACTATAAGGCTGATTTAATATTTAAAAATCTATCAGGAGACTAAAGGTGCAGAGTAGGGCACTTGTCCAGCATAAACGAAGGGTGTAGGAATCACACAGGCTGGACTTACAACAGAGAGAATCCCTGAATAAGGAGCACACCAGTAGCCGCCCCACCTACACAATGGCTTCACTGGCAAGATCCATCTGCTCAACCTATTTTGGAACTTTGAAGCCTTTTGACGCCTTACAGCTTCCTAGGGTTGGTTTAAAAGGTTAATTTCAGCTCTCGGCATGATGTCAGCTCCCATTTTGTTAGCCCCATAGCAAGCAGCCATGCATGCCCCTCTTCTTCTAAGATGCTGCAAAGGACACATTGAAGACCCTTCCAGCAATGGCTATGCCGGCTGGTGCTGTTTGTGACTTGGAAGTATAGTAAGGTGAGAAGAAGCATAGTCTCAGAGAATCCCTGAGTAAGACCTTCAGCTTATATCAAGCTGCCTCAGCACAGAAATGCTCTAAAACAATAAGTAATTAAATCCAGTCTATAGAGTTGCTGAACCATAAGAATCCAATAAGAAGTTTTAACAAAACAAAAAGTATACAAAGAAACAGCAAAAAATGGTTCATTCAAAGGAAAACTCAAATAAATTCCCTGAGACAGACCAGATGTCAAACTCAATACAGACTATAAAACCACTTTAGTATAATTTGTTGTTTTTAAGTAAGAAATAACAGGTTTCTATATAACATTCTCATTTATTTATATCATATGTAATCAATGTTCATATTCATCTGTGTTGCCTCTCTTCCACCCTGGTAGTATCCTTTCTGTCCTTATATAATATCTATAACACCTCAAAGATATGTAAAAGAACTAAAAGGCAAGGTCAAAGTTGAGAAAAGTGTATCTGAACAAGTTGAAATTATTGATAAAGAGAAAACTAGAGTTCCGGGGGGCTAGCATTGGCTCACCCCTAAGAGCACAGACTACTTACTCTCAGAGAGGATCCAAGTCAGGTTCCTCTAAGTGACCCATGCCCTCTTCTGGCCTTCACACACACTGCACACATACCAACACCATAACACAAAGACACACACATAATTAAACTTTTTTTAGTTCTGGATGTAAGGGGAAATAAATTCGGTAGGGAGAGTCAGAGGCAAATTTGAACATGCAGAAGACTCCTCAAGAGTTACAGATAGAACGATGGAAATTATCGAATCTGAGGAACATTGGGGAAAAGTTAGCAGAGCTTCAAGGAACTGGGAGATGGCATTGAGTAGGTCAGCATATGTTAGGAATTTAAAAATGGGAGCCGGGACAGAGATTATTTGAAGAAACTTCCCGGGTTTTGTTTAAAAGTCATGAACATCCAAGATGTTGAGTAAAGTCGAAGCATAAGAGACGGAGGTGCCCTAACTGAGCCGAGTTCCGGTTAGAATGTTGAAGACAGTGCTGTACACAGCATGAGAAATGACTCCTCACATACAAGAGATCTCCTGTAAATCAGCAACAGAATCCATTTCTGAAACCTTGGAGGTCAGAAGGCAGGATTGGTACATTAAAAGCCCAGAGGAAATAAAGCCTGCAAATGCGGGGCTGGAGAGATGGCTCAGTGGTTAAGAGCACCAACTGCTCTTCCAAAGGTCCTGAGTTCAAATCCCAGCAACCACATGGTGGCTCACAACCATCTGTAATGAGATCCGATGCCCTCTTCTGGTGTGTCTGAAGATAGCTACAATGTATATAATAAATAAAGATGTTTTTTTAAAAAAAAAAAAAAAAAAAGCCTGCAAATGCAGAACCTGGCAATGTACCCAGTGAGGACAAGGGAAGGGAGCCCACGGCATACGCTGCTGATGTGCATTTGATCACTGGAGCCCATGTGAAGGAGGAGAGAGAGAACCAACTCCACAAAGTTGTTCTCTGCCCTCCACATGAACGCTGTGGTGTTTGCCCATTTACCATGCACATACAGAGTAATATTAAAAAATTAAAAAGGAAATGAAAATGTTCTCAGATTAACAAAAGCAATTCATTGCCACTAGACCTCCCTACAAGCAGTGTTCAGGGAACCCTGAGGGTTGAGAGGGCACTACGCCATAGCCATGCAGAATGCCATGCTTACTGCTGTCTCACAAGTCCGAGACGAGCTTCTTCCCACCAACCCATCAGCTGCAGGAGGACTGGGCTTACGTTTGGCTTGCTTCTGTCCACACATACCCAGATTATTGGGAAGTAAATGTCACATGTATCATATATTATAAAAGTAGTTGCTAAATTAAAAGCATCCCCACTGAGGATATGGCATTTTGCCAGCAATATTTTAATGCCACATCAGATTTCCTTTCTTGTTTTTAACAGGTTTATTTCCTCTGGCCAAGTTCTAAGGTTTCCTCAGGAGAGAACGTTAAGCTTTTAATCTAAGTCTTTCTCCTCATTCTTCTCATCCCACTCCACTTCACTGATAAGGAAACTAGGTGATTTCATTTTCCCCAAATTATGCTTTCTGATTGGTTGTTTAGTGTGTCCATTTATGGTCTACAAATTGGTATATAGATCTGTGAATCACATCTTAACATGAAGTGCACAGGGAAACTGTCGGATGGATGCATTTGTTGTTCTAAGCTGGTGTAGAGGGGCACGGTCCTGTTGTCCCTGGAGTGTCAGGCAGCAGCCTAGTGACCGCATCTGTTCCCAGTGATAGCTATGGTTTTTGCACAGGCTTGAACTGTTCCTTATTTTATGCCTTATATGTCCTCTGACATCTTTTTTCAAAGAGTATTACAGTATACTAATCTATTTCTAAATTTATTTTCATAGGGAAATGAATAAACGCCTAACAGACGAACAGGCCAGAAAAACGTTTGAGAGAGCAGTGAGACTGGAGCAGGAGTTCACTGAGCATTTCACAGGTGGGAGGACTGGCTGTGTCCACAGCTACTGGCAATAACTAGCCCTGTAGTTTGCAAAACAAACATGTAAGATCTGTGGTCTGTCCTGTGGGGAGCTCAGAGGTCAGCCTGCTGGTAATGGGGAATCTTAGAGGGTAGTTAGCGTACCTAGGGTTGTGCGTGGGAAGGATTCCTGATCAGAGAAAAATAGGTTGATTTCACTGGTTTGTTGAAGGCGCTCACTTTCTCTCACCCTTTATAAATTCTTACCACTCTTCCCAGGCTTACCAAGATAGAACTGCCAGATTCCCTAGGCATTCAGGGTGCACAGCAGGATGCGTGTTACCTCATGAGTTGATCACTGCAGTCATAGAAGTACATCTATGGCCACAGGTCCTGCCTGCTGTGGCTCTGTGTGCTTGTGCTTGTGTGTGTGTGTCTCTTGGTGAGGTCACTTGACATCTGCTTTTGTTAATGTCATTACCATCTGTACATTAGATACCCAGAAATTGTTCTTTTAGGGTCTTGGGTTTTCCAGCACTGGGACCTTGCACATAGTAGGCTGCACTGAGCTGTGGCCACAGCACATTTCCCCCTAGAAACAGAAATATCTGTCCTCTGACCACCACCATCTTATCCCATTCCACTCCCCGCCCCCAGTCTCTGGAGACCATCACTGTGCTCCCTGCCTCTAGGGGTGCAGTTTAGGTCCCACAGGGAAGTGAAGCCATGTCGGAATTATTTTTATGTGTCTGGTTTAATGTAGCTTAAGGTCTTGTGTATTCATTTATGTTGTCAGAAATGACCAAATTCCTTCTTATGGCTGGATAATGTTCTCAGTATAGGAATTTAGATATTTTCTTTGTTGGCAAACATTTAAGTGGTTTCCATTGCTTTTTCTCTTGTGAGTAATGAGGTTAAACAGAAAATTGCAGGTGTTCATTGACTCTGATTCCTCTCCATTTGGATCTATACCCAGAGAGGAGATGGTCAGCTTATACCTCTCGCTGTGCTTTCTGTAGACTGGGAATGAGCAAGAGTTGTTTAGATGACAGTGGGTAGGACTGGGAATCCCTAGATGAGAGGGATGACCTACAGAGGGTGACAAGCACACAGAGGGCTGGAGGGACTGACCAACAGCCTCGTCTGTCAACAGCTAGCCTGCTGCTGTAATATCAGCTTAGGCGCAGCTAGAAAAGATAGGCTCTGACTGTGCCAAAGTGGCCCTGAACTCCTGGACTCAAGTGACCCTCTACATTTGCTCCCTGAGTAGCTGGGACCATATATGCACACTGTGCCTGACCTCATTGAAAATAATGACCACGTGAGCTCCAGGAAGTGCTCTGATAGCATAAGCCATGTGCTGAAGGGGGGTGGGGCAGCTATCTTTTTATTTCACACTTAGAGAGATACCATAAGAATATTAACGGAACAACAAAATGGCACAGGTCTTTAATCCCAGCACTCAGGAGGCAGAGGTAGACAGATCTCTGAATTCAAGACCAGCCTAGTCTACAGAGTGAGTTTCTGACAGCCAGGACTACACAGAGAAACCTTATGTGGGGCAGGGGGACATGGCTTTTACCCAAATTTCCCTAATGTTAACATTTGATCTCTAAAACATCTGAGAGTAGGTTACAAATAGATACCTTTTACTTCTAAATATTTCAGGATTTTAGCAATTCCTTTAAAGAGGAGATTTGAGTGTTTGCTAATTAAACTCAGGAAATTTAACATGGGTAATCTCACCCTTTCATACAGACTTTTCCAGGAGTGGCAGTTGTTAAAGTAAGATGGAAAAAAAAAAAAAATACTCACAGGATCCAATCTAGGAATACATGTTGCACTGGACTGCCTCATCATTGGTCAAGTCCGTTCTTACCTACTAGTCAGTCGCTGGCAACCTTGACTTTAGGATGGGGGTGGGGGTGTTCTCTGTGTGGCTGTGGCCATTCTAGAACTCTGTAGACCAGGCTGACCTCAAACTCACAGAAGAGTTCCACCTGCTTCTGCCTCCCAAGCACTGGGATTAAAGGTATGTGCCACCAAGCCAAGTTACATCTCCTTGACATTCTTTAAGCAAGAAGGCCAGTTCTCTTGTGGACTCTCCTTAGATTTGGGTTACTTTAAGTCAGAGAAGTACCATTGCATTCTCTGTGCCATGCAGTGTGTATGACACCAGACTGGACCATTCATGTATGGTGTTGCTTGTAATGGCTAAGGTATCTTGGACTTGACCTCTGATCTTCCAACCCAGGAAGAAGCACAGTGTGGTAGTAAACAGGGTGTCTTTCCCACTGCAGCTGCTCTTCCCCAGAATAATTCAGTTTGCCACCGTGGCCTACCCTGTTAGCACTGTGACCCAGTCACCGAAACTGGCATTGGCCAAATGTCTGTCTTCGCAGATATTAAAGGATAGCTATATGTAGTTCAAAATGTGAGCTTTCACAGTGAACATTACTCGTAAACATTATAAAACTTAAAACAATTACCCAGACATTCTTAGCTACATAGAAGCTCTTTTTTTTATGTCCATAAATGTTCCTCCTGATGGTATCCATAACCTCACTCACCAACTTGGAGATTTTCCTTAACGTCTCCATTTGTCATTTTACCCCAGACTCTCACCCTGCTCGCACTTGCTGCTTGTCTTCATTCTCGGATGTAGACCTTGTCAGCCTTGGGTTTACACATCCGCCACCTGCCCGGCTCCATGCTGAGTTCCTTTTAGTTGTATTAACTAACCCTTTGAGCTTTACAGACCTAGAGATCCAGTCATCCAAATAATTAGTTACCATTTTGTTGTTGTTGTTAGTGTGTTTTTTGAAAAAGGATCAATCTGTGTAGCCCAGGCTGACCTAGACTTTATAATCCTCCTGCATCTGCCTTCCAAATTGTAAAATGTGAAGTATGCATCACGACACATGCTGTGGTTTTATTTACACGTTATTTCAGGCAGGAAATAAACTTTGTAATGTGTTTGAATAGTTTCCAATACTGAGATACGGATTGTGTCTCAGTCTGCATGGCACACCCCACACTTCGGCAGAGCGTGTAATCCTCCAGCTTTCCCTCAGATCCTGTCCTGCCACCACCACATGAGTTTCACCTGCTCTTGCTTTCTGTAGTTTTCACAAAAGGTTCAGTCCCCAGCACCATCAGGAGAGTAAGCGAGCAAACGGGCTAACACAGGCCCGGATGATCAGCTCACTGCACACAGGGTAGAGACAGTGCGTGTCTTACCTGAGGTCAGTAGCTACAGACAGTACACTGCCTTCCCCCACCTCACGGGAAATGTTGATGGAGAAGGAGGACGACTAATGGGCGCTTCTGACTTTCTGTCATTGCAGCTATTGTCCAGGGAGACACGCTGGAGGACATTTACAATCAAGTGAAGCAGATCATAGAAGAGCAGTCTGGTCCTTACATCTGGGTCCCAGCAAAAGAAAAACTATGAAGACAGATGTTGCTCTTTCTTTTTTCCATGGTCTCATCTCTCTGCCCTGCTCTGGAGTCTGTCTTCAGTGTTCCTTCCACACTGACGCAGACCCCTCATCACGGTCGGCGGTTGTGCCGCCTCTGACGTCTGTGTCCCTTCGTGTTGCGTCATCTGTACTACTCTGTGTTCCTATTGGTTTCTGGCCACTTTCAGAACTGAAGATGAATGGATGAATGGCCTGACCAGCTATCTAGGGTTTGGGGAGATGCAAAATTGTAAAATTCCTTAATGTTTAAGGGAAAGTTAACTTCTAAGAGATTTTCAGAAAAGCTTTGTATACATTCTTTTCCAATCTCAGTACCAACGAAAGAAAAGTGGTTTTAATCAGTGATTCAGTGGACCTTGAGCAACTGTGCACGCTTAACTCTAATAGCATGGTTTGGCCAGTGTATTAGCTCTCAAGTTCTTTCCTCAATTGACTTCTGCTCTTAAAGTAATTATTTCATTAAAAACATAAGAAAAATAGGGATTTATTTCAGAATTAATGTCTGAGTTAACTCATAATTTCAGGAGGGCTGTTCGTTACTCATGACAGGCCTTTATCATGTGTGCCCTCCCCTGGGACACTTGCCAGGAATAACCATGGAATGTTTTCAGTCGGCCTCTGCACTCTGTGGAGAGTGACTCAGCACGTTGTCCGTACACTTTGTGGTCACAGCTCTGTCAAGGTGCAGAGAGCCCACCTCACACACAGATCTGTAGACGGAAGGCGTTTTGGTGGGTGTGTAGCAATCATGGCAGTGGAAAGGAGCCCAATTCATAGCCTAAAATGTTGATGTATGCTGAGGGAGGGGTCAGATTTTAATGACTATTTTACCCACAATAACTGCCTATTTTGTTATAATAAAATATATATAAATATATATAAAACTTTCTTTAACTAAACTGTAACTATGGGAATTATTTTCTTTACATAGTTGCACACACAAACATATATATATATTTAAAATATATTTTTCTTTTGCCACCTACTTCTAACTTTTTGTTTGGTTTTTAAATTAAATATTAATTGATGAGACTTACCGTCCTTAATCATGTGAACTGAAGCAAGTGTGTGGTGGCGATGAGGAGGAGCCTCTAGGGAGATTGGATTTCGAGTCGACGCCAGGCCTGTTCTCCTCTTTCCTACAGAATTCCAGAGGTTCCTAGGTTTTCTGTCAGTGCTGTGTTCTTGTCGTGGAGTTTGATTTGGGTCCTCTGCCTTTCCTCCGAGTTCTCCTCATTTTATTACTAGACAAACTCCATTTTTGAGATTCCCCAAACACTTCATCTTGCATAGCTGCACTGAACTAGAATGCCTCAGAAGTCAGTCCTCTACTCCATTATTAATATCATTTGGCTTCCCATTGCTCTTTGGAATTGTTATTCAATATGTGATTTTGGCAACTCCTTAAAATTTCTTAAATGAGTACTGGTTTGTAAAGAATTATCCATTCCATTTATGAGAAAGAGGAGAACAGTTAATAAACTTTATTGTAAAATCCATATATTAATGTGTCTGAATTTTGGAGATTTTTTAAATAAGCTGGCATTTATTGGGATGGTTCACCACATTACATGACAAGTTAGGTTTAAAGACATGGGCAGTATATGTAGTTCTTACACGAGATGCAGTAAACTGCTAAAAACAAACTCAGGGAGAAAAATGAGCCACCTACGATGTGAGGCCCAGCGCGGCCATTCTGCAGTGTGGCGGTGCTCCACACTGAACATGAGGGAATCGTGAAGGTGCGTCACCCTCATACGCAAAGAAGTTGTGCTGGATTTCTTTCCAGATATCTTTAAGAGATTTTTTAAGAAAATATATCCATAATGTTTTCTAGATTGTTTCGTAAGTATTAATCATGCAATTACTGTATTCATGTTAGGATTTTACAATTATTTTGAAGAAAGCCAAATATCATTAGCCCCACCCTAAGGCTTAAAATGGAATTACCTGACATGACGTGGCTGGAAAGTGGTGATGTGTGGAGTTCAGAGCGGCCTCTCTCCAAATAATGTGTTTTTCTGGTAATTCTGTGCTGCTTCATTGTTTAGCCCCTGTTCAGTACGGCACACTGGTACACATTGCAAACTGGTGTCTGTAGGAATCCCCACACCCAGAGTTAGCGACTGAGAGTGTGTGGCTGCCAGGGACTCTGAATACACGTGGACCTCACGCTGTCACGTGGTGGTGACACGAGTGTCTTCAGACACCCTGGAGACTTCACAAGTGTCTTCCTTCGCCTCGGAGTTTCAAATATTCGTAAATATTCCATATGTGAATCTGTTTCATACTGTCCGTAGGTTGAGGGGCGATGATTTAAACTCATTGGCTACCTGTCTGCTCCTTTCCTGGACTGCAGCTGCCTCAGGCTTCTGTGTAAATAGGAGACGCACACCTCCAAGCCCTGCTCAATACTGGAATATTTAGCTCCAAGGATGGCAGTTTGGGGGATTTAATACTAAGCAAAATTTGTCTTCTGATTAGAGCCAACGACCTCCTTAGTAACGTTACATGCCATGAAATAGAAGCCTAGAGGTCCTGTCACCCAGAGTTCTACAACTCAGCATAGCTGGGTTAGAGCCCCTTACCTGATGCCTCCTGCAATGCTTGTTCTTGTCCCATCCTCAGATGTGAATTACTGAAGTAAATGCCAAGTTTATTATACTCTGTTGAGAAAATATTCATAGCAGTCACTTTCCTGACTCAAACTAGGACTGTCTGATTGTGTGGTCCAGTGTAGGGGACACCACTTCTCCCTCCAGAGCTCTGCAGTGTAGGGTGAAGGAGACCATGTGTGGGTGGCTGGGCTTGGATGGCAGCCATCACAGTATAAGCCTGCTGCTTTCTTTGCACTTCCTAAAATGGAGAAACTTTGGGATCAGTAAGCCCTGAGGTGCACTAGGTCAGAGTACACTTCGTTTCCTGAAACCTAGTGTCACTCATGCTCTATGCAAGGACCTGACCAATGGAGCTGAGATGGAGCCTGGACACCCTGCAGAGCTGTTCAAGGGCTCGGCAATGGGTCCCCAGCAGTCAGCTTCTAACACCGGACATGTGTGCGGTTCTTCACTCCTGTGTGCTCGTGCTTGGTAACCAGAGTGCCACCTGCTGCCCGTCAGGTGTGGAGGACCTTTCTTAGATACGTTAGATTGTTTACAACTGTTACAAGTGTTGAGACGGTCGTTTCCTCCTGTCTGAGAATACCTTTCTAGTCAGAGACGCTGTGGGTTATCCTCTAACTCAGCCTGTAATACAGAACTGGAAGACATCTGGGTTTCATGCCTGCAGTTTCCTAACCATATTTCTAACGAGTTCTCCAGAACTGTTGATGCTTTTACCAGTAAGGCCGAGACAGTAGAGTAGAATACACTAAAACTATCAAATTAGCCTTTCATACGTCAGTACTAGTCACTACCTCATCGACTCCCTTGTGAGTTACACATCAGTTGATCACGGTTCTTACTTTGAAACGCTGTCAAAACATTGCTGAGCAGAGCTGGCCAGGCAGCTTGATAATACTGAAACCCTGCAGGGCAGGTACCAGTATGGTGGAGTTTCACACTGGTTTTCCTAGTGTCTATAAACCAATAGAAGTGGTCAGCAGAGGACTGGGGAAAGACCAGAGGAGGGTGAGGGCTGGAGCAACATCCCTAGAACAAGTGGCTAGCTTTGGCTAAAGTGGCACCCTGCCTGGGTGCAGAGAGAGATTCCCAACATCCACCTCTGACCTCCATAGCGGCAGGAGCTTCCACACACGTTCAAACACAGTTGTGCTCACAACACACACACATGAAAAAAAATGTCAGTACATTGAAATAATTCCAGTGAAAAGCATGCATATGCCTTCAGAAGGCCACACTGTGGCTATCAGAAACATGGCTGTGAATGCCAATTGTTCCCTTTTCCTACTTCCTGTCTCAGTATCTGAGGAGAGGGTTCCTCCAACATACAGGAGAATCTGTGGGTGCCCAAGTCCCAAGAAAGTGATGCTGCATTTGCATATAGCTCTGTTTCCAAAGCACTCAGGTCACCTGGGTTACTGGAATGCCCAGCTCTGTTCCGTTTTGGTACCCCACAGGGATCCAGGAGCTAATTCCCAAAGATACCAGAAGATGGCTGTGGTCAAAGTAACAAACAAACAAGGCATCCCACTAGGAAAACCATTCCCGAGAGACTGGTCTGTTTTGTTGTTTTGTTTTTTCAGAAAATTTGTTTTTGCAAACTTGTTGGAGTTCAAAAGCTCCAATGGTTATGCCTTGTTTCCCATACATATTAGTTGCCTGATTTCTTTGGGTAGTAACCCTGTGGGTTTTAAATATTCTACTACATGATTTATAGCATTAGGACTCAACTGCCATGTATTTAAGGACCCTTTCATCAGCTGGCTCCCTGGCGAACAGTATAGTTTGCAGACACAGTCCTCAGCAACCTCTGTTTTGGTTTTTCAGTTTGGCTCTGGACTGACCCTTGGGAATCTTAGTATTTATCCAACACAGACATTTGCACTTACACTTAACCTCTGCCTCAAACAGTAAGTAGTCAGTAATAGGTTTTGTTTGAACAGTTTGTACTGTAAATTTTTTCTAAAGAACTATATGGAATATGAACAAAAACTCATAAATTATTACCTTGTACAGTTAATGTAAATACGTGGAAGTCAGTTCACGGACAATTGCCATGTGAAAGTTGCTAATGAGCGCACGGTGGAACTTTCTCTAGGGAAGATGAGTGATCTAATCTCTGAGACACTCTCTGGGCTGTCTAAAATTAGGCTCGCTCGCCTCCCAGATGGAGCAGCTACAGCAGTGTGCCTGATCGCTCCATATGTCCCACAGTGGGAGTCTCTACAAAAAGATTTTCTAAATCTTGTGAGTCGTTTAATTAAAAATATCTACTTCCCTAGTGGTATTTAAGACTGGAAGAGACAGTTTTCTGAGGATAGCTCCATTTCTCTGAACATTCATGCTTGGTTTGGGTCGGCTTTACCTGACACTAATTCAGCTTTTCTCTCCCTGGGGCTAACCCTGGCCCCATCCACAGATGCTCTTCCAGGGACCTCAACTTCAAACAGGTGCTTTCAACGTGTCCCAACTTTTCAGTCACCAAATGCTACTAACTATTCCCAAGCATCCTACATTTCTTACTGGCATCACTGTGATCCAGGCCCATACCCATCTTGGCTCCCAGGCAATGATTGCAACAGACCTTTAAACCGCCAGGGGGTCACAGTTTGTCCCTGGCTGATCCAGCTGCCACCAGATGAGGAAGGAGGGGAGGGAGGCTACAGCTGGATGGCGCTTTGTAGGTGGACGGATCTTTCTCCATCAACTGTCACTCTAACACATCCTTTGATATTTTAGCATAGGTAGCAGTAGGGACCAAGAGGGGATAGCGCTCTGACATTCTGCGCTCAGCCTAGACCAGCAGAACAATAACAGACTTGGGCAGGTCGAATGGTGCCCTGCTGATTGAAGCGTTGGAGGTCAAGTCCAGTAAAACAGGACTGAGAGCTGTTGTGATGGTAACAGGGCTACTCATTCATCACTTCCCAGCTCTGTAAATTCCCACTCCCAGAACCTCGGGGACCATGCTTCTGTGAGATTGCCTAGCCAAAATCTAGGCTACCTGGTCTTGAACCATGAGCAGAAGTGTGGGGGATGGTGCCATCCAGGGAACAGAGCTGTGTGAAGAGAGAAGAGTGAACACTCAGTGCAAATCGACTTCACCAACCTGACTCAGACTTCAGGGCGTCTAATGCCAGGCGCCTCACTGTCAGCACATTTAAACACAGCACAACATGGGAAAGGGTTTCCAGGCAACAAGTCCCATCCGTCCAATTCCATTTGTTCAAGGTAGCTTAAGGTGTGACTACATAGAAACCGTTCTACAAAGTACATTTGAACATGAGGGTGGGTTCTATGGCTAAAAGGCCTAGAGAGCCAGACTGAAGCATAAAGGTCAGCAGGCCATAAAGTACATGTGACATCTCCCCTAAGAATGGGTAACAGCCTAGGACATCCAGAAGAGTCTGGGATAGTCATTCTGGGGAATTCAGGTGTTCCATAGATAGCAGAACGGTCACCAGGTCATTAACAAAGTCCACTCTCAGCTTTCTGGATGGAATGCAGGTATTGGATTTTTATCTCTCCCATTAAGGAGACATCCCTGTGTGATTAACATGCCTGGGTCTCTTAGTGCTTTTCAGTGAGCACAAGGACCTCTGTGCTCTCAACTGCTGCCAAGCCTGATGACCTGAGTTTGATCCCCGGAATCCACATGGTGGAAGGGGAGAACCGACTCCCACAAGTTGTCCTCTGGCCTCCACAAACACACAGACACAGAGAAAAGTAAATAAAATTATGAAAAATATTTAAAGGTGTGCACACGTGTACACACACACACACACACACACACGCACACACGCGCGCGCACACACACACACGCACACACACACACACACGCACACACACACACACGGAGGACTAGGACTAGATCCCTGGTCAGGCCTTAGCCCTCATCACACTACTGCAGCTGCTCGGGAATGCCCCGGGGAGCAAGCAGCCTCGTCCCAGTCTACGCTGGTCTCATCGCTTTCCCCTCAGCAGCACCAGTTATCAATCACGCTTGTTAACAGTTCTAAAGTGTCATCGCCCACACTGAGAAATTCTGTAGTAGTGTTAACTGCCAATTTGACACGGTCTAGAGTCACCTAAGAGATGAGTCTCTGAGAATGTCTACAAAACCCTGGATCCATCCTCCAGTCTCCAGATCCTGCGTGCATTGCGTGTGAAGGGAGGCGGCAGTGAATCCGATGACCAGCTTTCCCCAAGCTCAGACTCTGACCTTCCGACTTCTTTTCCTTCCAATTCTGAATTTGTCCCTGTCCAGCAGGGATGTGACATTGGGGTCCTCTAGCAGAGAAAAAGATGGTCTGGAAGGCAAATTGTTGAGGACGGAAAGCCAGGGAGTAGCTAAGTCGGGTCAGCAACTCTTGTACCGGCCGGCAGGGGGCGGAGGAGGCAGGGGATGCCAGAGAGAAAGCCAAGGCCAGGCTGGGCAGCCTAGGTGTTCGGTGCAGGGTGTGTTGAGGGGCGTGGACTCTTCCAGGACTGCGCTTAAATAGTGAAGGGCCAGAGAGACCAGGGAGGAGGAAGCCAGGACGGACTCGCCAGCACCCCAGCCAACCCAGCGTTGCCATGAGGCTCCTGAGCGTGACTTTTTGGCTACTCCTGTCCCTGCGCACTGGTGAGAGTGTCCCTGAGGGAGGGTATGGGGCAAAGCAGTGGTGCTATGCTTGCAGTCCCCTCGCACCTACCAGGGCTCAGTGCAACTTCCCGAAGGCGGGCTTCTTAAAGGAGGCAGCCTTGAGCCAGGCCTCAAAAAATCATGCCAGATGTCAGGGAAGAAGTCCTGGAGGGGAGGGGAAATCTGGTATGGAAGGTGGGAGGGAGCTTAGGGGACAGGACACAGGCAACCCTGATGGTAAAGGAGGGGAGAGGAGGAGGGGGGAGGGGAGGGGAGGGGGAGGAGGAGGAGGAGGAGGAGGAGGAGGAGGAGGAGGAGGAGGAGGAGGAGGAGGAGGAGGAGGGGAGGAGCCTCGGGGGCAAAGGCTGAATGCTCTGAGCCCCCTTGCGGATTAAGGCAGTGGAATGTCCAAGTGGTCGCCAAACTGAGGCAGCTACAGTTTGACCCTTGATGGAGATGGAAGGCAGGCTGTTAGCAGAAAGGACCTGGCCCCGGATGAAAATACAGCCCCAAAGGCAAATTGCAGATGCATAGGCCTCCAGAAGGTCCTGACTGCAGAGTCACCAACCCCGAGGAGCTCTGGAACCCCTTTCTCTGGGCCCCTGCTGGGACGCACCCTAGGACTCTGACCTGGTCAGGTCAAGGGGAGCAGAAGGAAGCCTACACATAGGACCTGTGTGTCCAGCTCTGCATATGTTGTCTTCTAACTGAAGGTGGGGTCTGACCTGCTAAGTCTCCTGACATCACCAGTTACAGGAGCAGAAACCTGAACCACCTACCCATCCCTCAGCCTCCCTTGCTTGTGCACAGGGGCCTCTGACTCTGCCCCAACGCAGATGTCAGGGCACCACAGTTATTCCCTCTGTATGAAGCCTAGTTCTTAGGTGGACACAGCTGGGGTGGGATCTGGGACAGCACCATTGAGAAAGAGACAGGAATTTGCTGGCCATCACCCCCTGTTGAGATTTGGGGACAGTGCTCACTCTTCGACAGGGACTTTCCACTGCCCTGTGGTGGGCTAGGGTATGAGCCACCCATCTGCAAAACTATGCTCTGTGGTTGGAGCCCATAGCACAGATTTACCCTGCCTCTGTCTGACTGCCTTGACTTGGGAATGCAAGGCTGTGTGTCAGGGGACTGGCCATATAGGCTGGTGGGGTCACGGTGGCATGGTGGGTAGGCGGGCTACGTGAGGAAACGCTGTCCTGCCCCGCAGTCCTCTGTGTGATGGAGGTGCAGTGGTGTACCATCTCAGACCCGGAACAGCAGAAATGCAAGGACATGAGCAAAGCTTTCCAGGGAGCTGGAATTCAGCCCTCCCTCCTCTGCGTCCAGGGCACCTCCACTGACCACTGTGTCCAGCTCATCAAGGTGAGGCCTCTCCCTTCTGACTGTTCCCCACCCCTGGCCCAGACAAGAGGGCTCTGACTCAGGAGGAATGCACAACGGGCCTATTCACTGGGAAAGAGGCCACGTTCCTCTGCCAGGGTTGGTCGATACAATCTCCTCCCGAGTTTCCCTAGCAGCAAACGCCTGAACTTTTCCTGCCAAATGGGAGGTGAGGAGGGGCTGTAGTCCAGATGGGCACCAGGGGCGGAAGGAGGAAGTGGAAAAACCCCTGGTGGGACTTCACTTGCACAATGGCCCTTCTAGGATGAGGACAAGGATGCTACCCCCTCGTGGGGGAGAGAGCAAGTCGTAGTGACAGTCCTTGCTTGCTGGCTTTTCCATTTATTTATTTATTTATTTATTTATTTATTTATTTATTTATTTATTCATTTTGGTTTAAAGACAGGATTTTTTCTTTGTAACCCTGTCTGTCTTGAAACGTACTCTGTGGACCAGGCTGGCCTTGAACTCAGAGATGGACCCCCACCCCCACCTCTGTCTCCTCAGTGCTGGGATTAAAAGCATGTGCCACCACCTCCCAGGCCTAGCTTGGTTTTCTACTGCTGCGATAAACACCATGACCAAAAGCAACCTGGAAGCTTACAGCTTCCAGTCCATTATGAAAGGAAGACAGAGCAGCAGCTAAAGGCAGAAACCTCGTGTCAGGAACTGAAGCAGACACCATGGAGGAATGCGGCTCACTAGCTTGCTCCTCTTGGCCTCGCTCAGTTTGCCCTCTTATACAACCCCAGCCCAGGGATGGCCCCGCCCACCCTGGGCTGGCCCTTCCATATCAACCACCAATCAGGAAAATGCTCCCCAAGCCAATCTGATGGCAAAGTTTTCCCCTTCTCAGATGACTCTAGCTTGTGTCAAGTTCAAGGGAAGTTTAAAAAAAAAAAAAAAACCTAGACAATGCAGTGACGTAATGTCCCATAGTGGTCGCTCACTGCGTGGAACTTTCCAGAATGAGATTTGTAAGGTCCAGGAGGAGACCCTCATTTCAGAGCCCTGAGAAACTGAGGTGGGAAGGCAAGTGTGGGTGATGGGAGACCTGTTAAATTAGTACTAACCAAGGGGTTTGGGGATTTAGCTCAGTGGTAGAGCGCTTGCCTAGCAAGCACAAGGCCCTGGGTTTGGTCCTCAGCTCCCGGAAAAAAAAAAAATTAGTACTAACCATTCTCAGCAGGACGGGATGGCGAACGGTAGGCACCACGGAACAGGTACTGGGTCTCCATTGCAGTCTGGCCCCAGGGAGGCCTCTGCAAACTAATCATCTAGTGGGGCCAACCCTCTCTGAGGGCAGAAGGCAGCAAGGAGTGACAGTTCCTCTCAGCTTTCTCCGTCATGAGCTATCTTGGCGGGAGACTGGCTAGGGACTGGGGCGAGAAGCTGAGAACGTCACCGTGAAGAGACACCTTTCTGCTATAGCTTCATTTTGTACCTACTGGTTCCTCACTGGGCACATCAGTCATGATCCTGTAAAATGAACAACTGACTTCTTTTTTTTTAAATGTGTTATTCTATGTATGTAAATACAATGTCACTCTCTTCAGACATATCAGAAGAGGGCATCAGATCCCATTACAGATGGTTGTGAGCCACCATGTGGTTGCTGGGATTTGAACTCAGGACCTCTGGAAGAACAGTCAGCGCTCTTAACCACTGAGCCATCTCTCCAGCCAACAACTGACTTCTTAAAGAGCACAGGTTACCACAGCAGCGTGAGCTCTTGGCCTGATAAAGGAAGCCCTGGACCCTTAGAGCAAGGCCAAGGCCAGGCTCCTGGGCCAGATGAAGTGGGCCATGTAGCCCTCCCACTCGTCTTGAGGGGCTCTGGCTGCCTATGGGTGTCACGCACGGAGTGCTGGCTGAGTGGACTGACTTACCTTCATTCTCCATTAGGACCGAAAAGCGGATGCCATCACCCTGGATGGAGGAGCCATCTATCAGGCTGGCAAGGAGTATGGCCTGAAGCCAGTGGTGGGTGAAGTCTATGACCAAGGTAAGGGGTCAGGGGCGGGAAGAAGCAAAGTTCCCTCACAGAAGTCAGCTGGCATGTGACCCTGGAGCCCTAGCTGGTCATTAGCTCCATAGAACACTTCTGGGGGTCCAGCCGGAAAACCCCCTCGTTCTCACTTGAAGCCTTTAGGTGGGGGAACCAGGGACTTGGAAGCTGAGTTTGTTTTCCCTGGGTGGCCCGACAACACCACCCCCGCTTTTGTCCCTACTAAGGGGCAGTACCCGGCCTGGGGCAGAGTTAGGTGGAATCCAATAGGCAGGTGCCTGGTGACCAAGGCGCCCAGATATACACTTACTTCAGTGCCCCTATCAGAGGCAGCTTGTGGGGGGCGGGGATGGGGAGGGGAGGGGTGAGAGCAGAACCCAGCGGAAACACCACAGCTGGAGCAGGCTCCTCACCCCAACCCATGTCTCCCAGTAGACTTACCCTCCATGCTGGAGTCCCTGTCTGGACCCGCTCCGTCTGTCTTCCTCAGCTCATCCAAGGCCCAGCCTCTGTGGTCAGCAATGCAGTCCTCTCGTGCGCTCCCGGGCCCCTCCTATCTTTGCAAAGGCCTCTGAACTGTCACTAAAGCTCTGATTCACCTCCATGAGCCTAAGGCCTGATCCCTTTGCCTTACTGACCCCAAATGGAGCCTCTGCCCAGCCTCTTCACCCTCCGGCTGGTTGCTAATTGAATTTGTGACAGTCCCATGGCACAGAACATAGTCCAGCACAGGGAGTCTTTCCTTGAAGGCCACCAACAGCCCTGGATCACTGGCCCCTAGCATAGGGGTTAACTCAGCACCCCATTGAGCACCTACTGCCCCCTGGTTAACCTGTTCCCTGGTTGGGAAGCCCTGATCCAAAGGCAAGAGTTAGAGACCCAACATGCACCCCAAAGCCCAGTTCCTCACAGGGCAAGGGCTATGAAGGACAAAAGCCAAGAGAAAGAGGTGCCAGGGAGCCTCCAGAGGAGGGCAGAGGGGAGGCTGATGGGGCAGAGCTTGGATGAGGCCTTGATGGCTCTAGAAACTAACAAGAGAGGCCGCCGTTTTATTTTCTCAAACCCAAGTGCGCTCTGATTGTCCCATGACCACACAGTGTGTAAGAGAGGAGGCAAGGAGGAGGAGAGTCTCTGGAGTTGTTATGCCTTTTCTGATTGGTCCTTCTCCACAGTGGCCCTGGGGTCTCATGCAGCTGCAGAGCCAGAGTGAGAGCTATTTGGGGTCTTGAGTGACTTAAGGTCACACCACACTCCCTGTGTCTCCTCACTTCCGTCCCCACTGCTTAGCACCTTGACATAGTTTGTCCTACTGCGGGGAGCACCTTGGGCTTCTCCCTCAGCCATCCTCTCTCCAGAGCCACGGTGCCCCTCCCTCCTTCAAACCTCCAAGTTCTCCTAAGTGCTTCTGGGAACCGAAGGCGCCCCTGACTTGAGCAAATGGAGACCCAGCTATGGCCAGATGGCTTGAGAAAGAAAACGGGAGCGGTTGAATGAATTACTTGTCTCTCTCCAAGTTCATGAGGTGGAGGAGGAGGGAAATTGTGGGGGTGGATCTTGTGGTGAGATAGATCCTGCCTTTCAGCTGTCAGTGATGGAAAACCAAGCACACGTGTGTGTTCATCTGTACATGCACAGACACGCATGCACACGCATGCGCACGCAGACACACACTTCCACTGAAGACCGTCTCCCACGGCCCTTGCTGTCCTCACCCCTCACTTCTTGCCTCCTAGACATTGGGACTTCCTATTATGGGGTGGCTGTGGTCAGGAGGAATTCCAATGTGACCATCAACATCCTGAAGGGCGTCAAGTCCTGCCACACTGGCATTAACCGGACTGTGGGCTGGAACGTGCCTGTCGGCTACCTCGTAGAGACTGGCCATCTGTCAGTGATGGGCTGCGATGTGCTCAAAGGTGAGAACTTCAGGACCAGCTTGAAGCCAGCTCCTCTCTCTGTCTCTCTGTCTGTCTCTCTGTCTGTCTCTGTCTCTCTGTCTCTGTCTCTGTCTCTCTCTGTGTGTGTATGTGTGTGTGTGTCTCTATCTCTCTCTGTCTCTCCCTCCCTCCATCCCTCCCTTCCTCTCACCCGCTCCCTCCCGGCCCCCTGGGAACCTGCAAAGCCCCACCTCCTTCAGGAGCCTCCTTGACTGACACCAACGAAGCCACGCCCTCTACTCTGCTGATTGGCTACTACAGAGCAGGACTCAGGCTAGCTTATTCCCTTGTCCCAAGCAACACAGCCTGGTGCAAGACCCAATCACAGTTATAGGAACAGGACCAAGAAGAGATCGACCTGGTGTGGGCTGCTGAGGGTGGTTTCTGTCTAGACATGTATCCCGAGCTCTCGGGAGAGAACTACATTTTCAGGACCCAGACAAGCTGCTGAATTCACCCATAAAAACCCCCAAGTGACTGTGGGTTTAGCCATGGTGTAACTGACGACCGGGGATATCCTAAATCCGTAACCTCTCAGGGTGGCCAAATACCAGTCATGAGGGCAAGCATTTGTGGAAACGTGTTTCTGGAGCCTTACTAATGAAGGAAAGAGAAAACAAAGCAAACTCCACGAAAATTGCAGTTCAGAGGCTTAACTGCCCAGGCGGCTTCTCCAACCCCTCCCCGTCTTTTGGTAAGATTGCTGGCCCCTGGTTTCAAAATGAACTCTACAGTGAGAACAGAATCCAGTTCACATTCAGTTGTCCTGTGAAGACATTTAGAGAAAACTTTTTCTCAGCCGCAGCAACAGCCCCACCCGGGTCCCAGTCTGGGAACACTGATGTGACCCAGTCTCCCAGTTTCTTCACTTGACTCTGAAAGTTGGTGACTGGGCTCGTGCCGTTCTTGACTCTCCAGGGTGGGGTCAGTGACCTCTCTTTGCTCCTCCCACAGCCGTTGGCGATTATTTTGGGGGCAGCTGTGTTCCTGGAGCAGGAGAAACCAGCCATTCCGAGTCCCTCTGTCGCCTCTGCCGTGGTGACTCTTCTGGACACAATGTGTGTGACAAGAGTCCCCTAGAGAGATACTATGACTACAGTGGAGCCTTCCGGTGAGGGGGACTGGGGGAGGCAGGGTGCAGCAAGAGAACCCAAGGGGTGCAGGGAAGTGGTTGTGGGCTGCAGGGCATCAAAGAGCCCTTTGTGCAGAACTGTGCTCGTTTATAAACATGAGACGGGAAGGGGCCAGGCTGAATTTGCTCACAAAGTCAACAAGTTTGGTGGATTTAGAAAAGGGAAGTCTCTGACCAAGGAGAATGGAAAAAGCCATCTCAGGCTGCTCCTGGGTCCCCATTCTGATGTTTGAGCATCTGGGAGGGCGGTGAGATGTTACTGGACACCAGAGCTGGCCTTTCTCTATGCTGGTCCTGACAGGCACATTAGTCTTCCATGACTGAAGAGTCTCAAGGGCTCGTGTCTAATCCCATGTCTCCAGGAGGGTTCCCAGTCCCTGTAGCAGTCAGTCAGTCCACACCCAGGGTGGGAGGCTTATTGGTGGCCAGGAAACATGGTTTTGACCACAGAAGTCCTTACTACTTCCTCATGTCCCTGGCTTCCCGATGTCCCTGGCTTCCCCATGTCCCTGCCCCTTCTACTTTGTGCCCTCCGAGGCCTCCATTCTGATATCAACCCCCACGCCAGTCCAGTCTGCTAATTTTCTGTCTGTGGGGACCCAAGAAGTCCCATTACCCAGTAGTTCCCAACCTGCCTCCCATATTGGGAGAATATATGAAAGTCGCTGGTTTTTTTTTAACTTGGAATATTTGGGTACGGCATGAGAAGCCTTCTAGTCCAGTCCCCTGTATCAGAACCCTCTTCAAAATACCTTGGGTTGTCTGGACTTTGGATTGCCGAAGGAGGCCAAGGGAGGCAGCACGGAACTTGCACCGACTGTAAGAGACCCCAAATTCTCAGAGAAGCCCCACCCTGCCTACCTTCCTGGCCCACAGGACACACGATGGCTAGGATGAGTCTACAACCTGGCAAAGCCACACAGCCAACCATCTGGGAGCAGGCCCAAGAACTGCAGAACTGTAAAATAGACCCCCTAGGGTCACCCGCTACAGCGCTACTCAAGCCCCCAGGGTAGAAGATAGGAGGGATTGAAGGCCGGAGCAGGGTCAGGCGGGATGGAGCGGCAGTAGTGGGGGTCATGCCCCGCCCGGGCTCACAGCTTCTCCTACACAGGTGCCTGGCGGAAGGAGCCGGTGACGTGGCCTTCGTGAAGCACAGCACAGTGCTGGAGAACACTGATGGTGAGGAGGGTCGGGCTCAGCTGCCCAGGTTGACCCCAAATGGTTTGCAGCACTGTGGTCCAGCGCTGCTCTGAGTCTCCTTGGGGGAACTCTGGACAAGTCCCACAGTCTACCAACCGAGCTAAGGCCGGTCTCACCATCGGCAGTCCTGCTTGGTGCGGCGAGGGTCGGGGCAAGCAAGGCTCTGCTCTAATTGTGTAGCATTGGGTTCTGGCCCTGTCTACTCAAGTCTGCAAGCCCCACGCTAGACGCCGCAGGCTGTCCTGTCCCTTCCTGGCATTTCCCCTGTGACCTGGCCTTTCCCTGGACAGTCTTGCTTTAGAAGGGTTGTTCTAGTATGGTTTCTCTTGTTGGTTTTGTTTTTAACTTTTTTAGTAGCTGACCTTTAGAACTCTCAGGCAGATAGTGCCACGTGCTTGTAATCCCAGCCCTTGGGTGGCCGAGGCAGGAGGATTGCAGGCAAGTGCTAGGATTACCTGCGTAGCTGGAACAGTCCCTCCGTGTGGAACCTGAAGATCAGTAGGCAGCTTTTCCTCCTAATCTCAAATTGAGATTATGTGCGGCAAGATTTAGCTTTCTCCCACCAACTCTGCCTGGTTAGCATGTGCGAGCCTTACCCTCTTTGCTTTTGGTTGCATTTCTTGGTTTTATGGTTGTCTGGGTTTGGGGAGTCGTTTTGTTTATTTCTAAAATGGGGGTCTTTTTTTAAATTTATTATATATGAGTACCTTGTAGCCGTCCTCAGACGCACCAGAAGAGGGCATCAGATTCCATTACAGATGGTTGTGAGCCACCATGTGGTTGCTGGGAATTGAATTCAGGACCTCTGGAAGAGCAGTCAGTGCTCTTAATCGCTGAGCCACCTCTCCAGCCCTAAAATGGGGGTCTTAAAGCAGAAAGAATTGTCAGCCCTACAAAAACGAAATATCCTGAATACACACTGGGAGGTTAGTTATACAAAACAAACAAACAAACAAATAAATAAATGAAAGTGTAGTCTAGGGGTTGGGGATTTAGCTCAGTGGTAGAGCGCTTGCCTAGCAAGTGCAAGGCCCTGGGTTCGGTCCCCAGCTCTGAAAAGAAAAAAGAAAAAGAAAAAAAAAAGAAAGTGTAGTCTAGATTATAAACCTTTCAGCGCAACAAGTGCTAGGGTTGTAGGTATGTCCAGCTGCCGCCACAGCCTGCTCTTCCTTCTCTTCGTGTTTTAAATAATTGGCCAAAGACATGCCAGGTTTAATTATGTAAACACTGTCCAACACTCAGCACTTCAGCATTTAAAAAAGAAAGAAAGAAGGAAACCAAGCCAGGCAGGCTGGTGCAGGCCTTCAATCCATCACTCAGGAACTACAGCCCAGCTTGGTCTTCATAGCAAGTTCCAGACCCACTGAGGCTACATAGTGAGTCTCAGGGACCGTAGAGATCACTGCTCTTCCAGAGAACCTGGGTTTAACTCCCAGCACCCATATGGTGCCTTGTGTCAATCTATAACTCTGCTTCCAGGGATCTGATGCCCTTTTCTGGCCTCAGTGGGTACCTGGTACACACGTGGTACATAGACATACACGCATGCTAAATACCCACACACATGATAGATGTAAAATTTATATTCTACCTTGTTTTTTAATCAACATTGTAGCATGAGTGGGTTAGAAAAATGACCATCAGGGAGAATAAACCAAAATAGTAATGTTTAGAGCTTTGGGCAAAGTTTGGGGCCACAGTTCTGAGGAGAGTCTGTCAGAGGTGATTCGCTGTGCCTTCTGCACCCTGACCCTGTAGCCTGCACCCTCTCCTCTACACCTACACCTACCCCTTGCCCCTGCACCATGCACCCTCTCCCCCGCACCTGGCCCCCTGCCCCTACAACCTGCCTCTTTGCTACATTTAACTCCCTCATCCAAAGGAGCTCTAGTCTTACTCTTACCATCCTTAGGTAGCCATATTTGTGTGCTGTATTATGGCACACTCCCTCAAATCCACCTTAACATAAACTGGAGAAAGGGAGAACGTATACAGAAAAGGCGGGGTGTACAGCTCCCCGCATGAGTGCTAGGTCCCACCACCAAAATACCCAGCCTCCTCCAGACCCCTTCCACCACCACCCCCCATGAATGCAGGAGCTGACTCCCCAGTTCCTACCTTCCAGGGAAAACCCTGCCTTCCTGGGGCAAGGCCCTGATGTCACAGGACTTCCAGCTACTCTGCAGGGATGGCAGCCGGGCTGACATCACTGAGTGGAGACGATGCCACTTGGCCAAGGTGCCTGCTCATGCTGTGGTGGTCAGGGATGACATGGACGGAGGCCTCATATTCCGGCTGCTCAACGAAGGCCAGGTGAGGCGGAAAGCTGTGCTCTAAATAACCCTGGGGCCTCGGGGTGAGGGCTCAGGACGAAGGTTCAAAAGGGCTCGATCTGGAACAGACCCAGATGGGGCCATCAGCCGAGGTCAGTGTGAGAGCATGAGAAGTGGGTATTTTACAAGCTGGCAGGGCAGGGGGATAGCCAGAGCATGGGCATGCCTCAGTCTCAGCACTCCTCAGTAGAAGCCCTTCCTACGTGTGCCTCTGAGAATCAAAACCACAGTTAATGAGCAAATAAGAGAGCAACTGTGCCCTTGGCTGACTGTGGCGAACAGCGTTTTGTAGAGACCCTGCAATGTCAGCCACTGCCCAGCCATCACTGGGGCTTATGACCGTCTACATCTGGACTGCAAGCCCTGTGATCTAATGGTGGGGGCTGATGAGGTAGAGGTGGGGGGAACAGAGGAGCAGGGAAGGTCCTGTGGAGAAGCAGCAGAGCAGGCACCTGGCCTGAGGTCACAAGGAGGAGTTACAGGTGATAGACTCTGGAGGAAGGGGACGTGGCCCGCAGCAGCCTCGCCACCCTGGTTTTTACCCTTGATGTGCAGCTTCTGTTCAGCCACGAAGACAGCACCTTCCAGATGTTCAGCTCCAAAGCCTACGGCCAGAAGAACTTGCTGTTCAAAGACTCCACCTTAGAGCTCGTGCCCATTGCCACACAGAACTATGAGTCCTGGCTGGGCCAGGAATACCTGCATGCCATGAAGGGGCTGCTCTGTGATCCCAACCGTGAGTCTTCCTGTGCCTGCCCTTGCCGGCTGCGTCTCTGCCTGGATCTAAGATGGTGGGATTCTCTATGAGGCTTGCTAGGGCAGAACACCTATGCAGGCAGTCTGCTATGTACCCTGTGGCCCCTGGAGAACCTGTTACCTTGCTGCTTGGAGGTGTGGAGGGGAAGCAATCCTATAGTGAGGTCTGTGGAACCCTGCGAGACTCTCCAGGGTCTGGGACGCAGGTCTTTGGAGCCTGTTGTAGAACTATCATTCCACACCTCCCGCTCCTCCTCCTTCACCTTACGGGCCTAGGGGTTATCTCGTCCCTGGATTATTACAGTAGCCTGTAAGTGGGCTTCCTGCCTCCAGCCCTCATCCCTACATATCTCCCACCTACACCCAGGGAAATAGAATGTGAGACCAAGTTCAACACACAGCAGCCAGTCTGCCTCAAGGGTCTCAGCTTTCCATACAAGGAAATGGGTGAATAACATATCCTGGGCACATGGCTAAGAAGACCCAGAATTTCCCCGAGCCCTGATTTGAAAGGCTTCCTGTTGGTGTACTAGCCCCCGTGTGCACCCTCCACAGGGCTGCCCCACTACCTGCGCTGGTGTGTGTTGTCGGTGCCCGAGATCCAGAAGTGTGGCGATATGGCTGTGGCCTTCAGCCGCCAGAGTCTGAAGCCAGAGATCCAGTGTGTGTCAGCCGAGTCCCCTGAGCACTGCATGCAGCAGATCCAGGTACGCTGCTGTGGGCTGGGGAGGGGGCACCTTGTATAATCCCCACCTCTCACGCCTCTGTGGTCAGGGCTGGAGAGGGTCCTATGGCAAACTCACAGAGGAAGGCAGGAGGAAAGACCATAGCTGGCTGAGGACAGACCTTCGGTCCAAGAAAGTCCCTTCTCCCTTCTGAACCTGTTTCCCCCATACATGGTGCGAGTGGGGGAATCACCATTTGCTAGACGTTTCTCATGGCCACTCACCCTTAGAAATAGATCTCACAGTGTTTGAGGATCTATTGCACAAAATAGGAATTTAAGAGGAATCTAGGAAGACTATGCGTCCTACGTATGAAGGGATAGAAAGGATGCTTGGAATCTCTTTTCACTGCGTTTGATTTTGGTCTTTTCCCTGAGCACTTGCTAAGACACCCACTAATCCAGGAGGAAAACTCTAGCCTTTGCTCCATCCCATTCAGTTCTTTCTCCTGGCAAAGGGAGGCTGGGAGGAGAGG
The DNA here is from genome assembly GCF_011064425.1 of Rattus rattus. Classification (NCBI taxonomy): domain Eukaryota; kingdom Metazoa; phylum Chordata; class Mammalia; order Rodentia; family Muridae; genus Rattus; species Rattus rattus. The sequence goes on from NC_046157.1 coordinate 16,729,818, forward strand.
GTGTCTATTCCCTGATGCCCGGCAGACTGGTCTATTTCTGGGTAGCTCTTTCTGAATGCCACCTTGCACAGTCTTCACATGATTGAAAGGAGGCACCCAGACCTGTGGAGAGAGGAGCAGAGCCTTCCCAGCCACCCTCAGAAACCCAACAAGAAGCCAGGCAGACCATAGTCCTGGCATCCCAGGCTCTGGAGATGTCGTCCAGTAGGGCGCCCACTTCCTTCACTGAATTACACAGTGACTGGGACTGGGTCTACGGGTTTAGCCTCTGTATCCTCATTGGTATCACCGAAGGTGTCAGAAAGCCTCTCTGAGTGAGGAGAAAGCCTTAGAGATGCACCCACTGGGACAAACACCTCTACCTGTTGCCCACACCACAGCTACAGGGTGCCCTCAGGGCGCCTGGACCCCTCTTTCCCCAGTCTGGCCCCTTTCTTGTGGTTTGTCATACTTGTGGCTTTATTACCACACAACCCCCAGGCTAGGGTCAAACAGCTTTAGAATGAGCGAGCGGGGTGGGGTGTAGGTGACCTGGAGAGGTCCAGTGTGTTCTAAGAGCTGCCTGCTGCCTTTTCTTCGTACAGCCTGTTCCTGGGAATCCTGAGGCCCCAGGGCTGTCACCTTTTAATCTCTGGGCCAGTCCACCATTGCAGCTGTGTTTTGTCCCTGAAGTGTGCTACCCACAGAAGAGTGCTGATAGACCTCAGGCCTCTGGGGGATGGCAGTCCCTGGGGACCACACAGTAGGGCAAGAACGGTGCTGTGCAAAGGAAGGATGTGGGAAAATCTCAGCAGCCACGCTTGGAAAGCTGGAGAAGCTGCCGGGAGCTGGGTGCCCCCACCTGTATTGGCTGCCCTTAGCCTTTCAGCAACCGCTGCGCCTGGCATCTTCACAAATGCAGAAAGGGATAGGGTAGGGACAGAATGGAGTTCTCCCAACTGGGGTGACTCCCAAAGGAAGAGAGGCTGGGCACACGAAGGGCTGAGCCCTGCCACCTTCAGGGATTCCTGCCATATTGGGCCCCCCTCTGCTCCCTGCAGGCTGGGCACATCGATGCTGTGACTCTGAGGGGCGAAGACATTTACAGGGCAGGAAAGGCGTATGGCCTGGTTCCGGCGGCTGGGGAGCTGTATGCTGGTGCGTATACCTGTCCCTGCCTGGTAGCTGATTCTTTTGTAACTCTAAAGCTGTCTAAGAACTTCCAACTGGGCTTCCGTGCCTGTCTGGAGCACTCTGCCAGCCTCCTGGTGAGAAGCCAGCCCCTCCCACCCCAGGCCTCAGTTACCCATCTGTGCAATTTGCATAACTCAAACCGTCTACAGACTTTCTGGACAGGGGCAAGGAATTGTTCTAGTCTTCGCAGAGCCCTGTCTTCTAACTTTCAAACTCCTTAACAACTCTAAAAGCCCTTCTTCCTAGCCAACCCAGGCTATACACAGAGACCACCCCACAGTTTGCAAGGGTGACCTTGCCCTCTCCCTGACATGATGTGTGGAGCCCTCTGCTTGTGAACTCATTCACACCTCAGTGGTTTGGGCTTGACTTTGTCCTCTTAAGGATAGACCTTAGGACATTTAGTCCCTTCCGCTTGGCGATGAGAAATCTCCGGGCTTTGAGAATGTGTCTGCAGGTCTCAGCTGTGCCTGCTTTCCTCTCATAGAGAGAGAGAAAAAAATAGCAACTGGGTGTGAGGAAGGCCATGGGTGAGGGCTCCTGGGGTGTTCCAGGTGAAGAGTGGAGACACCAGCTGCCCCCTGGAGACCCCGGGACATCAGCCTGGGCTTACGCAACCCCAAGATGAGACAGCACAGCTCTCAAATAGGAGGGGACAGTTGAGGCATGAATCGAGCTCTGATAAGGGGTCCCTTTCAAGATGTTCATCTCCCTGCAGAGGAGGACAGGAGTAATTCCTACTTTGTGGTGGCTGTGGTGAGGCGGGACAGCTCCTACTCCTTCACCCTGGACGAGCTTCGCAGCAAGCGTTCCTGCCACCCAGGCTTGGGCAGCCCTGCGGGCTGGGAGGTGCCCATAGGCTCCCTCATCCAGCGGGGCTTCATCCGGCCCAAGGACTGTGATGTGCTCACAGGTATCTCCCTCTGAGGGACACGGATCCTGAAGCTCTCTGGGATCTGATGGGGGAGGTGGTCAGCTCTGAGGGCTGGGGGCCTTGTGAAACAACCCTAACAGGTCACCTGTTCTTGACATGGTCCTAGGAGATATCCCCACCCCCATAGCTTCATGATATGTCTAGGTGTTCCGTTCCCTCAATTACTAGCATTTACACTGAACAACAAGAATGGGCCTGGGTTGTCCCCATGCCTAGCAGCCCCAGGGCATCTGCAAACCTCATTGGAAAGTAGCTCGATATGCACTTTTGTGCCCAAATATCTAAGTGCTAAGACAGGGATAGAATAAGAAAGGTTTGCTAGTTGCCCACCACACACGTTTCACGCAAAGCTCTCCCCGAGTTCTCACGGTCCAAAGCCAGTGAGGTCCTCGAGTTGACTGGCCACACACCTCTCCTGGCTGATAACTCAGAGAAAAATAAACAGTTTTTCTTATCTTGAAGCGCACAGAAAGCACTAGAATTGGCCATTCTCTCTCCCGACAGCAGGCAGTTGCTCTAATAGGGAGACTACATCATAAGATTATGACCTCCCCATCCCTGAGGAACTTCAGGCCAAGGCCTGTGGGAAGGTGGGGATGGCGACGCAGCCTGCCCATCTCCTTCCTCTTTCTACTGATCCCTCACCCCATCTTTTCCACCCTGCCCCAGCGGTGAGCGAGTTCTTCAATGCCAGCTGTGTGCCTGTAAACAACCCTAAGAACTACCCTTCCTCGCTGTGCGCGCTCTGCGTGGGAGACGAGAAGGGCCGCAACAAGTGTGTGGGCAGCAGCCAGGAGAGATACTACGGCTACAGTGGGGCCTTCAGGTACTTGGTGGCAGCTGTGGCACAGGGGTGGTCTTCTAGCCTGGGCCTGCAGCAGGACTGTCCTTCTGACGGCTAGCCTACCCTCTTTGTGTGACAGGTGCCTTGTGGAGAATGCAGGGGACGTTGCCTTCCTCAAGCACACGACTGTCTTTGAGAACACAAATGGTACACAAGGGAGCTTGGGTTGGAGCAAAAAGCAAGAGTGGGGGTGAGGGTTTGAGGTCTCCAGAGCAATCCAGGCACGGGGTGTTGCTGGGTTTAGAGTCTGAGCAGCAGTCAAGAGAAGCTGAGTCTGGAACCCTCTAACCCCATGAGCTCAGCGCCCCCTCCCCCCAGGAGCCACAATCTGTTCTTACAGATTTTGGGGACAGAATTCACATTCATGTCCTGCTGCAGTGTGACACCTGCGTCTCGGCGGGTCTGCGGGTATTTACGGGGCCCTGAGACCTGTGGGCTCTCTTCTCTGATCACTGGTCAGAAGCAGGTCAGCACCCTGGGCAGGGAACTCCACTCAAGTCTCCCCAAGGCAGGGCCCAGCCAGGTTTATCACACAAAGGATTGTGTTTCCTGCAGTCACCGTCCCAAGCCCAGACACTCAGGTTCCCCAAAGCATACAGAACCTCTCGGCTTCCGCCCCGCACCCACTCAAGTGGAGAAGCCACGTCTGTGTTAAAGCTGGAGTCCGTGCCCACGGCACCTTAGCGTTAGCGCTTCTGTCTGCCCTGCTGTGCCCTGGCTTTGACATTCCAAAAACCCACACTCAGTTGTCTTTGCCCTTTCTTCATGCTGTCTTTCCAGAGATACCACAAAGGGCACAGCTGCAGCCCAGAGCAGGGAGGAATTAGACACTGAGGGGAAAACTCAGTAGTTAAAACTCAGATCTGATATGCAGTGCTCAGAGGTCACTGAGGTCACAGGACATGGTCCCAACAGAGCTAGAGACATAACCCAGCCTCCCTGCCCAACCTCCCACCCAGAACCATAGAGCCCACCCTCTAGAGAAGGGAGCTGGCCTGGTTCCCCAAGCCTGGTAGTGTGTTGGAGAAGGCAGTGGGAGATCACATGCCATGACACTCGTGACTCCCAGGGCCCTTTAGTGTCTTTGGCTCTATGTGGGACCCACCTGGCATTCCCTCTGGAAAGGGAGACTGAGTGACAAAGATGATGTGACTGAGTCCCAGGAGTAGCTTTTCTTGGGAAGCACTGAGAGCAGTCACCAGCGTCAACATCACCGCATGCTGCTTGAAAATGCATACTCCCGGGGGTTGGGGATTTAGCTCAGTGGTAGAATGCTTGCCTAGCAACCACAAAGCCCTGGGTTCGGTCCCCAGCAAGAAAATGCATACTCCCGTCTCGTCTCCACCCAAGAGTTAGAGTGAGCTTCTTCACAGACAGTGCCCTTGGGACTGTGCCTTACACACATGGCTGATGTCACATCCTCTACCTTTTGAGAACTTAGCTTTCAGAGTCACCCCATGCCTAGATTCAAGGGCATACATAAGCCACAGATGGGAATTCTTGCTCAGGGAGACGGGAGGGAACCATAAAGATATCAAGATCTGGCACTCTGCAGGCTGAGGCAGGAGGATCATAGTTCGAGGCCAGCTTAGGCCATATTGCAAGAGCCTGTCTCAAAAACGATTTTCTTAAGAGCCCTCCCTGGTTTTGTAACTGTAAAGCGTTGTAAAGTGGAGGTGACAGTCCCCCACCTCACCCCCACCCTGTGTCATAGGCAGGGGCTGCAACCCATGCCTGTCATACTGAGTCCTCAGTGTCACATTCAACCACAGCGCTTGGGATATGCCCAGACATTACCACCTCGTCCCAGTGAAGGCTCTCACGAATTTCTCTCCCCCTTCTTCCCACCCCATACTGTCCCTCAGGTCACAATCCTGAGCCCTGGGCTTCTCACCTCAGGTGGCAAGACTATGAACTACTGTGCCCCAATGGGGCCCGGGCTGAGGTAGACCAGTTCCAAGCTTGCAACCTGGCACAAATGCCATCCCATGCTGTCATGGTTCATCCAGACACCAACATTTTCACTGTGTACGGACTTCTGGACAAGGCCCAGGTGAGTCAAGCTACAGTGACTTCAGGGAGGGGCAGGTCCAGGCCCCAAGGTGGCTTCCGCCTACCTGGAGCAGAATTCACAAGAAACTGAGGAGGCTAGGGGGCATTGTTTGGTTTTCATTCCAGCCAGGACATTCTCCCAGCAATCATCCCTCTGTCTCCTACATTAACGTTCCTTCTCAGCTGGGCCATCATTCCCAGCAACATATAAACAGCTGCTTCACCAGCCACAAGGGCAAACTAACCCTCCTGGCCTGGCATCTCTGAGAGTTGCAACCCCACCCCTTGACACGGCTGTTATTGGTGGGTGGCCCAGGAGCTCGAACCCAGAGCCCCTCCCTGGAGTTTGCTCCTCCACTCCCTTGGAAGGTAAAACTCCTTAAGCTGGCTCCATGCTCAGACCATCGGTTCTTCTCCTGGTCTCTCTTGGGGATAGCACCACTCCAGACAGTCCTTACTACCTCCCTGAAAACGCTCTTGTCAAGGGACACCATGACCCACATTGCTGACTCCAAGGGTCACTTTCTAGGGCCTCACTGCACCTGACCTCACACCACAGCTCTCTTCTCCTGAGCCTCAAACCCCTTCTCTTTGAAACACCATCTCCTCTGTCTCTCAGATCCCCCATGTTGCTGGCTCCCCTTCCAACTCCATTGATTAGGCTGAATTCAACCTCCTTTGGCCACCAGAACTATAGACTAGCGGAGCCGCCGGACTGTTCCTAAACTGAAATGATACGTGCTCTGCTCATTCCCCTGACAGTCAGTCTCTTCCAGGAGCAACTCCTTCAACCCATGGCTCCCCCCGACTGGTCCCTCACGCTCTAGTTAAATGGGGAAGAATACTGTGTGGGTGTATATTTTTCTGAAAGAGTTGATGAGTTCAGGAGAACCTACAAGTCCCCTCCAAAAAGGATGAAGGCCATGGCCACGTCGTCCTTTCCCCTTGATCACTACCTAACGGTGGGCACACGCTATGCATATTTTCTAGACGACCTTTGTTCACAGCGTTATCTATATCCCAAGTGGTCCTCCAACTCTCAATCCTTCTGCCTCAGCTTCCTGCACCCTGGGACTGTAGGAGCAGGCCACCACGCCTGGCTTGGCGGTGTGGGGGTATTAGGTTATGGAGATGTTCTGGTATTATGTCGCTCCTCCCTCTGGCTGTTTGGGGCTGTCCAAAGCACACTTGGTGCAAGGATTCCCATCAGGGAAGGAAGTGGCGTCACCCCTGTGACACTGAGGGGGCTTAGAGATGACACCGTCAACTCCCTGGTGACAGTACATAAGCCTCTGAGCTTGCTTTGGCTCTCTGGGAAGGACGCCCATAAAAATGGTGAGAAAGCATTGCCAAAAAGGCTGAGATGGGCTGCGCAAGCCTAGCCAAGCCCTTAGTCCTTGCGTCCACACCGACTCCCATTTCCACGTCCTTCTTGCTATATGTCTCCTGCTTCAGTTCTTCATTCAAGAACTGGTCCGGTGGGACATTTCTGGGTGTCTTTGGATGGCGCCTCCATGCAAATCTTTTCCCAGACTCCTTATGACAGAGGCTAAGTGGGTGGCTTCCATGAAAGACTCGGAGCCCTGAAGTGCTTGCTCTCTGGGACCCCACTGAGGTTCTGTAAGCCTAGACACAGCAGCAGTTGCTTTTGACCTTTCCAGGACCTATTTGGAGACGACCACAACAAGAACGGTTTCCAAATGTTTGACTCCTCCAAATACCACAGCCAAGATCTGCTTTTCAAAGATGCTACGGTCCGAGCAGTGCCCGTCCGGGAGAAAACCACGTATCTGGACTGGCTGGGTCCTGACTACGTGGTTGCTCTGGAGGGGATGCTATCTCAGCAGTGCTCGGGTGCAGGTAGGCCTGGTGTGCCAGCGCTTGAGATACCCGTTCAAAGGGCCCTGGGACACCCCAGAATCGTTGGGATGAAGGAGTTTGGAATCAAAACTCTGAGGAAGTTGATGGATATCCCGGGCCTGAGTGAAGCAGAGGTTCCTATTTCAAAAACTGTCGGGGTTGGGAATTTAGCTCAGTGGGTTCGGTCCTCAGCTCCGGGGGTGGGGGGTGGGGGGTGGGACTGTCAAGGTGAAGCCTCCCAGGTCCAAACAGGGAGGCTTGCAGATAATTGAGGCAGGACCCGAATCGACTGGGATCATGAACATAAAAGTTGAAATGATAGTCTTTAGTGGATCTGAGGTAACGACATAAATATGCATGCAGTAGAATTTGGAAGGGAATACATATGTAAAGACCCAGGGAAAGGCAAGATTGTCGGGGTAGAAAGGAGTCTGGAGCTAGCAGAGTACACAGAAATAGCGCTGCCTGTGTGTGAGCACCAAGCCTGCCGCCCACAGGCCCGGTGCTTCCAGCCTTAACTACCTGTCATCCCCCCCACCCCTCCACCCCCAGGGGCCGCGGTGCACCGAGTCCCCCCACCGGCCCTGCTCCTGCTGGCCCTGGCTGCAGGCCTCCTCCCGCGAGTTCTCTGAAGGTGGCTGCGTCAGGCCACGCCCTGCCCAGGAAAAGCTACAGAATCCAACCCAAGAAACCAGGAAATCAGCTAACCCTGCAGGAGAGCGCGAGATGCGATGCGAGAGGCAAGGTGAGAATTCACACGCACAACCCTCCGATGTGCGATTCTAACCCAAAGAGAAATTTCTAGAATCAGGATGATCGTTAAGGCCAAGTCTTCCCACCTGCCGGAGCCCTCAGTACCTGAGGCGACTGGCGAACAGCCCAGTCACTCCTCCCACACTGGTGGCGCCTGCAGCGAACCTGTGCCTCCCTCCCACCTGGAACCTCCCGGCTGGCTGGGGGGTTGGGGGGAAGAGGGGGGGGCTGGTTGCCATGGCAACCGTGGAGCTGCTTCCAGCCTCTGAACGGGTCACGTGGTGGGGGGAGTGCCAAGGAAGGAGCGCAACACCAACCTCCTTGACCCACTACCAGCCAGCAGCCCCTGCTCTTGCTGCCCCACCCCACGCACTCTCCTGTGGACACTTGCTCACCAAGGCTCAGGCCACGCCCTCGGAAGAGCAGGGTTGCCGAGCACATCAGCTTTTGCCATTGACTTCTGTGACACCAACCAAGGACCCCAGCCCACTGGACAACAGATTTTGCCAGACTGGGATGGGAGGAAAGCCAGAGCTGTACTGAGGGGGTGAAGTCTCCAAAAATCCTCAGAGGACGGAAGTGCCCCTCCCAGTAAGAATGTTAATGGGTGAGGAACTTGATGCAGGGAGAGAACTATCCTGCTTAACAGCTCCTGCCTCAAACAGGACTTGCCCTGCCCTGCCTGGACCTCACTGCACAATGAAACTGTCGCCTAGAATCTACTGTTTGCTCTCCTGATCTCATCTCAACATTACCTTTCTCTCTGCCTCATATACCCCTTCCCACAATCAACACACACGCACAGGCACATGCACGCGCACACACACACACATGCACGCACACATGCACGCACGCGCACACGCGCACACAGCACGCACATGTACACACGTCCCTTATCTCTGTGTGAGCATATCTGCTTGTCTGAAGAAGCATGAGTTAACCCAAAATAAGAGCCTTTCATGAACTGGGCTTTAGGACACACCACGGAGCCAAGGGATTGGGAAGAACCCTGTCTTCCCCTGACCTTGCGTGTGTTGACCGGTTGCATCTTTGGAGAGGGTCCCTGGTTCCCAAGAGCTGTGAGAGCCAAGGCCTAGGGAAGAGCCTCTTCTCCGCCATTTTGCCATTGTTCTCTCGAGAACCAGAAAAAGTTTTCCAAAGCTACCAGCTCTTACTCCAAATCGTGTTCCTTTAAAACTAATAAATAAAACGGGGAGGAAATAGGATCAAGCAGCCCTCGTCAGCACACTGGAAGCAGCGTGGGCCTGGAGTTATTTTCGTCTTGGTCTGTGTGGGGGGCCTCAGGATGCTGATGACAGGCCAGGTTCCCAGTGGCTCGCCCCCACCTGTGGGTGCCGGGACAGATCCATACATGGCTACCAGTAGAGAAGGCCTGGCAGTGTCCCAGCCAGAGTCACACAGTCCTGAGGAATCTCGGTCACCATGCTGCTTCGGAGAGCAAGCCCCTCCTCTCAGTACACAGCCATCCATTCTTCCCTGATCTGAGGACTTTCACAGTGAGAAGTGTACTGTGTGTGGGCGGCCGTGCTGCCCAAAGTGTGATGTCTGCGCCGTGTGCCTTCCAGGTGTGATTTTCCAGAGCGCTGTGTAAATGACGTCTGATTGCCATGGGCCACTGCCGTGTTAGTGCTAAAGAAAGACATTGGTTTCTTTTTAAATAAAGCCAAATATCCCTGCATACGCAGAGGCCTGGATCCTGCTGGAAACTGTCTGCCACCTGACTCAGCTTGTTTTCTTCGATGCTCAGAAACCTACCTGCTTCAGGCCCCTGCTCTGCCTCACCCACGATGACGCATTTTCATTTAGAGCCCCATTGGCTGAGATCGAGAGTCAGGGACCACTCTGCACTCCAGCCATCCCGGCCTCCATTCGGTTCCCCATCTGGACCGGTTCTCTGGCCCCCGCAATGCCTTAACTGTCCCCATCCCTGGCTCATGCCAGCTGCCACCACCCCCTCAGCCTCTTGGGTGTCCGCTTCTCTGGGGACTGGATGCAGAGGAGGATAAGAACATCCCGCTGCCCCTGCCCTGTGTCTCCGGAATAAATTCCCACACCGTTTGTTTGGCGAGCTCGCTGTTAACTTACTGGTGGGGAAGGAGGCCCATAGTCCTCACAGTGGGCACTTCTGGCCTGGGCTGAGCTGAAATACAGGTTGACCTCTGTGCTCCTCTCTCTCATGGATTATGGGCCCCTACTGCACTTCCCTCAGCAGGAGGCTGAGGCAGGATGAGCTAGAGTTTGCAGCCAGCCTAGGGTACATATATATCAATGTAGCTGGGTGTGGTGACATATATGTGTAGTCCCAATCCATATTTGGGCACCTGTAATACAGTCAGGAAAATGATTGAAGTTTGAGGCCAGCAAAGGGTATAATTGCCAGACTGTCTCAAAACAAGCAACACCAGGAAAATTCAGTCTTCACAGAATGGATGGCCTGAACTAAAGGACAGAGAATCAGGTAATCTCTTCTTCCCCAACAGCCTTCAGAATGGCTGCTCCACATGCAGAGGCTGTTTCCCATCTGAAAGTTATTGCACTTCAGGGGGGTCCTACACTCTGGAGTCTGTCAGTAGCATAACCTGGAGGCCTTGTCAAAACAAGCTGCTGTGCCCTGCTTGTTCCACAGATCTGGGATAGGAACAGAATTTCTGGCAAACTTTTCACTCTATAGAATGCAGTTAGAGGCAACATTCATTCATTCATTCAGAGCTGTTTAGCAGGTTCCTGCCCCAGCAGGGCATAGGGTTTCTTTGGTCAGGAGAATAAGTAGTCAAAGACCCTTGTGTAGGAAGCTGAGTACAACCTGAAGAGAGAACTGTGGCTTATGCAGTATCCCTGGGGAGCGTGTGTGTGTGTGAGATGTGCTGGAAGATGCCATCACTCAGCTGTGGATAGCAACAAGTCAGCTGCAAAACAAGTCCCGCATAGACCTGTCCCGCTCCAGCCACTAACTCCAGCCCTCACAATTTGGTTATGTCTGGTATATGGCCATATACCCAGCTAAACTATCCACTTGGTCAGGCCTGCTGACACAGGCCAGTAAGTCCATTTTACTCGCAAGACTGGGATAGAAAGTTTGAAAGTTCAAGACCTGCCTCTATTGAATATTAAGTTCAAGGCCAGTCTGTATAATTAAGAAAACCCTGGTTCAAAATGTAAAAGTAAAAGTAACCCCAGGGGCTTGTGAAACTCTTGGGTAGAACCCTCGCTTGGATCCTCAAGGCCTTAAGTTCATTCCCCGATATAGAAAAAGAAGTGATGAGGGTTGGCTAGGGCTGAGAAGGAAATTCAGTTGTAGGACACTCGCCTAGTATGTACAAAGTTCTAGTAAGCATTTCTCAACCTGTGGGCAGTGACCCCTTCAACAAATCCATCTCCAAAAACAATTGTGTTACAATTTGTAATGGTAGAAAAATTATGGTCACAAAGTAGCAATGGAAATAATTCTATGGTTGGGGCTCACCACACCATGAGGAACTGTGTTAAAGGGTGGCAGCATTAGGAAGGTTGAGAACTACTGTTCTGGGTACTCAAAAGTTCCAGTCAAACACATACTAGGTCTGACCAGATAGCTAAGTTCAAGCCAAAGAAAACTGAGTGGAGATCACAGGCTATAAACTTTAGAAGAATTTTAGTTGTCATTTAATAATTTTGTTTCCTAAGAATATCAAATATGAGTGTTGTATCTATAACACTCCCGCCGCCTCCCTCATCCACCTCCAACTACACACACACACACAGAGTAAATAAACTTAAATAAATAAATAAATAAATAACCAACCAGCCTGCTAAAATACATTTAAAACAGCAGCTGGGTTCGCGGCCATGACAGCAGTATACCGTTCACTATATAATTTTGGAACAAATTCTAAAAGCATCTAAATGCATCCCTGGCACTTCCCTTTGCCGCGGACGTCTACAGCCATTATGTAAAAGGTAGGGCTGCCTCCACTGAGGTGGGAAAATCCCTGTGACATACTGCTGAGTAAAAAGAGCAGGTTATGAAACAGTATGTGATTCCATTACCATAAGTCCCCACACTCACACACAATGCTGTCTGGAAGTCTGTTCACCAAACTGTTAACAGCGACACTCTCTAGTTGGTGGGATCGAAGGGAAACTTTCTTTAAACTTTATTTTTAGTTTCTCAAAACTCTTAAGTTTTGAATTGCAAAACGGTTAAAGCAAAATTGCTGAGGACCGTAGCCCAGTGGCCGTGCTGGCTTCCCAGGAGCCCAGCACGGCTGCAAACGAATGGACGAGTTCATTTGCTTTGGAATGGACAAATAAGCTCTAACAGAGATCCACGGTCACAACCACAGGGGCTTCGTCTCTGCTGAAGGTGCCCAGACCTGGAGTCACTCAGCCTCCTGGGAGTTGAGGATCTCAATTCTTTGGGGGTCAACCAACCCTTTTACAGGAGTCACATATCAGATAGTCTGCACGCCAGACATTTATACTACAATCCACAACAGTAGCAGAATTACCGTGGTTGGGGGTCACCAAATGAGTATTAAAGGGTCACAGCGATAGCAAAGTTGAGAACCCCGGCTTTAGGGCCTTCACCTCCTCCCTAATCATCTGCAGCACCCGATAGTTGAAAGGAATCTTCCGGAGAGAAGGAGGGCCCTCGCCTGCCCAGACAATCACAAAGGCCCTACAGATCAACAGAGCTGTGTCCCAACCCTGACACACACACACACACACACACACACACCCCAACTCCCCTGCAACTGCTGGTGGTCCTGAGCCCTCTGTCAGCCTGCAGGCGAGCGGAGAAAGATCACAGTGGGCGGAGTCCATGCTCGGCAGAGTCAGCCTCCTGTGCCAATAACCTACGGCCTTGGAGAGGCTGGGAAAAGCCAGCATCAGATTACACAGGAGGCAGGGACACTAGAAACCTCCAGAGCACCCAAGCCCACCCCTTACCTGACTTATTCACGTACAGCACCCCTCCTCCCCTACCTTCCTAGCTCACAGCTTTATGTGACACACTTTTATGAACCAGTGTGTCCTAATAGCTTGTCCTCTCCCCTCGCCTTGCAGGAAACCAAGGTTACAGCGAGCAGGGCCTTCTCCCAATGGCTTTTGTTTGGTTGGTTTGGTTTGTGGAGTTTTTTTTTTTTTCTTTTTTCTGGTTTTTTGTTTGTTTTTGTTGAGAGAGGGTCTAACTCTGTAGCCCACTCTGGTTTCTAACTCACTGTATAGATGAGGATTCTCCTGCCTTTGCTAACCCAGTGCTGAGGAGATGACTGGCTTGTTTGTTTTTCTGAAGCCAGGTCTTGCTATGTAGTCCAGGCTGTCCTCCAACTTGAGGTCCTCTTGCCTCAGCCTCCTAATGCTATGTTACAGATGTGAGCCACCACACCAGCCGTGCCACACTCTGAAGAACTTTTAGAGGTGCCACAGCTGCATGCCTGACATCCTCATTGCCAGATGACCAGTAGATGATCGAGCTTCAGAACCCACTTTACGCCATTTTCCCAGAATCCTCCCTGGTACCAGTTGTCATAGGTTGATTTGCCCAGATAACGCCACCTTCACCTGACTGTCCTGCCCCCCATAACACCCCTCCATCAAATACAGGTTTGGGGTGGCATGACCTTCAGCAGAGGACAAGTCTCAAAGAAAAGCCCAGCAGGGCACCATCAATGGCCACCACCACTGCCAGCAGCCAGCTGGAAGAATGGGACTTCAGTCCCGGAAGAACATCGGGCTGTGCACCACAGCGCCCCCTACAGGAAGGGAAGCAACCTGCAAGTTCATAATGCTGGAAACAGTGGCGGTGCCGAGCTGGCACACGCCTGGGTTAAATATAGGCCCGTCTAACACTTAAAGGCTTGCCTTTGGCATACTAGACACAACTGGTGAGTGCCAATTTAGCTCCCAAAACAATGTCACGAAAGAAGTATGAGGTGTGGATGTGATACATTGCCCACAGTCAGTTAACAAGTCAGGATTGAGACAGGCAGCTTGACCCTAGAGCTAGTGTATAAAGACCATACTGGCAGCTTTGTGAGGTAGCGTGGGCAGAGCCTGCATCTGCTTTCTCCAGCTCCAATGTCCTGTGGTACCAGGTGCTAGCTGTTAGAACCCAGGTCACCCATCCAGAGCTGGAAAGTAAACAGAGGTCTGTGGCGTTTCCCAAGGAAAAGTACCACCAATTACCAGCTGCGTGACCTCCTCCCCGCTCCCCTCCCCCTCCCGCAGGGAGCTACGTTGTGTTCTCCTGATCTCCAGAGTTTGAATGAGGCTGGAAGACAGGAGCTGGGATTTGAGCACTGGCTGCTGGGAAATCAGCATCCTCGGCAGGGCTGCCTATGATAACTGCTGACGGCCCTCAGGACACTCTGGCCAAAGTCCGGGTGCAATCGCTCTTATCTGTTCTTTCTCCATCTCCGCAATCATCTGGGGGCCACTGAGGCAGGCGCCCCCACAGCAAAGAGGCCTCGAGAACATTTGCTGAAGCAGGAGGCTCTTCCCTGATAACAGAAGGGCTGGCCCTGCCCTTTCCAGATGGGCTGGGCACCAGCTGATCTCTTCGAGGACAGGATTCCACGGGACACTTTTCATAGCCTGAGCTGGCTGCCACGCTAGGCTGGCGGAGCCAGAGGTCCTCTTTCCCTCCTGCCTGGGGTTCCAGGAAGAGAGAGCCCTCTCTCTGCCTTCAGGCTCCTGGCTGAGGGAGCCTGCTACCTCACAGCATAGCATGGGTATCTATGGGAACCAATAGCCTGCAGAACTGAAAAGGGCCACTTGCCCTAGCTACTGTGGCCTGGAGGTTGAGCTGGTTACTGCTTTCAGCAAAGCTCCCAGCTGCACTGTGGGGATACAGGGACGGGGACATGGGAGTGTGGCAGCCCTGAGAACATCTGCACCTCTTTCCCCAGCCTTTCTTCCTGCAGCAACCCATGGAAGTCCCAAGGCTCCTGTCCCGTGAAGGCTTCAGCGCCTTTTTCCTTTGCTAGCTCCATCAGAGGCTACGGACTTTAAGGCCAGCCTGCCTAATTTTCATTGCAGCCTGGATCTCTCCTTAGACCTCACCAGGGACTGTCCTGCCATGCCCCTGCTCTGCGGAATCACTCTTCTTGGGCTACTTTACTGATTTCTCCTAATTTAGATAACATCAAGTTTACAATTTGAGCCACTTAGTTTTGTGGCTGCGAGGCAAACGCCACCGCCAAGTACCGGCCAACACCATCCGTCTCTACAACTCCACCTGCAGCTGGAGCTCTAACACGGCTCAGCATGGCCCCCGCTCCCTCTCCAGGCCCAGGCAACCATCAGTCACTTCCTACTCCCATATCGTATAGGCGGAGTTGTTTGTCCTAGGTTGTTGCAACTGAAGTGTCTTCAAAGTCCACCCAAATCATAATGTCTTCTTAGATTTTCCTTCCTTCACAAGACTAAATACTCTTTTATTGCAAATAGATTTTTTTATTCACTATATCCTGATTATGGTCATTCCCCCCTCCCAGTTCCTCTCCACCTCCCCGCCCATCCGGATACATCTCATTTCTGTTTGAATTCCATCGGCTGAGAATAGGGCCACTACCCCAATCTTCAACCGATTTCGACGAGGCCCTAATTAAACACTGGCCTGGTTGATTATAGTCTAGCCAAGTTCACACCTAGGTTCCCAGGAAAATGACCCCAAGTCATGGTTTGCAGGGACTTAAAAGGGCAAAACCCACCATTTGCCACAGTTCCTGTCAGGTCCAATCAAGGGCAAGCACCCTTGCATTCCTCCCTCCTGCGCACGTGATTGAGCAATAGTGGTGCAGTTCGGTCACACCAACTTGCTTAGGGAAGTGAAAACCTGTGGCTTGTTATCTCCCAAGCAGCCGCCTCCTCAGTCTCAGGAAGTGTCCGTCCTTGGGCAAGGGGCCCACGGATCAGACGCACTTCTGTTTGATGGATCTCTTAGGCACAGCAACTAAAACTTAAAACATGATTTGTCTCTTGCATTGCCTCTCATTAGAAAACAGACATCTGAGGAATAATAATAAAATCTAATAAGATAGAACACAAAACGAATACATCAGAAGAGAGCAAAACCAACAGGAGGAAAAGAACCCAAGAAAAGGCACAAGAAACAGAGAAGCAGAGACCGCTAGATCTCACACCCAGGAATCCCCCAAGAACACTGTAAACTGGAACTCTGATGTCTACTCAAAGGACAATTGATGACAGTCATTGTTATGAAGTAGCAATGAAATAATTTTATTTTATGGTTGGGGGGGTCAGCACAGCATGAGGAGCTGTATTAAAGGGTCCCAGCGTTAGGAAGGTTGAGAACCACTGCCGTAACAGAACAGTAGTGTTTGGGTTTACCCTAGGTCCCTGGGGTGTCTAGTCTCAGGTTCTTGGTCACCAAATCACCACTGGGTATGGCTTCCATCTTGTAAAGTGGACCCTAAGCCCAGCCAGACATGGGTTGGTTTCTCCACAAGCTTGTGACACCATGGCCCTAGCATAGCTCGCAGGCAGGGCAGCACTGTAGACCCAAGGGTTTGTAGCCTGGTTTCTCCTTTGTTAGCGAGCACTGTGTATTTCTGATACCAGCAACGCAGTCCGGTAGGGGTGAAGGCTCCAGGCGGGCACCAACTTGACTCTGTGGTCAGTGAGTTGTATAGGTGTTGTCTTCAGCAGAGGACCGTCCTGTCAGTTGGTGGAGAGCAACCTAGAGCCTTGGGAACAGCCTGGAGTTCCCATAGGACCCTGTGGCCAACAACTCAGTCAAATGTAACCCATTCTCGGTCCTGGAAGCTTCGTTTGGCGGCAAGAGATGACCGGATGCCACTCTTTCTCCCCCACTAGTTGGCGATTTCATCTAGGTCGCCTTCATATATGTATGTATTTTGGGAAACTCCTACTGTATTAGGTTCCCACACTACCCCTCAAATGGCCCTTAATTTTAACTGTCTTTTCCTGTACTCCCCCTTGTCCCCCTCGTCCCTTCACGAACATCTGTTCCAGTCCCTGTCTCTAAAGCTTTGCTGCATATGCTCAGAAGTAGAATTGCCGGCTCCTACAGTATTCTATTTTGGTTCCTTGACAACTCACCAAACTGTTCTGCACAGCATCCGTGCGCTTCCTCGGTTTCTCATCCCCAAGTACTGTCCAAGTCCCCAGTTTCTGCACATTGCAGCCAACGACTGTTTTTCTGCTTTGTTCGGTTTTGTGCAGTGCCGAGCCGGAAGGTAGCCCGGGGCGTGCGCATGCCAGGTGTTTGCTTCGCCACTGAGCCACACCCTTGGTCCCTGCTGTCTTCTGCAGGGGACCCTTCCTAACAGATGCGCGGCAGCACCTCGCTGTGGCTTGGAGTTGCATTCTCCTGGTGGTTAGTGGGGCAATTCCCTTCTCTGTTGATGGACACTTGACAGTGTCCACAGCACGGACATCAGATGCTTCTGTCTCTGTCCGTTTTCGTTCTGTATAACCTGAGTATGGTTTCCTTGCTGCTTCCAGATCCTCGGCACCATTTGTCCATCGTCTTTGAGGACATGGCTTCCTGGTCCCTGGGCAAATTTACATGCACGGTGGGAAGCGTGGAACCCCTGGTGCCCTAGCCAGGTTTGGAATAATCTGGAAATCCTTGCTCATGGGATTCAAGCCTGTTTCTTTTGAAATTTAAGTTTTTATTTTATGCGGATGGGTGCTTTGCCTGCGTCTGTGTTTGTGCTTGCAGTACCCATGGGTGCCGCAAGAGGGCATCACATCCTCTGGAACGGGAGTTGCAGACAGCTGTGAGCCAGCGCGTTGGTGTTAGGAATCAAACCCAGGTCCTCAAAAGACGAGCCAGTGCCAGCTCTCCAGCCCCTCGGACTTAAAAATCCCAGAAGCACAGGCTACGCTGAACCAGCATCTGCATGGTAGCTTGTGTCTCTCCTAGACAGTGATTCCAACTTGGGGGACCTGGACGGGGCTGGGTGGACAGCTGACACCGTGAGAAAGGGGAGTGTGCAGCTGCTTCTCTTCTGGGCCCCCGGCTGCTTGCAGTTCCCAGGAAGACTTTGCAATCCACGGGCCACATGACAGGGTCACACATACAACCTTTCTGCTGACCGCAAAGATTGCCGTGGCAATGGACTGGAAGGCAGGTGCTCAGGCAGGAGAAGCATCTGCCCCAGTTTATGAGCAACCTACAGCCCTTCAGAGTCCTTCTCTTCCCGTCACCCCTAAGCCCATTTCTGTTTCCTGTCCCTCCTGGGTCCCAACACAGGCATCCCTTCTACCGTGGTTGGGGCAATCCCTACATCTTCATAAAACATGTGTTTCGATGTGTGCCTGTGTGTGTGCATGTGTGTGTGGTGTGTGTGTCTGTCTGTAAGTGTGTTAATATGTCAGTGTGTGTCTGTGTGTGTGTCTATGTCTTTGAGTGTGTAAGTAGGTCTGTGTGTGCATCTGCGTCTCTGTGTGTCTATATCTGTGGGTCTCTGTATATGCGTGTTTCTGTCTGTGTATGTGTGCTTCTGTGTGTCTAAGTGTATGTTTCTGTGTCTGTGTGTATGTGTGTGTCTGTGTATATGTGTGTCTGTGTATGTTCAGCTGATATACACTGTTATGTGGAGATTAATCTCATTCTCTCTCTTGTTTAGTCGTAGATATCCCATGGCTACCTGAGATGTCAGTGTGAAATGAAACTATGCTGTAGCCTCTCCGCCCTTCAAATGTCCTCTCACAGATGCCTCCCCTGTGGAGACACAAGGCATGTCTTGGATCCATCTAAGAGTCTCCCTGAACTGCTGAACTCCCAGCATGCAGCCGTCCCAAGAGCAGAGTGGGACAAAAAGACTGGCTTTCCAAATTATGCTGTTGCACCCCGTGTAGCACCCTTGCTGATCTGTGACACTCAAAGTCCCCTTGCTGCTACGGAGACGCCTCCCCTCTAACCTCAGAGACCCCCTCTCTAAAGTCTATGGGAGGAATTGTTATAGAAGGACCATTGCTGATCTCCTACCCCAGCTTCCTCACTGCAGGGGCATTGCTGTTACTAAAGGATACTTCACCTGAAATCCACCCCAGCACAGCTCTCTACCCAACCTGAAAGGCATCTGCAGTGTATAAAACATGGTGATCTGAGAGCCTAAGGTTATTTCCAAATAAAACTTAAGGTGCTCCTTATTGGTAGAGCATGCATTTAGCATTCAAAAGGCTCTAGGTCCAATCCTAGACACAGTATACACACGCGTGCACACGCATGTGCAAACACACGGGCACACACACAGAACTTTAAATATACAGTACGTATTTATGAGAACCTGTTCTGGGATGTTTGTATTTGTAGGCAATGAGAGAACTTTAAAAATAAAGAGGAAAACAGGAAAATGAAAACATTTCTTTCAGGGCTGGAGAGACGGCTCAGCAGTTTAGAGAACTGGCTGCTCCTTCAGAGGACCCAGGTTTGGTTCCCAGCACCCGAATGGTGGCTCACCTGTCTGTAACTCCAGTTCTGGGGATTTGCTGCCATCTTCTGGCCTACGCAGGCCCTGCACACACCTGTGCATATACATGCAGGTATGCAGGACACCCATACTCAGACAATAAAAATAAAGTCAAAGAAAAACGTCACAGTGCCAGTCTGACGCAGATGAGGAGAGAAGTGGATGCATGAGAACTGGACTAGCAAAGGGGAAGCCCAAGGAAAGACCAGAGATGGGGACACGAGAGGAACGCAAATGTGTGTGTATGTGTGTGTGTGTGTGTGTGTGTGTGTGTGTGTTTTGTAATTTGAGGCAGGGTTTCTCCGTGTAGCCCTGGTTGTCCTGGAACTCACTCTGTCGACCAGGCTGGCCTCAAACTCAGAGATCCCCCTGCCTCTGCCTCCTGAGTGCTGGAATTAAAGGGATGTGCCACCCCTGCCTGGCTTATTTTATTATTTTTGAGAGTCTCTCACTGGACCTGATGGTGATTTACTCAGCTAGACCAACTGGCCAAGGTGCCTGTCTCCCCTTTGCCACCACTGCAGTGGGAGTCTCAGGCTTGTCTGCTGCCACAATGCTGCCAGAGCTGGCTTCCTCTGTGGCTGCCGAGGATCTGAACCCAAGTTCTCCGGCCTTTGAAGCAGACACTGCACCGTCTTCCAGCTCTGACCTTTTATTTGGTAATACGTATGATAAATTACACCGATCTGCTGGTAGTGATTGAAAGATAAAAGTTTTAAAGTTGCCCCCCTAGACACAAAGTTTAGAGCAGAAAAAAAAAAAAAAAAAAAAAAAAAAAAAAAAAAAAACAGGTTAGGCCCCAGAATTGTATGTTCCAAAAAGCCTCTCCTAGGGCTATAGAATGGATAATTACATTGGCCAGCTCAACAGCTTTCTCCCAGAAACTAGCTGCCATAAATCTTAGAGAACAATCTTGAGAAGCAGGAACCAACTTCTCCTAGGAACTAGCAGACCATGAAGTTAAACAATTTGAGAGGCAGGAGACAGCTTCTCCTAGGAAACAATCTTGGGAGACAGAGAGTTCTTCCTTGTGATTTTTTCACTGTTATTCTACACTCTTTCCAATGACGCCATCCCTGCCCCCTTGAGTTGTGGTTTCTCCCTTTAAATACCTCTTCTCCCAGCCTCTCGGGGTCGAACTCCACTGCCCCTGCGTGGGAAACGAGTCTCGACCCCAGTGCACTGGTTGCTATTGATAAACCTCATGTGATTACAACAAGGACGGTCTTGTGTGAGTTCTTGGGGGGTTGCGTCATCCCAAGACTTGAGTGAGGGTCTCCCCACTCCGGGGGGGTCTTTCAGTGATATTTTTGTTTCATATTTGAGACAGCATTTCAATCTATAGTCCGAGCTGACCTGAAGTTCACTCTCTAGTCAGGGACAGCCTCAAATTTGTAATTCTTTGTTGCAGGATATTTGATCATGCTGTGAACCCCAAGGTTGTGTTTCTGAGCCCTTAGCACACGCCTACAATCTCTCTGGCTGACATGCAGACACACCCTCAGCCTTTAATCCCAAACAATGAAGGTAAAGTTAGTTTGTAGAAGGAATCAGCCATGATTGAAAGTGGTGTCTAATTGAGTGGCAAAGTGACGAATCCAAGAAATCTTTGACAGAATAAGATATGCCCAAGAAGAGGAAAGGGAAGCTACTTAAGGGAGAGTCCGGAGAGAGGAAGGGGCAGTTTTACCGGGACAGTGGTAGAGAGAGACCAGGTTGCTGAGAGAGAACAAGCCAGAGGATGAGAAGAAGTCAGAAGCTTAGAGCAAGTTGCCAGAGTTGGTATGAGGCCAAGCAGAGCAATTCAGGAGAAGCCAGGTTGAATCAGTCAGCTTGGAAAACTTGAGCTGGAACGACTGAGTTGAATCAGTCAGAAATCAGAAGGAACTAGGAAGGGGTGAGCTTATTCAGCAGCAAGTCTCAAAGGCTGAGAACATTCTAGGCCTAGATAAGATCGTAAGGAGTCTGGAAGCTTCCGAGGACTAGGCCTAGGATAACAGACGGGGGCAGTAAGGTTTAGAGACAACAGTTTCAGGATAATAAAAGGTACTTTTACAATCCTTCTGCCTCCTGAGTCTGAGGTCACAGATTTATGCCGTTACACACAGCCGAACCATTTTATGTCTCCAAGGTGACTTTTGTCTCTATTTTATTGAGATATTATTTCTGAGATAGGGTCTCACTATGCGGCTCTGGAACTCTGTAAACCTGACTGACCTCCAACCCACAGAGACCCACCTGCCTCTGCCTCCAGAGTGTGCGTGCCACCATACCTGGCTAAGGTTACTTTTTAAAAAGCTGTCTTTGACAGCCTGGCAGGGTACCAGCTGCCTCCTCTTCTTGTTGTCCCTATAAGCACTTGTGAAGCGAGGCCTGCTGTCTCTCCATGCAGGAAGACCTCGTCTCCTATAGGAAACAAGGCAATTGCCTGAGCTTTTCTTTTCTTGGCTCCTAGATGAGCAGCCACAGAATCCCAACAGAGTCATCTACGAAACCTCAGGGAACACTGTGGAAGAGAGGCAGGAAAGATTGTAAGAACCAGAAGACCAGAGAGTTTGCTCTGAGATTCTATCTCCTGCCCCCATCGAGTCTCACCATCATGGCTGCTCAAACCAGAGCTGAGCAAGAACGGCATCTACAGGCATTCCAACGTGGATGGGGAAAGACCACCAGGCCTCAACCCTACACAGAGAACTGTAGGCAAGGAAGAAATCTGAGTGGGAGACCAGATTATCCAGTGCCAATGAGAAGATTCAAATGAGGAACATTATAGGGACTGAGCAGCTGTATCTATCTATATATTTAGCAGTGTGTGTGTGTGTGTGTGTGTGTGTGTGTGTGTGTAAAATGAAAAAGGAGCCCGTTAATTTGAAAGAGAGAGTAGTAGAGAGGGGTATATGGGAGGGTTTGGAGGGAGAAAGAAAGGGGGAAATGATGTAATTATATTATAATCTCAAAAAAAAAGAAATTTTAAAAATATGTTAGATAGGAAAGGGGCCTTATGAACTGAAACGTAGTGGACCCTAGAAGGGTAAAGAATCCTCCTGCCAGCGAACAAGTGAACAGAGACCTCCCCACAGACAAACAAGGAGCAGCCAACTTTCTTATCTGAGCCTTCGTATCTGACAAGAGCCTTTGAAGGCAACCCCGGTGTGGAAGAGCTGTGTGTGCATAAAGTGCTCCGTGTTTTCAGCCACGCTGCAGGAAAGGGACAGGCGGTCCCCTAAAGGTAGCTGTCTCATCACAAATGCACATTTAACCTTCGGGTCAAACCAGGGGCTCTTTATTGAGGACCTGGTTAAAGCCATGTGCCCAGCCTTCTGGTGAGTCACCCCCACTCTTAGGGTTACGGGGCAATCCTGTTAATGATTTGAGATTTTCCTGACGTGTCTCGACTTCTTTCACAATGCTGGGACGCGAGGAAGCAGGGACTGAAAGTCAGGGTCTCCTGGGCACGGCTTGTCCTTGGAGTCTGATAAGAAAAATCTGGAATCAGGGAAATCTGCCCCATTGAGAAATGGGAGACCTCACGGGATGTGGATCAAACCCGATCAAACCTCAGCGATGGCTGGCTCTCCCTATAGGTTCTGTGGGTGCAGTCTTTTGAACTCTCCCCTCCAAGCAAGGGTCCCCCCATGCCTCTGGCAGCAGGATCTGCTGGCTACAGGTTGGATAGGATTCCAGGCCAGAGCCCTCCATACCAAGAGTCTCTGGGTCACCCTGCAACCAGGGCTGCACAAGAATCCTACCGGCTGGTGAATCCACAGAAAGGGGACAGGGTTTAATTGACATAAAGCCAGGGAAAAGGTGCCCAGGGCAGGAGACCAGACACGCATTAGGAAAGACGTATGAAATGGCCTATAAAAACCAGCCATGGGAGCAGATTCAGCCAGACCCCAGAACTGCCTTTGCGAAGAAAACGCTCACAGAGGCGGATCCATGCTGCCACCTTGTGGTCATAAGAAGAGAACAGCCCGCTTCATTGATGATGGCTAGCTGACCTGTGGCGCTCCCACTGGGAATCGGGTTTTCTGAGCTGATTGAACGGGGCATGGACTACGGGAACAGTCACAGCACTTATGTGATACAAGCTTCTTTCCTGAGATAAAGGGAAACACTACTGTTTTGGGTTTTTTTTTTTTTTGATTCTTTTTTTCGGAGCTGGGGACCGAACCCAGGGCCTTGCGCTTCCTAGGCAAGCGCTCTACCACTGAGCTAAATCCCCAACCCCAAAACACTACTGTTAATCTCATTCTAATGATGAGAAAAATTTAGTCCTCAGTGATGTGTGAGGACCAGCAAGGTCCCCCAGCCCAGCCAGGCAGAGCCAGTCGTGAGCTCAAGGCTCACCCACTATGAGACGGGGCTTCCAACAAACACTAAATGTTGTGAGTCCCCATAAAGGGCACACGCACCTGAATGTCTCAGTTTTCCATCACATCAAGGTATGGATAGAACCATTAAGGTGGGCGTTATTGAGTTGCTTTAGAAGGGGCTGGAGAGTGGGCTGAGTAGTTAAGAGCACTGGCTGCTCTTCCGAGAGGACCCGGGTTCAATTCCCAGCACCTACGTGACACAACTGCTGTAACTCAAGTTCCAGTGGCTCCCTCTCCAGACACCAGGCACAACTGTAGTGCACAGACGTACATGCAGGCAAAATATCCACACATATTAAATAAATAAATATTTTTAATAGCTTTTAGAGTCTGTGAGATCGTTTAGTTAGGTAAAGGTGCTTCTGGCTAACCCTGACCATCCAATCCCCAAACCCACATGATAGAAGAAGAGAACACGGACATTCTAAATACATATATGCATACATATGTAATACATACATACATATGTGTTTTTTACATTTTAAAAATATGGTCTGGCAAGATGACTTAATTTACCAGTACTTGACGCTCTTGCAGAGGAACGGGGTTCGTTCCCAGCACCCACATGTTGGTAGACAACCATCTGTTCCTTCAGTTCCGGGGCATCTATGCCTTCTTCTGACTTCTGCATGCACTGGGCATGCTCATGGTACTCTTACACACATGCAGGAAAAAATAAATAAATCTTTCATTGAAAGATTAATCAATGCTTGGTGTCATTCAATTAATTTGAATGCTCTTAATTGAAATCTTTTGTTGATGATTAAAAAAAGAAAACCGGCCCCCATCTTCCTTCGGGTCTTCAACTCCGCCTAGGACAGATTGGGCACGCCCGCCCATCTCCCAGGAAGTCTGCTGTAACCATGGACACAGATATACAGGAAGGTTTGCTGCGGAGGAGACTATGAAACACAGGCTTGCCCTGGTCTAAAGCACAAGAGTCTACAATTCTAGAAACAAAGGTCAAACTAGCCCAAGAAGGAAAAGATGCTTTGTCCCAGCTGGTTTACGAAAAAAAGAAATAAAACATCCCAGATTTCAAAAGAGAAAACCTTCTTTAACCCAATGTCCGGACATTTGGCCCTGTTTGCTGTGTCTGGCAGCCCGTGAACCAGGCAAACGGAAGAAGCTGCAGTTGGCCTAACTGAGGGCTGGCAAAGCTGTGCTCCAGGCAGGGAAACTCCCCTGTGGTTCAGTCAGAGCCGCGGGCCATTCTCTGCACAGGTCCTGTGGTCTGAGTCGTCAACACGCTGTCAGGGATCTGATGACCCACGAAGGCCAGGGTGAGTCAAGTGATCTGCATCCAGGACACTGAGCTGTGGGACTTCTCTAAGTGACAATATGTATGGCAGATGGGGAAACCAAAGAACTCAGAAAAAGACAGCTCACTTAGGGTCCCAGGTAGAGCTGGTGTAGCGCTAGGACATGACCCCGCCCCCAGTCTGACCCCTCCCAACTCCTCCTGGTCCCCCTAAGAGGAGCTGGACCTGCGGCCATTATTTTAGCCAGATGAGACAGAAAAACTGCAATGGACCTGAGCCTGAATGTCAGCTGTTCCTGAGCCTGGCATGATCCCAGGCCTTTGCCCCATCGTGTGCAACTGTAGGAGAGGAAGAAGGGGTGGGAGACGCCTGCCGCATGGCTCTGCCAGTCTTTTGCCTCAGGCCTTGGAGCTCAGTCTCGGTGCCACTGAGAAGGGAAGGGCAAAGGCAGGGGAGCGGAACTTCCAACAAGAAGGAGGGGGTGGGTTCCTTGACAGAAGACGACACTGAGGCTGCCTGACCTAGAGAAACCCTCGGAGCTGGCTGCTCGCCTCTTCCTGTGGAGAAAGGCTCATTTCAGATCTTCAAACTAATGCGCTTGTATATATCTAATGCTGCTGATTCTCATTTTAAGCTTCATATATCTAGCTAGAACTTTTAAATTGTGCGTTTGTTTTACCATAGTAGCAAAGAAACTTACCAGCTCGGCATAGTGACACACACCAGTAATCCCAGCACTCAGGAAGCAGAGGCCTGGAAACTAGAGGTCACTGCACAGTAAGACCATGTCCTAAACTAAAACCCACAGCTGGGCGGTGGTCTCCCACACCTTTGATCCCAGCACTCAGGAGGCCCAGGAAGGCAGATCTAGGAATCTTAAGCCAGCCAGTTCTACAAAATGAGTTCCGTTCAGCCAGGGCTGCAGAGGGAAACCCTGTCTCAAAAGCAAAGAAAAGAAAGCAACTGTGTACATGGAGAGGGATGGAGGGAAGTATCTGACGCCAGCCTCTGGCTTCTATATGCACACATGCACATACCTGCACACGAGAGCCTGTGTACACAAAAGACATACACCATGTGAGCTCTCTCTCTCTCTCTCTCTCTCTCTCTCTCTCTCTCTCGCTCTCTCTCGCTCTCGCTCTCTCTCTCTCTCTCTGTCTCTTTGTCTCTCTGTCTCTGTCTTTCTCTCTCTGTCTCTGTCTGTCTCTCTGTCTCTCTGTCCGTCTCTCTCTCTCTCTCACACACACACACACACACACACCACTTTATTCTCTATATAGATTGTAGAAAATTCAACAGTTTATTGTCAATAGACACGTCATAGGAGTAAGTGTATATTTCTCATTATAAGATACGTTTATCTTAATATCAAAGCCAACATCATCCTTTATGGGCACAAAATAAAAGATTTCTCCAGGCCAAGGCCATGAACAAGGGAGACATAAGCACCTTACAGATATTATATAACCTTTTTTTTTCCTGGTTTGGCAGGAGCTAGAAGTGAGAGATACTAGAAACCAAAAATTCTAACCAGATGGCGTCATTTATACCTGGAAAAACCCAAAGGACTTGGATTGAAAAGCCTCAAAATCTGATGAGGACCAACAGCAGCAGAAGGGACCGATCGTTGCTGGCAGGAAGGCAAAATGGCGCAGCCTGGCTGGCATTCCCTCAGGAATTCCACACAAAGTAAGCATCCTGTGACCGGATGATCCAGCAGCCGTGCCCCTTGGCACTTATTTAAACGAACCAAAATCTCAAAGCACACGAAACCTCAACGAACATGTTTGGAATAACTTTATCCAAACTGCCAACACTTGGTAAATAGTCAGGGCACCTTTACCTGGCAAACGGACGACCCGTCTCTCCAGACAATGGAAAATCATCCGGTGCTAAGAAGAAATGACATTCAAGTCACGGTGACCGGGGAACACTTGTGTGCGTAGTATTAAGTGAAGGTGATCGCAGAGCATCACTTCCGACTGTGTGAGCCTCTGGCTAACACAATGCTTTGAAGATGGCAACAAGATGAGTGTTTGCTGGGGAGCCATGGAACCGTTCTATGTGGGTCAGGTCATCCAAAGCCATGCAGCAGATGAGTTCAGGTGACAACATTTTATCCTTGTGTGTTCATTGGCTGGAACGGCAGGGCGGGAAAGTATAGAGCTCAGGAAAGCCAGGAGTATGGGAAAATCACTGAATAGAGGTAAGGTCTCTCTTTCCCTTTATGTCTCCTTTGTTCCTCTCTCCCTTCTTCCTCTCCCTGTCCTTCCCTCTCTTTTCTCTCCTTTTCCCAATATATTTTTATTTTTTTCTTTTTTGAGAATTGCATGGAATGTGTTTTGATCATTGTGGTGGTTTGAATAAAAATGCCCACCCCACCCCTGTAGGCCCATAGGCAGTGGCACTATTAGGAGGTGTGGTCTTGTTGGAGGAAGTATGTCTCTGGGGGAGGGCTTCCTGCTGCCTGCACAACCAGATGTAGACCTCTTGACTTCTGTATCGTGTCTGTCTGCTTCTGCCATGATGATGATGGACTGAACCTCTGAACTGTAAGCCAGCCCCAGTTAGATGTTTGCCCTCATAAGACATACCTTGGTCATGGCATCTCTTCATAGCAACAAGACCCTAAGCCAATTATATTCACCCCCCCCACTTCTCCCCTAGCTTTTCTCCGACCCACCCATGAGCTCCCTCTCTCATCTCAACTTTGTGTGTTTTCCTTCCTTCCTTCTCCTTCCTTCCCTCCTCCCCTTCCTCCTCCCCCTCCTCATCCTCCTCATCCTCCTCCTTCTTTTATAACCTACAGAGTCCAGTTTGTGCTGCCCATGTCATCAGCCTGGGGCCATGCACTAGAGCATGGTAGGCCTGCCAGACCACACCCTTAGAGGAAGACTAACTATCCTTACCAACAGTCCATAGCACCTCAGGTACAGATGGGTCTTTCTTCTGTTTTTAAAGCACTTTAAAATTACTTTTGACAATTAATTTATGTATTTATGTATGCATTTATTGGGTTGTGTATATGTATGCATGCTACTATGCTGGTCTAATTTAAAGCACACACATGCGCGCGCGCGCGCACACACACACACACATACACACACACGAACTAATTCAATAAAGTAGTTTAGGACTTAATGTGTTAACTATAGACATCAGACCAGCAGGGTGCTTCATTCATACCAGCAAAGGGAAGCTGAGGCCACCAGAGCTCTGGGATTTTAAGCACACGGTGAGTTCCAGGAGGGGTAGGGCTACATAGTAAGACCTCGTCTCACAAGAAAAAAACAAAACAAAGCACCTTATTAGAACGCTGATGGAAGAAAAATTCAAGTCCGTTACATGATAAGAAGAACAAAAGCGTCAAAGCTCAACAATTAGGAATAAACTCGATGAGATGTATGTATGTAGTAATATTCTTATGAATTAAACGTGACAGTTCCACTGAAGGCCTGAAGAGGCGTCTCTGTGGTTAAGAGTGCTCACTGGCCGCTCTTGCAGAGGGCCTGGGTTTAACGCTCGGCACCCCCATGGCTGATCACAACTGTCTGTAACTCCAGTTCTGTGGGATCTGACACCTTCCTCTGACTTCCAAACACGCGGCACATAGTGCACATACATAGTGCAGGCAAAACCCTCACGCATGACGTAAAATAAATATTTCCAAAGAAAGTTTAATTCTACCAAAGAAGAAATCGAAACATACAGAATATACATTAGGTTGTCAGAATGTCCATTAGCCCTGACTTGATGTGTGCATTTAATATCAGCCCAGTACAAATGACATCAGGATTTTTTGTTGTGTGAGTCAGGGTCTCGCTACACAGCAGTGGTGGTTTGAATGGTAAACGTCCTCCAGTCTCTGACATTTGAAACTGGTCCCCAGGTGGCGACACTGTTTAGGTAAGTATGGAAGGTGACGCCTCTGCTGGAGGAAGTAAGTTGCTTGGGAGAGGGTTTTGAGGGTTTAAAGACGGTGTCAATCCTACTTTGCTGTCTCTTAGTCCTTCTGCTTCCTGCTTTGGCTCAAGACGTCAGCACTCAGCGTCTGCTCCAGCTACTATGTCCGCTGTTTGATGGCTCCTTCTCCCGACACAGTGGATTCTCATCCCTTTGGAACCATAAGCCTAGTACACCTTTCCTCCTACACATTTCCCTGGTCATGGTGTTCTATCGTGGCAAGAGAAAAGTAACAGGTACAATAGCCCAGGCTGGCCTTGTGCCCTCAAGGCCCCTGCTTTTACCTCCTGAGGGATTGAGCTTAGAGGTGTGAAACCCTGGGCCTGACTGGAGTGGATCATTTTTGTTTTGGTTTGGTTTTTTGTTTGTAGTCCTGGTTGTTCTGGAACTCACTATGTAGACCAGGCTAGCCTCAAACTCAGAGATCCCCCTGCCTCTGCACCCACCCCCATGTGCTGGAAATAAAGCTGTGTGTCACCACCACCAGCTTGGAGTGGGGAATTTTATTATGTTATACAGCAAATTTCCCAACTCCTGAGCAGAGAAATGTGATATTATCTATAAAATCACTGTGGGGGTTGGGGATTTAGCTCAGTGGTAGAGCGCTTGCCTAGCAAGCACAAGGCCCTGGGTTCAGTCCCCAGCTCTGAAAAAAAGAAAAAAAATCACTGTGTACATTTATCTATTTTTGAGACAAGTATTGTTTTAGAGCTTGGGCTGAGCTTGAAGTTTGATCCTCCTGCCTCAGATTCCTCCTTAATGCTACTATGCCAAGCTTCCTCTTACTCTGCAGGAGGAGTGACAAACGGCTTTGGAACTCAGGGAATGCAGCCCCCTGGTCAGCACAGCCAGGATAGATTTCAGCACTTGAGTGGCAGGGCCCTGAGGACCCTGTGTCCCGAGGACTTCATGCCCTGCTTGCTGTCCTCGCCTCCCTCTTCTCTAGGAACTGTGTGAAAACTCTAAGGACTGCCAGCCCCTCACTGGACAGTATCTCTGGCAATCCCAGTGATAATGCCTGATCTCTCTCAGCATTGCTGCTGGAGCTGATTAATGATTCAATCACCATCTGAGGAAAGAACTTAGAGGCACAGATTGTCAGCAGTGACCACCAGCCTTAGAAAGCATTTGGAAGAATAAAATCGTTAGTAAAGCTAGGTTGGGATGTTTTTACTACTGGCTCTGATGTAGAAATCTTAGGGAACAATGTGAAATTCAGAAAGACACCCTCTTGTTAGTTAAGATGGGGACCTTTGTGGTCAGGAAACAAGAGCAGTGGCAGCACTGGCTGACGCGACTCTCACTGAGGCTGGACAGGTGATGATGGGTTTCTTATTCCCAGTTTGCCCTCAGCTCCCTGGTGTGATTAATTAGGAATTACTGATGAGTAGATGAGCGTTCTGAGGATTTAAGGTAGATCTGACTGATTTTTTACATAAAAGTTTAGATTCGTGATTCTTTTAGGATTCTTAGATTACTTTTAAAGATAAATAATTAAAATAACCCTTTCTTTGTAACCACAAGTTGCCGCCTGCCAGTAAGGGAAACTGACTGAGAAAACCGACTTGCTTGCCTACACTTTGTTAATCTGTACCAAGGCACTAAGTTACGAACATACACGGGTTTTTGGGAATAATTTGTTTTCTTTACCTGTACTAAGTAATGTTATTTCTTATAAAATTACTGGGGAACATAGTGTTTTTTCACAGTCATTCACTAGAAGAAATCTAGAAGGTAATCACATCATAACTTTATACTGCTTGAAACATTTTGCTGGGATATATAAGCCATGGGAGAAAGAATAAAGTTGGAACATTGTTCCACAAGTCAACTATGTGTATATGCGTATATATGTTTATATGTATATGTGTATATGTGTACACATGTATATGTGCATGCATGTATATGTGTGCATATGTGTACACATGTATGTATGTGTACACATGTATGTATGTGTGCATATGTATGAAGTTTGTGTAAGAATGTGTTGAAACTTTGTTCCATCTACACACCAGGTATGTATGTATATGTGTATATGTGCATATATGTATATATGTATATGTGAAATTCTTGGAGTCTTTGGTCCAACCATCTGTTAATGTGTATGTGTTTTCCTGTGCGCGCGCATGGGTGTGTGTGTGTGTGTGCGTGTGTGTGTGTATGAATGTATATGTATGTATTATGTATGTATGTATGTGTGTATGTAAAGATGCTGGAGCTCCAACTATTCTATGTGTATGTGTGTGTATGTATGTATGTATGTGTCTATGTAAAGGTGCTGGAGTTCCAACTACTCTATGTGTATGTGTATATATGTATACGTGTGCATGTTTGTGTTTCCTCCCTTTTCTCTCTCTAATCACCGTCTGCCATAGCAGTCCTCGTCAGCACCAACGCCTATCCGCTGCCATCGGCACTGATCCCAAACACCACCAGCACACTTCGCTGCCTGCCTCAGTTTACCCTTTGGTGTCAAAGCTGGTCTTTGACAGGGCTTTGGTACTTGCATGCATTCTCTGCCTTTATTTGCCCAGCAATTCCTCTTTTTAAGTTTTGTTCTTGAGGTGGGGTCTTGTTGGCCGACCACCCCTGGACATGGGTCTGCCCCGCAGTGTGGTCGGTGTACAGGGAGTCCCTGTCGACAGAACCTGACTTGCCTTGCCCCCGGGTATCAATTGCAGCTAGCTTCCTGGTTAGGGTGGGGCCTCGCGTCCACTTCCGGTCTCAGGGCTGGGCCCCCGTCTTTCTTGAACCTGTGCAGCCCTTGTATGAGTTGCCACAGTCTCGGTCAATCTTTTGACCGTGCTCTTTAGCGCCAGCCTTCCCCTCGGCTTCTCCATCTCTCTGCTTCCTCTTCCACCTTGACCCCTGAGGTGAGGGTTTGATGAAGAAATGGGTACGGGCTTATTTTCATCTGTTTTATTTGCTGTACATTAGTATTCCTGGGGCTCTGATCTGCTTTTCAGTCTTTTTAAAAAATCTGTACAGCCAGGTGCAGTGTCATGAGCCTTTAATCCCAGCACTCACGAGTTAGAAACAGATGGATCTCTGTGCGTTCTGTGTTGGGGGGTCAGCCTGATCCACATAGTGAGTCAGAGGACAGCCAGCACTACATAATGAGTCATTATATTAAAAAAATTTTTGTCTTAAAAGTTTTCAAAAGCAGGAGGTGGGGGGGGGGTAAGGCTGGAGAGATGGCTCAGTGGTTAGAGGTCCTGAGTTCAATTCCCAGCAACCACATAGTGGCTCACAACCATCTGTAATGGGATCCGATGCCCTCTTCTGGTGTGTCTGAAGACAGCTACAGTGTACTCATATGCATAAAATAAATAAATATTTTTTTAAATAAAAGGTTTCGAGTCTCTCTAACCTGCAATTTTTGCGTGTGTGATCTCTGTCTCTCTCTCTCACACACACATGCACATGCACACATGACAGCACACACACACACACACACACACACACACACACACACACACACACACATACACACACATTTGCGTTCCTCTCGTGTCCCCATCTCTGGTCTTTCCTTGGGCTTCCCCTTTGCTAGTCCAGTTCTCATGCATCCACTTCTCTCCTCATCTGCGTCAGACTGGCACTGTGACGTTTTTCTTTGACTTTTTTTTTGGGGGGGGGGATTCTTTTTTTCGGAGCTGGGGACCGAACCCAGGGGCTTGCGCTTCCTAGGTGGCGCTCTACCACTGAGCTAAATCCCCAGCCCCCTTGACTTTATTTTTATTGTCTGAGTATGGGTGTCCTGCATACCTGCATGTATATGCACAGGTGTGTGCAGGGCCTGCGTAGGCCAGAAGATGGCAGCAAATCCCCAGAACTGGAGTTACAGACAGGTGAGCCACCATTCGGGTGCTGGGAACCAAACCTGGGTCCTCTGAAGGAGCAGCCAGTTCTCTAAACTGCTGAGTCGTCTCTCCAGCCCTAAAAGAAATGTTTTCATTTTCCTGTTTTCCTCTTTATTTTTAAAGTTCTCTCATTGCCTACAAATACAAACATCCCAGAACAGATTCTCATAAATACATACTGTATATTTAAAGTTCTGTGTGTGTGCCCGTGTGTTTGCGCATGCGTGTGCATGCGTGTGTATACTGTGTATAGGATTGGACCTAAAGCCTTTTGAATGCTAAATGCATGCTCTACCAATAAGGGGCACCTTAAGTTTTATTTGGAAATAACCTTAGGCTCTCAGATCACCGTGTTTTATACACTGCAGATGCCTTTCAGGTTGGGTAGAGAGCTGTGCTGGAGTGGATTTCAGGTGAAGTATCCTTTAGTAACAGTAATGCCCCTGCAGTGGGGAAGCTGGGGTAGAAGATCGACAACGGCCCTTCTATAACAATTCCTGCCATAGACTTTAGAGAGGGGGTCTCTGAGGTTAGAGGGGAGGCGTCTCCTTAGCAGCAAGGGGACTTTGAGTTTCACAGATCAGCGAGGGTGCTACACGGGGTGCAACAGCATAATTTGGAAAGCCAGTCTTTTTGTCCCACTCTGCTCTTGGGACTGCTGCATGCTGGGAGTTCAGCAGTTCAGGGAGAGTCCTAGATGGATCCAAGACATGCCTGGTGTCTCCACAGGGGAGGCATCTGTGAGAGGACATTTGAAGCGGAGAGACTGTAGCATAGTTTCATTTCACACTGACATCTCAGATAGCCATGGGATATCTATGACTAAACAAGAGAGAGAATGAGATTAATCTCCACATAACAATGTGTATCAGCTGAACATACACAGACACACATATACACAGACACACACAGACACAGACACACACACAGACACAGACATAGACACACACATACATAGACACACACAGAGACACAGAAACATATACTTAGACACACAGAAGCACACATACACAGACAGAAACACACATACACAGAGACCCACAGATATAGACACACAGAGACACAGATGCACACACAGACCTACTTACACACTCATAGACATAGACACACACACATAGACACACACTGACATATCAACACACCTACAGACACACACACCACACATACGTACACACACATACATGAACACACCCACACACACATGGAAACACATGTTTTATGAAGATCTAGGAATTACCCCAATCACAGTAGAATGGATGCCTGTGTTGGGACCCAGGAGGGACAGGAAATAGAAATGGCTCTGGGGCTGGAGAAATGGCTCAGCGGTTAAGAGCACTGACTGCTCTTCCAGAGGTCCTGAGCTCAATTCCCAGCAACCACATGGTGGCTCACAACCATCTATAATCAGGTCTGGTGCCCTCTTCTGGCCTGCAGGCATACATGCAGGCAGAAAGCTGTATGATGTATACATAATAAATAAAGGAAATTTAAAAAAAAAAAGAAAGAAATGGGCTTAGGGGTGATGGGAAGAGAAGGTCTCTGAAGGTCTGTAGGCTGCTCATAAACTGGGGCAGACGTTGCTCCTGCTTGAGCACCTGCCTTCCCAGTCCATTGCCACCATGGTCTTTGTGCCACCATGGCCAGTCCAAGGCCATCCTTAAACAGGCTGCAAAAAGTGTTAACTAGGACCATTACATTGTCTTCTCTTAAAACTGTGAAAGGTTTTACTTTATCTCTCTCTCTCTCTCTCTCTCTCTCTCTCTCTCTCTCTCTCATTTTAAAAATATATTCTTTCACATTTATTTGTTTTCTTAGGGTAACTATTGCTGTGATTAAATACCACTGACCAAAATCAACTGGGGGAGGAAATTTAATTCTGCTTACAGTGGTGCAGCACACTGCATCACTGAAAGAAGACAGGGCAGGATCCTGGAGGCAGGAGCTGATGCGGAGGCCACGGTGCTGCTTACTGACTCGCTCCCCACGGCTTGCTCAGCCTGCTTTCTTACAGAACCCAGGCCGCCAGCCCAGGAGTGTCTCCACGTCCAATCTAGTGGGGATATTTTCTCAACTGATGTCATCTCTTCCCAAACAAACGTAGCCTGTATGTGTATTATGGGGAGAAAGCATTTGCCACAGGGCACGAATTGAGGG
The DNA here is from genome assembly GCF_011064425.1 of Rattus rattus. NCBI lineage: Eukaryota > Metazoa > Chordata > Mammalia > Rodentia > Muridae > Rattus > Rattus rattus. Next base: position 16,764,520 of record NC_046157.1, read on the forward strand.
CGAGGACAGCCTGTGTGAGTCAGGTTTCGTCTTCCTCCATGCGGATTGAACTCATGTCATTGGTGGTAAGCATCCTTACCTGTGGAGCCATCTTGCTGGCCCTGCCCCCGCCCCTCTCTCTTACTCTTTCACAGGGTCTCTTATAGCTGATAACATTGAATGCTTCCTGATCCTCCTGCTTTCAGCCTCCAAATGTTGGGTATGCATCTGGCTCCTGGTGAATTTTAACCCCCTGTGTTAAATATTTAATCCCACTAAGTTAGCGAGTTATGCAGCCATTAGTAAAAGAACAGAATTCAGTAACAGCATCATGTCCACACATTGCCTGGGACTCACTGCGTACCCCAGGCTGGCCTTGAACTCGTAGCAGTCCTCCTGTCTCCAACTTCTGGGATTACAGATGAGCCACCACACAGATGTCAGTGAGTCTATAAGAAAATGGCAAAAGCTGGGTTTGGGGATGCAGGCCTGTAATCTCAGGAGCAGAGCAGATTGCCACAAATTCAAGGGTACAAGGACCACTGCAGAGTGAGAGCCTGTCGCAAGAAACCAAGAAGAAAAGAAAAAATGGAACTACTACCACTCCCCTCCCAATCACCTCTTAGTGACATCCAGAATGTTGTCACATTCTGAAGGCATGGCGGCACTCACCTGTAACCTCAGCACTCGTCATTCGGAAATAGATGGGTTAGCAATCTGCAAGGCCAGCCTGAGCTACATAGCCAGACCCTATCTCTAAGCAATACCATTTACCCAAGACGAAAAGATTAAATGAGATTAAGGCAGAGACATGCTTGGCATATAGTGAATGACCCCTCACTAGTCAGCCTGCCTCATTCCAGTCTCTAGCCTTTGCTCTGCAAGCCATTGTCCTGTTGTTGAAAGCATTTCTCCAGCCTGTCATCGCCGCCCCCCCCCCAGGATAAAGTATACACTTCATAGCAAGACACGCCCACACCTATGAAAGCATAAGTTATCATGCTAAGATGCCAACAGGTTTCTGGCATCAGTAATAGGTATCCAGAGGTCAATTCGTGTATCTCTCATGCTGGGCTAACAGCAATGGATCCTAACACAGTTGTCAATGTAAGTAAAAGAAGATCTTCAAGCTAAGCTGGCAAACTGGATATCCATATAAGGTAAGTACTCAGACTTCTGAAGCATAGGACCGCCAGTTCAAAGCCTGCCTGGACCACACAGTGAGTTCAAGGCCATACTAAGTAACCTAGTAACTAAGTAACCTAGTAACTAAGTAACCTTTTTCCCTAGGGGGAAAAAGCATTTTCTGAGCTGAAGGGACCATTACACAAGCATGAAGACTAGAATCCCATCCCCAAAACCCATGTTTAAAAGGCTGTGGCCAGGCCTGGTGAGATATAATTCCAGCTCTTGGGAAGCAGACACAGGTCAGTCTCTGAATTTGAAGACAGCCTGGTCTACAGAACAGCCAGAGCTACATAGTGGAACCCTGTCACACACACAAAAATAATGATGATGATGATGATGATGATGACAAAAAGAGGAGGAGGAGAAAAAGGAGGTGATGGCAGCAGCCATAACAGCAGCAGCCAGGTATATGCCCTTGAAATTCCAGTACCAGAGGAGGTCCCTGGGGCTTACCCGGTGAGCTAGTAGCCAGTGGCAGGCTCTGTTGCCAAAAACAAAGTGTGGATCTCTGAATCAGCAAGACCTGAGGTTGACCCTCTGCCCTAAGTGCACTCGCACATGACACACACACACAGAGGTATATGTATGGACACACACAATCGAACATACATGAACACACCCAGTACATACATGAACACGTAAGTGTGCGCACACACAAACACCCTCCCCAGATATACACATCCATTTTAGGGGATAAGGGTAGAGTACTTGCCTAGCAGGATCAGAGTCCTGTGTTTAATCCCAACACAAAACCGAGTATGATCCAGAAAGGAAAAACAAATTATCTTGGGTGTTTGGAAAAGGGGTGTCCGTGTAGCAGTCCCCAGCCCAGTCTCAAATGTGGGTTATCTGCCACCCTCTCTGCCTGCGCCTCACAAAGTCCTGAGATTGCAGGCGTGTGCCACCATGCCCAGCTTGGGAGATTTTAACAAATACGATGCTGTCACAACTAGAATCTGGCTTTTGGAGAGTTACCATTGAGAAGATACAAGATGGGGGACTGGGAGTGTCTCAGTGCTGGGGTGTTCGCCTCCCATGCACGAGTCCCCAGGTTCTGTCTCTAGCACCGAAACCTTTTATAAAGGAGAGATGGGGAAGTGAGCTGGGCATGGAGTTAAGTGCTGGTTACCCCATACTCAGGTGGAGGGAGGGAGGGGAGAGAGGGAGAGAGAGGGAGATAGAGGGGGAGAGGGAGGGGGAGAGGGAGGGAGAGAGGGAGAAAAGGGAGAGGGAGGGGGAAGGAGAGGAGAAGGAGAGGGAGAGAGAGGAAGAGGAGAGGAGGGAGAGGGAGAGAAGGGAGAGAGGAGAGAGAGAGAGAGAGAGAGAGAGAGAGAGAGAGAGAGGAGAGGGGGGGAGGGGGAGGGGACACACAGAGAGAACACAAATGAAAATCAAAGTCAAGCCGTAGATTACCGTGGACTTTAATGGAAATAGTGAAACTGCTTTGCAAACCATTTTCAACAAATTTGACAGCTTCCTAGAGCAGTAGCAAAGGACTAGCCTGGACAGGTCTATCGGGACAAGGCTGTAATCAGGATCACAGGGAGTGCGTGGGAGGCTGTAGGACACTAACAAGGTCAAGGCCAGCCTGAGCTACAGAGTGAGTTTATGTTCAACCAGGACAACTTGGCGATACCCTGTCTAAAAACAAAGGTTAGAGGGGCAGGTGATAGGTCGGTGACAGAATGCCTGCAGAGCTGTGAGTGCCCCTTTTCAGCCCTCAGTGCCCTAACAGAAGCAAACCACACCCTCTCACCAGCCCACACACTTCTGGGTACTTTTCCAAAAGAAATGAAAACAGATGTGCACACAGTGACTTTTATATGCCTATGAAAGTCATTTTTCTTCATAGTATCCCCAGGTGGAAACAACCCAAATATCCCACTTTGGGGCTCCGGGAGGGTGCCTGGACACCAGTCCGAAGTGTTTAAATGGATAAGAGTGTGTGATGTCATTGACAAAGGGGAAGGATGGAGACAGCATCCAGCAAGGATTAAAGATTGCGTGTTGCCCAGAGTCCATTTTGAGCTCAGCGCCGACGTCTTCCAGAGCCAGGCTTAGTCATCTTTGAGAGTTTTCAGTTCTCTGCCCCTCCAGCAACTTAATATGGTGGTCCAGACATCTAACGCTACGTTGTGCTTGCTTCTTAGCAACCCCACTAGAACCTGCTTTCTTTAACTAAACCAACCAATTAGAAGTCTCCCGGGGAGTCTTCTTGGCTCCAGTGAAGGCCTTGGCCTGCCTGTCCATCCATCTGTCCTACCTGTCCTGGATCCTCAGAAGACACCTCCGCTCTCCCTGGGATCAATAACATACCAACCATGTTGGTGTGCTCCACTGAGTCACCTGCTCTGCCGCTCACACACCTTCCACACCACACTTTTTTAGAGTGGCAGGTTTCTTCTAGAGAGAGCTGTCATAGGTCATATACCTACACAGTGACTGCACTCCACTGTCCTGTGTGTGTGTGTAGGGTGTGTGTGGTGTGTGTGTGTGTGGGTGTGTGTAAGGTGTGTGTATAAGTGTGTGGGTATGTGTGTAGGTATGTGTGGGGTGTGTGTGTGGGTGTGTGTGGGGGTGTGTGTGTGGGCGTGTGTGTGTGTGTATGTGGGTGTGTATGGGTGTGTGTGTGTGTGTGTGTGTGGTGTGGGGTGTGTGTGTAGGTGTGTGTGTGTGTGGTGTGTGTGTGTGGTTGGGTGTGTGTGTGTGTGTGTGTGTGTGTGTGGGTGTGTGTGTGGGTGTGTGTGTGGGTGTGTGTGGGGTGTGTGTGTGGGGTGTGTGTGGGGTGTGTGTGGGGTGTGTGTGTGTGGTGTGTGTGTGTGTGTGTGTGTGTAGGTGTGTGTGTGTGTGTGGTGTGGTGTGTGTGGGTGTGTGTGTGTGTGTGGATGTGTGTGTGTGTGTGGGTGTGTGTGTGTGGTGTGTGTGTGTGGGGGTGTGTGTGGGGTGTGTGGGGGGTGTGTGGGGGTGTGTGTGGTGTGTGTGTGTGTGTGTGTGTGTGTGTGTGTGTGTGTGTGTGTGTGTGTGTGTGGTGTGTGGGGTGTGTTTAAGTGTGTGTGTGTGTGTGTGTGTGTGTGACAAGGGGGGGTCATATTGTAAATATTCTTGTCCTGCACCTCCATCAGGCCAAGGCTAGGTATGTCCCCTCTGTCCTATGACAGAACTCAACACAGAAGCACATACAATACAGCTGTTGTATTCGGCCACTGGGGTGGATTTTAGAGGCGTGTGTTCCGTGAAAAAAGCCAGGCACAAGACAACACTGGATGACTAGTTCTATTTAGACAACATTCTGGGAATACAGGGACAGTAACAGACATCAAAACAGTCCGTGTCGGGCAGAGGTCAGAAGGCTGCAAAGAGGACATCCCCTTTCGGAGGGGATGGAAATGTGTTTCTTGAGCAGGAGCAGGAGCTGGAGCTACCCCAGCCTTTCATTTGTCAAAGACCTCAGGACTCAGAGATAAGAATAATTCCTGACATTTGTTGTATGTAAATTATACCTCGGTACCGTAGTTCTTTGGTTTCTTTGCTGCTTTTTGTTTGTTTAATGTGACCACTGTTGCGGAACATGAAGGGAACACAGGCAGGCGACTCTGATCAGAACCTTCCAAAAACAGGATTTAGAAGAGGTGAGCCCTTTCTACCAGTTTAGGGTCGGGCTTAGGGAGACCCCTTGCCGCCAGGGGGCAGCGTCACAGCCCTCAGACCGCATGTCCCTCCAGCTGTAGGCGGGGATTCGAGGGACCCCGGAAACGACCGGCTCTGGAGTGGTGCACAGATCTACGGAGGGGGGCTGTGACGCGTCCCTGCGTGGTGGGCACTGCGTCGCGTGGCTCCGCTCTGCGCACAGCCCTCCTTGCATAGGGCATCCGTGCTAATCGCCCCGGAAGCCCCCTACCCTGTCACACAGGCGGTGCCAGGACTCCTGCAACCCTTGGCTCTCTCTCCAACCGGCTGTTAGGCAAATAGCCTGTCCCCCGGCTGCAGTATACACAAAGGAACAGACAGGACCTGTGTCAGCATGAAAGGCGCTGCCCCTGCAAGCTGCCTGGAGTGCTCAGCATCCCGGGAGAACCGTACCAGCCGGCGCATCCCCAGTCCCAATGTGCCAGAAAGCAGGGCGTGGCTGCCCTTAGGCGATCGCCGCCCCTGGCTCAGGAAGCTCCGCCGCTGTCACTTTGATTTGGTTTGGTTTGGTTTGGTTTGAGTGGGATTTGCTTTTGTTAGGGGCTAAAGAAGAGCATAGGGCCTCACACGTGCTAGACTAGCTCTGTGCCACGGATCACACCCCCAGCCCACCGTGATTGTTTCGAACGACCAAAGACGTGTGGCCAAAAGCTGGTGTGATGTCCCACGCCTGTTACCCGGCTCTCGGGAGGCCGAACAGGAGAATGGCAAGTTCGAGGCCACCGAGAACCGGGTTTCAAAACAAGCAAACAAAACGAAAGGCGAGAAACGCTTTGGCGTAACTGTGCCAGTACTAAAAAAAGGAAGCTTATCGCGCATAGAGTTACAAGGAGGGACTGCTGACAGAACGCATTCACAGAAAGGCAAAGTAGAATTAGTCACTGCCCGGGCGGGTCCCTCAGGAGTCCCCACCGCGACCACTGCAGACTGCGGGGACTTGGGGAGGGAGCACGCACAATTGTCCCCATCCTTCTCCGCTCCGCGTAGCTAGTTCTGCTTGATCCCTTGGCCTAATTCCTTGGTTGAAGTCCAGAGCCGGCTGTGGAGAGGGAAGGCCATCGCCCCACCCCACCCCGCAGCCCTCTGTCCTGCAGGCGCAGGGCTGTAGGGCCTCGGGTGCAGGCTTTCGCTCCAGGCGACCCGGGTAGCCAGCGCGGCAGGTGCAGCACAGCTCGGGTGAGTCAGACCCAGCCTGGGAAGAGTGACTGGGGACGGGATGAGGGCGCAATGGGGCAGGCAACGGTATCCACCTTTATCTTTGCTCGCAGCCCACAGACCGTCAGGAGAGCTGGGTCTCTCACCCTCAGCTGTCCCCAAACTGCACTGCAGGCTCTAACAGCAGTGACTGGCAAGGACCTAGGGGGGAGACTGGGGAACTCGTGATGACATTTTCCAGGGAAGGGAGGCTCGGGGTGCTTTCCAATTTAGAGCACTGGCTTAGGGCCGAAGCAGAAAGGCCTAGGTTTGTATGCTCTCCTGTTACCAGACTTGCCTGGGAAGCCGGGGTTCCTAGGTGGTTCCACAGCCACACTGAGGCCCAGTGTCCCCATCTATATATAGCACAGCAGCAAGGTCCCATAAATTTAAAAGCGCCGCAAAGTGTGGAGAAAGACATCTATGTACACCGAGTGATCCCCTAATTTAAGCTAGGAAAGTCAAACCAAGTCTGCCTTTCCCGCTGGAAGAATGAGACCCATGGGTCCCATGGGGGGATGGCAAGGGAAAAGGAGACCCTGTGGGCCAGAGCAAAGCTTCCTTGCTGGTGGCCGTGTAGGTCTTTGTGACACATCATCGTGGCAGGGACAGTGCTGCTTTCTGTAAAGTACTTGTCCTCAAATGTCACCCCTCTCCAGACACCTTTAGCCCCGAACCATTGAGAAGCACTGTCAAGATGGCCAGGGCACTGAATCTTCCTGGTACAAAGTGGAGTTTCCGTTATACGGCCGGGAACTGGGAGGGTATGGAGAGTTAAATGCTATGCTCCAGCCAATGGGGACTCGTTGCTCCCTTCCGCTCTCCTGATGTGTCTGACTCTGGATGTTGTATTTCGCGTTAATCAAAGAACAAACATTTCCCTTCTGGCAACCAAAAAGGAGGCAGCCGACCCCAATCTTGAGGTGCTTTAAAGGTAGAGCCCCTGCATGGCTCAGCGTAGCCTCGGGGCTAAGGCCAGGGTAAATGAAATGCCAGCCAGAAGGAACATGGATTTAGGAGAGTTATTCCCATTCTATGTCCCATATGGTTCCTGGAAACTGCGAGAGCCTGGCCTTGACAGAGCAGGAGGAGCTCAGGGTGGTCGTACTTGAGTTCTCCAAACACTAGGTCCAGGAGGAGGGATCCTAAGGATCTCTGCACATCCATTGGCCAGGGCCCAGCATCTCTGTCAGGAAGACGCTTCAGTTTGAAGATAGGGAGGGACTTTCCTTGGGGTGAGCCTCACAGGATTGCAGCCCCCAGAGCGCACGGTGCTGCGCACGCACGTTGGACATCACAGAAACACTAATCGCCAGGAAGCAGACCCAGGCTTCTGTCTCAGTTGGCAGTCTCTTTTCCCGTCCCACAGATGTGACCTCTTCCCCAGCTTCCCCCAACCCTTGTGCCATGCCTTGCGGTTCCGCTTGCTGTACCCCTGCCACCGACATGGTCTCTCCCTGCTGCCTGCCCCGCACCATGGCACATCGGTAGTCCCCATCTTCTTGGTCAACATGTCCATTCCCCTGCCCCATAGTTTCATCTCTACATGCTGGGAGCGGTCTCTTTAACCCAACATTCGCCCCAACCCCCTGCTCTCTGGGAGACTCTCGACAGGGGACTTCGGGAAACTCAAGATTGGACCAGAGTTCAGGGCAACCCGAGTGCGTTCGGTTGAGTGAACCCGGAGTCTCAGTTTGGGTGATTTGCCACGCCCCCGGAGTTGGCTCCGCCCCCTTGGATGTCTGTGGGAGACCTCTAAGGCCACTTCTGTAACCTGGCATAGACAGACCACGCGAGCCGCTGGTCACCAGGTAGCTCATTTACAGCTGAGATGTAAACTAGGTTTTTGAGACTGAATGCTGTCTTACTACCAGCAAGTGACAGAGGAGGGACTTGAACCCCAAGCTGCTCGATGCCACAGCTGCCTTTAACCTCCATGCTATCGATATAACCAACAATGACAGCAACGGTAAGCAAAACAAAACAAACAAACAAAACAAAACAAAAACCCTTTGGGAAATGGTTCTGAATAGAGGGGCTATAGTGGAGCTGTAGCATCAAATTGTACCTAAAAGAAGGGCTTAAAAGAGGCAATCTAGGCTCAGGGCTGTGCCCTCTGTGCTCAGGGATCTGGTCTCTAGCCACAGTAGAGAAGAGGACACAGCCAGGGAGAAGGGAGCAGAGAGGTGAGGGCAAAGTGGTGGCCACGGTCGGCTTTGGCTCATTTCAATATCTTTCTCCTTGCACATGGTTGTGTGCCGTGAAAGGGCTGAGGTCAGCTACAGGCAACCGATCCTAGTGCCTCAACCACCCGAAGTCCTGTGGTCATCTCCAGGGCGGAGGAATGCCGGGCTACGAGTATGAAGCCATAGTTGACTCAGCAATGGATTTCGAGGATGACTAGAGCAGAGTTGGTATGGCATAGTGAGGGATGAGAAGCAGCCAGAGGAGACTCGTTTGGGGAAGATAAGGCACTGTTGAGCTGGCCGTGCCCAAGGGTGGTACAGAGAGCTCACAGACAGAATACAGGCACCTCTGGAGTCAACCAGATGTGGCCCCAGAGCTTGTTTTGCCACCTTAATGGTTCTGTTAACTAAGGAGCCTGTGGCTTCTTTATAAGAAATGTTGAAGCCGAAAAGACAGATCAGTGGTTGAGAGCTCTTGTATTTGTTGTTCTTGCAGAGGACCCTGAGGCTCTAAGTTGGATCCCAGTGGATCCTAGCGGGGGACTTCTAGTTGGGGAATATCAGCCCAGCAAGGCAATGATCAGTGAACAAGTAACTACGAAAGTATAGTGTACCCAGCACTCACATGGTGACTCACGACTGTCCAGTTCCTGGAGATCTCATGCCCTCTCCTGGCCTCCATGGGCACTGCATGCACAAGGTATACAGATACACATGAAAGCAAAACAGCCATAAAGGGGGGCAGAGGATGTTAACAGGGTTCAAAACTGTGAGAATGAATGAAATAGGGAGCAGGGCATGGGGACATCACCTGCAGTCCCAGCTAGTTAGAGAGCTGAAGCAGGAGTCACAAGAACCTAGCCTGGACAGTGTAATGAAACACCATCCCCTAAAACAAACGTGAAAGAGATCATTTAAGACTTGGGGCAGGTGGGGGGGTGGGTGGAGAGATGGCTCAGTGGTTAAGAGCACTGAGTTTCTTTCTAGAAGACCTGGGTTCAATTCCCAACACCCACATGGCAGCTTACCACCATTGGTAATTCCAGTTCCCAGGGATCCTCACACAGACAACTGTGTAGCTAAAACACCAACTGCACATAAAATAAAAATAAATACATAATTCCTAAAGCCATGTGATTTGACAATAGAGAGGTGGCTCAGCAGTTAAGAGCACTGGCTGCTCTTCCTGAGGTCCTGAGTTCAATTCCCAACACCTGCATGGCAACAGACAACTGTCTGTGAATCCAGTTCCTTCCCATCCCTCACTATGCCATAACAACTTTGCTCATAACAACTATGCCCTCTTCTGGGCCCCGTGTACATGGTGCACAGACACACAGGCAGACAAAATACCACTATACATAAAGTTAAAATAAAGATAGAAACAGTGGTTCCACCTATGTGAATATTCTAAAAGCCATTTACATGGGTGAATTGTAAGGACTTTAACCACATTCTAATAAAGCTATATTTAAAAGGAGACTGTCTAGCTGGGCATGGTAACACAGACCTTTAATCCCATCATTTGGGAGAAGAGGCAGAAGAGCTCTGAGTTTGAGGCCAGCCTGGTCTACAGAGAGGGTTCAAGGACAGCCAGAGCTACACAGGGAAACCCCACCTTGGGAAAATAGGAAGGAGGAATCAATTCTCTCTGGGAACTGTAGTTTTAGTTCTGCTAAGAATTGCATCCAACACCCGCTTCCCAGTGGCCTGCTATGCAGATCCAGACGTAGGTAGCCTGTCCCTTTTAAGGAGGTCCATCACAACCTCCACATCAAACCAGACACACTCAAACTAATAGAAGAAAAAGTGGGGAAGCATCTCGAACGCATGGGCACTGGAGAAAAGTTCCTGAACAAAACGCCAATGGCTTATGCTCTAAGATCAAGAATCGACAAATGGGATCTCATAAAACTGCAAAGCTTCTGTAAGGCAAAGGACACTGTTGTTAGGACAAAACGGCAACCAACAGATTGGGAAAAGATCTTTACCAATCCTACAACTGACAGAGGGCTTATATCCAAAATATACAAAGAACTCAAGAAGTTAGGCCGCAGGGAGACAAATAACCCTATTAAAAAAAATGGGGTTCAGAGCTAAACAAAGAATTCACAGCTGAGGAATGCCGAATGGCCGAGAAACACCGAAAGAAATGTTCAACATCTTTAGTCATAAGGGAAATGCAAAAGGAGGTCCATCACAGTAAGTCTGGATATGCATTCTCTACTGTGACAATCCTCTAACATAGGACGTAGGGGCAGTAGATCTAGAAGGATGGAACTTTAAGGTTCTGGGGTTAAACCCAGGGTCTGTGCTTGCTAGGCAATTGTCCTCTCATCAAGCTACACCCCCAAACCCTCAGAAAAGATTTGGTTGGAGACAGGGAGGTCCTAAGCTGCCCACGGTAACTCAGAAAGTATTGTGTAGACCAGGCTGGACTCAAATCTTACAATCCTCCTGCCTCAGCGTTTCAAGTACCTAGGATGACAATTGTGTGATAACAGGCTCTTTAGAGGGACAGAAGCTTAAGGATCAGTTTTCTGGGTGGGACTTTTGGGGAATTGGTTTTCTGGTTGACTAGGTTTAAAGACCACAAGGTTGTAAGCCAGCAAGCGCTCCAGAGGCAGGAAGATCATGAGTTCAAGGCAAGCCAGGACTCTCCGCTCCTTCTCCAGCACATCTGCCTGCCTGCACGCCACCATGTTTTCTGCCATAACGGACTGAAGCTCTGAACTGTAAGGCAGCCTCAATTAAATGTTTTCCTTTATAAGAGTTTGCTGTGGTCATGGTGTCTCTTCATAACGATGAAACCCTACGACATTCATCAAGCTGGATCCCCAGTCTTGAGGGGCGTCTGCTGTGAACCTCTGAGGGGAGTCTAGTGTGAGTGAATGAACGCTAAGGATAAAGGGATGGGGAGCCAAACATCGGAAGATTGACATATGGGAGGATGTGGGTGGATAGAAGGTGGGAGACAGTTGTGAGTGAGCCATCTTGGCTGGGAACTTTTTTCTTTTTGAGACACTCTCACTATGCATCCCTGGCTGGCCTGGGATCCCCAACCATGCACCCACACTGTGTAGATCTATCTGCCCAAGACTGTGACATACCCATCACGGTGGCACATGCCCTTAATCCCAGCACTTGGGAGGCAGAGGCAGGTGGATCTCTGTGGGTTTGAAGCCAGCCTGGTCTACATAATGAGATCGAGGACAGCTAGAGCTACACAGTAAATCCCTGTCCAAAACCAAAACAAAGACACAAACCTATGTCACCATGCTTGGTGTGAAGGCTATCCCGGTGGTTGTCACCTTGACTACAAATGGAATGAGCAGCAATCCAGAAATGGAGGGCACAGCTGTGGTCCAGATCTTGACTGGAGGACACAGGTTTCTGACTGGGATCTTGACACAGGATGACACAGGCTTTCGATCCAGATCTTGAGGCACAGTGACCATGAAACGCTTAGGCCCAGGCAACATAGTATATGCCTTTAATGCTAGGAGACTGAGGCAAACAGATCTCTGAGTTCAACCTAGAACAGAGCAAGTTCCAAATCTAGGTGTAGTGGTGCACACCTTTAATCTGGGCCACACCTTCTGCTGGAGGCCTATGTAAGGACATTGGAAGAAGAAGGTTCGCTCTTCTTCATCTGCTTGCGCTTACTGGCCAGCACATCTGTCGGAACCTACTTCAGGATTCCAGCTTCTACAGAAAACCACTAACTCATGAGCTTGAGCAACTACTAGAGTCTTGGACTTCCCATTCACAGCTGCCCATCGTTGGGTTCGTTGGACTACAGACTGTAAGTCATCACAGTAATTCCCCTTAATATGCCGAGATGTTTCATAAGTCCTGTGACCCTAAAGAACCCCGACTAAGAAACTTCTTGTCTTGAGTAATGTGCTGGATCCTGAAATAACCATCCTGACCAGGGAGGCAAAACTTTGGATCAAACCATTCAGGTTTCATTCATGCCTAGATCTGGAGAGTAGACTGTGTCTTGATTTCTTTTTCTGATGCGGTGATAAAATACAAAAGCAGTTTAAGGGACAAAGCGTTCCTTGTGACTCACATTCAAGGGTAGAGTCGTCCTGGTGGGGAAGTCAAGGCAGCAGAAACTGGAAGAAGCTGGTCCCATCACACTTACAACCAGAAAGCAGAAAATGTAATCAACCGCTGCTCAGGTCTCTTTCTCAATGTATATACAGTTCAGGATCCCAGCCAGGGACAAGCTGCTTAGAAGTAGACAAATGCCCTCTAGTTGGATTTCTTCTGTTCCTGAAGGACCCAGGTTGTTCTTACAACAACACGGAGAGCCCTGTGCTTTTAACTGTTACTGTGAACTTGGCATTTATCCTCGCCAGAGATGTTACTAATGTATATAGTTCCATCATGCAGGAGACTCCAATTCTCTCTTTATTTCAGTTCCCATTCCTACAAATATAGATTCCAGTGTGTGTGTGTGTGTGTGTGTGTGTGTGTGTGTGTGTGTGTGTGTGTGTGTGTGTGTGTGTGTGAGCTGTAGCTTGATCTGGTGGTACATATCGGCAATCCTAGCAATTAGGAGCCTGAGGCAGGAGAATCACTCTGAATTCAAGGCCAGCCAAGGTTGCAGAATGAGACTTGGGGGCATGAATCAGTGTTAAGGCACTTGCTTTGCACGTGCAAGGTCTTGTGCAATCTGAATCGCAAGCCTGCCCTGCCCTTTCTTCCCCTAAAACTGAGCACAGTAGCTCAGGCCTGAAGCAGAAGCAGGATTGCTATGAGTCGGAGGTCAGCCTGGGCTTCTTAGTAAATTTCAGGTAATTCTGAGCTATAGAGTCAGACCCCATCTTGAAAAAACAAAACAAACCAGGGTGTAGAAGTTAGAGGGAATGTTTGGCACCCACTTGGGATCCCAAGTTTGCCAAAGTTCAAAACCCAGTGCCGTGCTAGTTGCCAGTTACAGCTGGTGACAGGGGAATGGCTGTGAAACCCAAGCTTGTGATGTTCCCTAATCCTACTAGCAAATATTATGCTTGATATAGTTCATGTTTAAAATTGTGAACAAGCGTGAACCAACAGAGAACTGGTCTTGCTGCTTTTTATGGGAAGTGACCATAAATATGAAATCTGAGAAGCCTGGAGGACGGTGAAGCCTAGGGTGTAACCTCCAAGTTTAATACCAAAGCCTGAGGATCTGGGTCTAAGCATGATGGGAGTCCAAAGGCCAAGGAGCAGAAGTTCAAAGCCTGAGGACAGGAAACAGTGGGTGCCCACCTCAAGAGGAGAAAGCAGATCCAGGCAGTGGTGGGTCACGCTTTTAACTCGGGCACTAGAAGAAAGCAGAATCAGGGGAATATGTGTGCATTCGAGGCCAGCCTGGTGTCCATAGTGATTGCCAGGGCTACACACACACACACACACACACACACACACAAATCCACTCTTTTCCTGACCATTCATTCCTCTGGGGCTTGGACTGTAGTGGCAACCATTTAATTCTAAGTCAGGGAGAAAGCAGAAAGGAAGTACAGTCTCCAGAGTGGAGAATGAACCCAGCCCTGAATCCGCGGCAAAGGGCTGCCTCTTGTACTGAAAGTTGTACTGAGTTTTAAATTAGCTCAAAACTCAGCAACAGGATCTGACTCAGGAAGACAGATTGTTAAAAATGCAGGAGAACTGGTTCAGAGTCACTGACCCTCCTGCTTATCACCGGACTGAGTAATGGGTTTTGTTCTGCCCTTGTGAGGTTTGTTCAAGCCCCCATTGTGCCCTACAGATAATGTTCCAGCCATTGTGGGAGTATTCCTGGAAACCTTCCTCCAAGCCTAAGCAGATGTGTTTCAGATGCAGATGCCGCATCAACTCTGACAAACATTTACCCTAAAGGGCAATCAAGATCTGTTTTCAGGAGAATGCTTGGCCTTTCTCCTCATTTAAACCCTAGAGTCTTAAGAACAATCCTGTGACTTTGAGAGTTTCCCCTCCTTGTGACATTTTTGGTATTTCCTTTTGACATCCCCTCATCTCCTGGAGCTTGTGACTTCTTCCTTTAAAAAGCCCTTCTCCCAGCCACTCAGGGTCGACACCTCTGTCTCCTGCATGGGATATGTGTCAGCCCGGAGATCTCCATAATAGATCTCCGTAGTAAACCTCGCCTTTGCGTATTACATCCAAAATGGTCTCTCTGTGTCTGGGGTCCGAGACTTCCTGAGACTTGAGTAAGGGTCTCTCTTCGGGGATCTTTCAGTACCAGGATGTGCAAATTTCAGTATACTGCATCTCCTCCCCTTGTCTGTCTCTAGGGCTTTTCAGGGAGGAGCAGTGGCTGCTTCCTGGAAGAGGTGGAGGTTTTTCACTCCCCATAATTCAGTCTGATACAATTACAGGAACAAGTTTAAGGGTGCAGCAAGCCACAGAGTTGAGCAGCTGACTGTGGAAAGGGTAAGGGTGCTTGCAGAATATGTGTAAAGGTGTAACTCTCCCAAAGGCTGAGCGTTTACTAGGGAAAGGAGAGTGATGTCTGTGCCTGCTCCTGGGGTGGGGCTTCTCCTGGGGTTGGGGTTCCTCCTGGGGCACTTTCTGGGATCCCACCAGATCCTGCTGGGTGGAGACCTAGCCTTCTTATCTGGTTTGTCTCATACAAGTCCTCTTATTTATCTTCCTTACTTTACCAAGCTTGCTATTCTAGCTCTATCTTTCTTTTTCTACTTATGTACTTTATTGTTTAATGTGTCTGAATGTTTTGCCTGCGTTTGTACTATGTGCGTGCCGGGTGCCAGAGGAAGTCAGAAGAGGTTGTTGGGCCCTCTGAGACTGGGGTCATAGATTGTTGTGAGCCACCATGTGGGTGCTGGGAATCCAACCTCAGTCCTCTTCAGAAGTAAGTGCTCCTACCCACCCTAACACTCATTTTAACTGTAGTTTCTCCTGATCTTTCTGTTTGCCTGAGTGCTGGGATTTCTGGGTACACAACCATGTCTTCTTCTTCTCCTCCTCCTCCTCCTCCTTCTCCTCCTCCTCCTCCTTCTTCCTTCTTCCTCCTCCTCCTCCCTCCTCCTCCTCCTCTCCTCCTTTTCCTCCTCCTCTTCTTCTTTCTCCTCTTCCTCTTCTACCTTCTCTTTTTCCTCCCTTTCTTTCTTTCTTTCTTTCTTTCTTTCTTTCTTTCTTCCTTTCTTCCTTTCTTTCCTTCTGTATCCTAGGGTGACTTGGACTTGAAATCTTTCTGCATTAACCTATCAGATGCTGGTGTTCCAGATGTGTACTAATCTATCTAGATGTGTACCAATCACATCTCATCCTTACCGTTTTTATGCTGAGTGTCTTCAGATAGTGTGTAGTATGGCCTATGTTATAATAACTACCAAATGTCACTCCCAGCAGATGTAGCTCTCCAGACTGGCACCTCTGAGAACTGTGACAGACTTTTCAGTCCTGTGTCTGACAACCTGATGTGACGATGGCGGCCAGGGTGATTTGGGGTAGCCTCAGCCTGCTTCGAGTCTTATGGTGTCTCCTTCCCCAGACTGGCTACATACACCCAGATGAATTCTTCCAGTCACCTGAGGTCATGGCAGGTAAAAGCCCCATGCACTGTTAAAAAGACTGGTGGCAGCAGTGGGTATTTGGTGGGGAGGGAAATGCACGTGTGGATGCATGAACAGGCAAAGTTGCAGCCTCTCTGGGATTAGAACTTGAAGTGGAGAGAATTCACATTGTCCTCACTTTCTGGATAATGTTTCCATGTTTTCCTGCTTGGGCCAACGGAATGATGGCTTCCCTCAGGAAACCTGACTTAGTGAAAGTCTGAAGGTGCTTGGTGTAGGCTCAGGAAGAAGGGTCCCCTCCTCATTCAAGACCATGCATGTGTATTAGTTACACATGTGCACTTTATTCTTTCTTCTCTTTCTGTTTCTTCTTTTCCTGTTTTTTAAGACAGGGTCTCTGTGAAACCTGGGCCGTCCTGCAGCTCACTATGTAGACCAGGCTAGCCTCGAACTCAGTGAGATCCTCCTACCTCTGCCTCCTGAGTCCTGCAATTAAAGACACGCAACCACCATCCAGGCTTTCTGGAGACAAGTGTTTGTGCGGCCCAGGCTGACTTTGAACTGGCTGATGCCGTGAACCCCTGATTCTCTGGTCCCCACCTCTGGAGTGCTGTGGTCACTGGCAGATACTGGTTTATGCTGTGCTGGGGAGTGAACCCAGAACTTTGTGCTCAACTGGGCAGGCTTTTTTTTTTTTTTTTGGTTTTTTTTTTTTCGGAGCTGGGGACCGAACCCAGGGCCTTGCGCTTCCTAGGCAAGCGCTGTACCACTGAGCTAAATCCCCAACCCAGTCTTTTTTTTAATTAGTTTTTTATTTATTTATTTATTTATTTATTTATTTATTTTGCAACAGGTCTCACACTGCAGCCTGGGTTTGCTCTTAGTTCATGACAATCCTCGTAGTAAGCCTCCTGAGTACTGAAAGTCATCACACACACACACACACACACACACACACACACACACACACCTGTTATACACCTCTCTATCCCATTGGTCAGAAGGTATCATGACCACATCTTGTCACAAAAACAGCTGAGAAAAATCTTTATATTCTGGCCATGTGCTGAGCTTACAGACTAAAGGAGAAAGGTTCAAAGACATTTAAATTGGCTCATTTTGTTTTCCTTGCTCTTTTGAGACAGTATCTCTCTCTATAGCTAAGGCTAGCCTCAAACTCACTGTGTAGCCCAGGCTGGCCTCACACTTTTAGCAGTCCTCCTGACTTAGCAACGCCGCCACCCAGTGTTGCAAATGTCCACCAGCACACTCACCTTGAGGACAGAAAGCACGGTGTGGGAGACTGCCACCACAGGGTTCAACAGGTAGATTTAAACTATAAATTGGAAAATTCAGTCTCCTCTTCTGTATTTAGAGTTAAGTCTCTCTCACATGGTGTAGGCTAGTCACAAACTCATGATATAACCTTAACCTTTTGATCCTCCAACCTCTGCCTCTCAAGTCCTGGGATTGCAGGCACGGCCATCACACCTGGCCTCCTAGCTCATTCTTGTCGAAATTGAACTCATTTAAGGGAACCGCGTTTGTTCTTTGCTTGCTGTTAGCCCTTTCATCCTTAAACCAGCTGAAACACATAAACTCCTTTTCCCGTTTCGTATCTTTGCCTGTCTCCTCTGCATCCAAGTGGAAGCTCTCTGCTGTTAAAGAGCTGGGGAGAGAAGGCAGGCCACCCCACACTCTTCCCATATACAACAGTAACTCAATCAAAACCGTAAAACCCAAGCAGTGCAATGCTAGGAATGTGCGGGAAGTGTCCACTAGGGGGCCTTGCAATCCTGGTGCTCACCAAGAACGTTAACCCGCACAAGCCTAAGCTTGGAACCGGCTCACCCCTGCCTCTCTCTCTGCAGAGGACATCCTGGGTGTGCAGGCTTCACGGCCCTGGGAATTTTACCCCAGCAGCTCCTGCCGCACTGTGGTCTTCCCACTGCTGACCTCTGGCTCTACCTTCTGGTTGCTCAGGCTCTGGGAAGAGCTGGGGCTCTGGCCTGGTCTGGTGAGTGGCTACATGCTGCTGGTGGGGCCCCGACTCCTCCTCACTTCCCTCTCCTTTGCCCTGGACTGGGCTATGTACCATCTGGCCCCGTTGTGGGGGGCAGATCGTTGGAATGCCTTGTGTCTGCTGTCTGGTTCCTATGTAACCCTGGTTTTCTACACAAGAACCTTCTCCAACACCATCGAGGGACTGCTCTTCACCTGGCTGCTGGTGCTGGTGTCCCCTTATGTGGCAAGGAGTCCCACATCAAAGAAGCCTACCCCAGGTCCACGGTGGCACAGCTATCTTCTTGGTGCTATCATGGCTGCCGGCTTCTTCAATCGGCCAACCTTTCTAGCCTTTGCTCTGGCCCCCGTCTCTCTCTGGGGCATCCATAGAGCTTTGGAACTTGGTGGTATCAAGGCCCTGATCCGGGAGGCCTTAGTGCTACTGCCAGGGGCTGCTCTTGCTGCGGGGCTGTTTGTAGCCGTGGACAGCTGGTACTTCTCCAGTCTCTCGGGATCGACAGGCGTCGTTCTCACACCTGTCAACTTCTTGTACTATAACCTGGATCCCCAAAACCTTGCAAGGCATGGCACGCATGCACGGCTCACTCACCTGGCAGTCAATGGCTTCCTGCTCTTTGGGGTACTGCATGCTCAAGCTTTGCAGGCTGCATGGCAACAACTCCTCGCCTGCCTCCGTGCATTTCCACAAACCCGCCTCTTGGGGGAGCCGGGTACCCAGGGTCTGTTGTCTAGCTCCAAGTCTCGTCTCCTCCTTCTCTACTTTACACCCCTGCTCCTGCTGTCCGCCTTTAGCCACCAAGAGCCTAGATTTCTAATTCCCCTCCTAGTCCCTCTAGTCCTGCTGTGCAGCCCACAAGCCCAACCTATACCCAGGAAGGGTACCCTGGTCCTCTTCAATGTCTCGGGCGCGCTCATCTTTGGCTGCCTCCATCAGGGAGGTTTGGTACCTGGCCTGAAGCACCTGGAGCAGGTGGTCCACGCACCTGTCCTCTCAGGCACGACCACCCACTACACACTTCTCTTCACGCACACCTATATGCCGCCCCAGCACCTCTTACACCTCTCGGGCCTGGGATCACCTGTGGAGGTGGTAGACATGGGTGGGGCTGAGGACAGGGTCCTGTGTCAAGCCTTGAACAACTTCAGCAGACAAGCAGCCTGTCAGCTGGCTGGTGGGCCGTGGCTCTGCCGGTTCTTTGTGGTAACTCCTGGGACCAACAGGCATGCTCTGGAGCAGTGCCATTTTCCTCTCAAGAATGAGACTCTGTTGTTTCCCCACTTGACCATGGAGGACCCTCCAGCCCTGTCCTCCCTGCTCAGTGGGGCTTGGAGGGAGCATCTTAGCCTTCACATTATAGAACTGGAGAAGCCTGTTATGACAGAGTGGTCCAAGAGTCAGCCATAGAAGTCACTCTACCTTCTACACAGGCTGGTTGGCTGGGACACTGGAATTCCCCCGCTGCTGTCTCTTTGGAGGCATAGCCAAAGGTTGTTTTAAGTGAGCCCACATTCCTTTCCCTTAGACAACCAAAGATCTGACCAGTCGTGGTCCCAATGCCAAGGTCACCAAAATAACCTAGCATAACCCCTGGCACCTGTCTTGTTTCTATGCTGTTATTCCCGATCACTGTAATGTTTAAAATATATAATAGCACCTGGTTTGACAGACAATCAACTGCTGATGACATTCCTGAGTGGCTTCCCCCAAATTTCCCACAATGCCTGACTTCTTGCTTCCATGACGATCGATTGACTTCCAGTCTGGCTTTCTACATAGACAAGACAGTGTGGGGAAGTAGACATAGGGTGGTTCACACTCAGCTCTAGCCAGTCTTTGACTCACAAACTGTAATTGTAAGAAAGCGCCTTCCACTCAGTCAACCTAACACCCAGCTTTACAACAGATCAGAGGGTCCAAAGATCAGTGTCACTGCCGGAACCCACAGCACACGTCCCCTCGTCTGATAAACATGTCTCTATGAGGCTCTTCAACTGGGAAGCAGTAGTTGTGTATCTCATGGCACTCTGGTGCCTGTGGACTCAGTGTCTGGGGATTAACCAAAACAAGCCCTTCTAGAAAATGCCTCCCTGTCCCCTTCTACTCCTTGCCTTGAATGGTGGTGGAATTCTCCAGCCATTCTCTCAAAGACTGGGCAATATAGCTCAGTGGTAGACTGCCCATTCAGCGTGCTCGAGGCTGTAGGCATGAACCCCCAACACCAAGTAAAAACCAATCATTCTCCAAAAGTAAGGAGCCTTCTCAGCACTGCTGGAGGCCCTCTGAGCCTGCTCCAGTGGGAACTGAACACAGACTGCTCAGAATCGGGAACCCAGTCTAAAACCTTTTCCATGCTTCAAGCCTTCTAGACGCTAAGATTAACTGAGTGGCCCAGATACATAGGTTCAGAGATTGGGCTGGGAGTCTCGAAATGACAAGGCAGGATACACGCATGGATGACTAATCACACTTCAGTTAGCTGACCATAACGACCTTCAAAACGGGGAAGAAGAAAAGCAGCAGCACTCGCCATAGGATCAGCAGCCTTAATGTTTAGTGGTGAGGTAAAAGGCCGCTCCTGAGCAGGATAAATGCTGCAAAATGTAGGGAGTGATCAATAACACAGTCCCTGGGCTCACCACACTCTGCTTTGGGTTACTTGGAAAGTGGCCTCCATTTCTTCACAGAATGGGATTTTAAGTCACAAGCCACACGCACAGATCGCGACACAGCAAATATCAACACAGACGCTTAACGTGTTAACATTATCTACCTTGTCTGAGAGATACCACATTCAGACTTATTAATCAGCTTACATATTTAATGAAAGATTTTGGCAACCTGGGATTGTCATTCCATTTACAAGCTTCGCTGGTATTCTCCTGCATCCGTGCAGATGCAGCAGCATTTATTCAGCTTCAGTCCTGCTCGCAGAAGGCGGGCTTTCTTTCTGGTTGTTTGTCCATGGCTCTCAGTCGTGCTATTTTATGGTCTAGACTCTTAATCATTGGTGGGCTTCGAGGTCTTTACATCTGCAGGCCTACCGGGCAGATGTCCATGTGACTTTAGGCATCTGTAAGGCGACAATCCGACTTAGGACTCGAAGCAGCGTAGCGTCCCGATGACCCGAGAATGCTGAAGTCGGTGTAGATCACTGGATGGAGGATACCTGACCTCGACCCGTGAGAGTACAGTTCGTGCTTACGCGTTGGCGCCGGGACCCTTCTGCTGCCCCAGACGGTCCCGGGCGCCGCGGCGGAGTTCCTCGGTGAAAGTGTCCTTGAACCGCGAGGCTCGGCGACACAGGGAACCCGGTGGCTTATCCGCGAGGGCGCGCAGGCGGCGAGCTGCATCGTGGCCGCGCAGTTGCAGCTTTAGCAACGCGAAAGCTGTGAGTTGCGCCGCCCGCCGGATGGGCCGCGACTCAGACAGCCGCTCCACTAGCTGCGAGTTGTTCAGCAGGGCCGCCAGCAGCCGCCGGAAAACCATCGTTCCCCGAGCGGCCCGGAACCCGAGGCACGCTGTATACGCCTTCCGGCCGGCTACGCCTGACGACGGACGAGGCGGCGCTGCATGATGACGACACAGCCGAACCAGGTTCTGCAGCAGATCGCCCACACTTCCGTTTCCGCCGCCGCCGCCTGGTCCTGCCAGCCGTGGCCGCGTCGTGATTCCTGTTTCTGCATCATGTCGGGTGGCCTCCTGAAGGCGCTGCGCAGTGACTCCTACGTGGAGCTCAGCGAGTACCGGGACCAACACTTCCGGGTGAGGCGGGCCGGGCACGAGAGGGGCAGCCCTTGGGCCAGAATGCTGAGAAACGGTTTACACTTATCTTATGCTGTGTTAGTCAGCCCATGGTGATTTGCTGGGGCCTAAGATGCGAATGGGGTCCCAGAGGTGTTTGGTTTTACTGAGATTTACTTTCACCAGTTTCTTGCCGCCGCTGCAAGTACCAGCACCCAGGGAGGTGTGGCGGCGGCCGGTTTGAAGTGCTTGTCTTGCTTGGGAAAGGGACTGTATCCCTGTGGCGGCCGATCAGACGCTAGAGCAGGTTTTGTTCTCATAGTCAGTGAAACACCGCCCTTTGGTACTTCGGTCCGTTCTTCTGTAAGACAGATCTACAAAAAGTTGGCAGTAAGTGGGAGACAGAATCGAGTCCCTGTTTGTGGCTGTCTGACGGACATTGGGACAGACACACGTGTCTCATTAAGGTTGTCTGGATGGCGTAATCCAGTACAGCCAGTGGCTGAAGAGAAGCCCTGTCTCAAAAAACAAAAACAAACAAGCAAAAAAAAAAAACTAAACAAACAAAAAGAAACAAAACAAAAAGAAATTCAGTCAGCTTAATTTTAAAATGTTTGTTGTGTGTCTGGTATGAGTTTTACGTCTTTCACTTTTTACTGTTCTCATTACTTTGAACAGTTCCACATCAGTAACTAACTGGATTTAAAGCACACTGCAAGATTAAAACCAAGGGAGGAATCATTCATTTGTTGTTAAAAGCCTGTAACTCTCTTCAGACAGTAATCGTTTCTGTCATGTGCATTTTCTAGTGTATTCTGAATGCAGTGTGTCAGTGGTGTGTTAAATGTGAAATGAAGTTACAGTGAAGTTATAGACTTTGTGCTTTACTTGTATATGAGGAAAGAGCAGAAAAGAGAGGCAGCACAAAGTGCATCCGATAGCCAGATGTGGTGCCAGACATCTGTAGTCCTAGCAGAAAGATTACAAGTTTGAGATCAGCCTGCACAGGTAAAAAGCAAATGTTTCCTCTAAAGTTCTAAAACCTTGGTTTGTTTGTTTGTTTGTTTGTTTGTTTGTTTGTTTTAAAACACAATATCTATTGTCTATAGATTTCACCTGTTCGGTACTGTGGCGATCTTAAAATGTGGCAGTGGATATAAGGCCAGAGGTTTATTTTATTCTGGTTGTTGTTGTTGTTGTTGTTGTTGTTGTTGTTGTTGTTGTTTGAGACAAGGTCTTACTATATTATATTGCCTTGGCTGACCTGGAACTCAGCATGTAAACCAGGCTGGCTTTGAACTCACTCAGAGGTCGACCTGCTTCTGCCTCCCAAGTATTAGGATTAAAGGCGTGTACCATTCTTAGCTCAAGACTGAGTTTGAATTCTGGCTGAAGCTACTGTATAGTGTCTCTCCCTAAATGACTCGACTGGTTTTCCTCATGTGTGAAATGGGAATGACACGTCAGGACCTACCTCATATAGTTCTTTGAATGAGATAAACCTCTCAGATTTGCAGTCCTCTTTGAGCTTCCCCAGGGGCAGATAAAATTACTATTTTCTTGTGTATAGCTGTATGTTCTTGGGTTTTAACACTGTGATTTGGAGAGCTGGCTCAGAGGTTAGCACACGCTGTTCTTCTGGAGGACTCGGACTCAATTCCCAGCACCTGAATGATGGCATCCTGTAACTCCAATTTCAGGGGATCTGATGCCCTATTTTAGTCTCTGAAAGCACTAAGCTTATCCATGGTGCACAGACATGCAGGGTGCAGGCAAAACACTCATACACATAAAAAATAAACTCAAACCAAAAAACTATAATGTGGGTGACAGGTGTGTTGGCCCATGCCTGTTATCACAGCATTTGGGGAAAATGGTAGTAAGACTACTAGGAATTTGAAACCAGCTTGGGCTATGTGGTCCTGTCTCAGACAAAAAATAAAAAACAACAAAAACAAAAACCAGAATAATTGGGCTGAGTAGACACAGCTCAATAGGGAGAATGCTTGCCTAGCATGTGTGAGACCCTTGGGTGGATCTTGAGCAGTGCATAAACCCAGAGTAGTGGCGAATACCTGTAACCCCAATACTTAGAAGGTAGAGGTAGGAGGATTAGAAGTTCAGTGTCTTCCTTGATTACACAGTAGGTTCAGTGCAACCCTGTCTCAAAAACAAGAGGCTGGAGAGACGGCTCAAGTAGTAGTCTCCCAGAGGACCCTTGTTCAGTTTCTAGCACCAGGTATCTTACAACCGCTTTCAGGAACTCTGATGCCTCTGGCTACCAGTGGCTTACTACATTCAGGTGTGCAACGCCCCCTTCACCCCACAAACACAGAGAAATGAACTAACTTAAAAAAATAAAACTACAGAGCTGGAGAGATGGCTCAGTGGTTAAGAGCACATACTGCTCTTGAAAGGACCCAAGCGTGGTTCGCAGCACCCACACTCTGAGGCTTAGAACTCTTTTTAATTCCAGCTCCAGGGGATATAACACCCTGTTGTAGCTTCTGAAGGCACCTGCATTCACATGCACATACCCACACACAAACATAAAGACATAGACATTCGATCTGACCCTTCATACTCTTTGTTTCTTGCTTCTTTCACTTTGCACTCCATCTTGGAATGGCTCAGAGGTTAAGAGCACTTGCCGCTCTTGCAGAGGACCCAGGGGTTGGTTCCCAGCACCCACCTGGTGGCTCACAACCATCTATAAGTCCAGTTCCAACTCCCTCTTCTTGCTTCTATTGGTACTACGTGAATGTGGTACACCTACATACATATAGGCAAAACACACATTAAATAAGATCTTAAAAGAGAACTCTGGTTCCAAAGTAGCCTGGGAGAAGTTTCTAGGCCTGGAAGACTCCAACTGGGATGAGCTGTGGTGAAAATACACCAGGCTCTCAAGTTTCCCTTCGGTGTTTCCATGTTTTTCTAATCTACTAGTAAATGTGCTCACATAAAGCCTGCTGTCCTGAGTCTGCTACAGAGCATTCCGAGGTGATCAGTGCGCCCATATTCTCAGAATCAGGGGAACTTGATCATCATTACTTAAGGAGTACTTAATGAAAAATGGGAGATTGAATGAATGCCCTGAACATGTCCTCTCAGCTACTCTCTAGGCTGGATTCCGTCATCTGACTAATGTCTGTGCGCTCACACTAGGGTAAAATTTATAGTCACTTGGCGAGTCTGTTTAATCACATCTGTACATCTGTGTCCTTCCCGGGGGAAATACTAAAAACTACTGTCCTTCTTTCTGTAAAGACACCTAAGATACCATGTTAACTGAGTGTGATGGTGGTTCGTGTATGTAATTACAGCATCAGGGCACTGAAGCAGGATGTTGAAAGATCAAGACCAGTCTAGGCTACAATGTAAGGTCCTAAAGAAGAAAGGGGGCCTAGGGTTGGGATGTTATTTGGCATGATACCTTGAGTTTGTTCCCATCACTATAATCAGATGCCAAGTCTAGGCCCGAATGAGCCAATTGATCCCTGAGGGTTGTCAGGTGTTGGCTGAAGCCCACTTAAACTCTCCAGCTCTCTGGCTTCATCCTGCCTTTTAAGGAAAGTGACTCTCCCTGGACTTGGTGGTGCACACCTCTAATCCCAACACTCAGAACCCTTCAGAGTCTGAGTTCTAGACCAGCCAAAGCTACACAGCCCTCTTAGTAGTCACTAACCTCTCTTACACAGAACAAAAACATAAGCATGCAAATCACCTAGCAGTTTGTGTTATGAATAGGCTGTAGGGAGTATTACAAGGGTTCCTTTGTGTTATAGAGGGCACGGGGCCCTTCTGATGTGTCTGTCAAAGGTGTAGTCTAAACTTGGCCATTAGAGAAGGGCCCACTGCTGAGGTCATGGGCTGTGCAAGGAACAGGTGTGCCCTCCTGCAGAGAGCTATAGGAGGGTTACACGCTTTGCCTGTCAACTAAAAGCAGTCTGAACCTTACGTATTTTAGAATAAGAATATTTCCAGGCTGGTAGAGTTCTAGCCTAACAGTTGCATCTGGTTCAATCTCTAACACCACCCAAAACAAACAAAAAAACCCACACTTTAAAAAATATGCACATAAACATTTGCTTGCATGCTTGGCTTTACACTGTGTACATGCCTGGTGACCAACCACAGACGCAAGAGGAGGGCATTGAATCTCCCAGGTCTGGAGTTATTGAGAGTTAAAAGCTGCCATGTAGGTAATGGGAATTGAATCAGTGTTCTCTGGAATAGTCAGCCTCTTAGCCTATGAGCCATCTCTCCATGCACCCCCACTTCCACCACCACCCCGCACCCCCAGAACAACCTCTGTGGCACAGAAGAATTCTGTTAGGAATCAGGCCGATGAGAGACTTTAATTTCCAAGTCAGAATGACTGTCTTGATTAGACTTAGGAATGCGACTCTAAGCAGATTTGCTCATTGCTCATGTAATGCTGTGGAGGGCATGGGAAACTTCAGAAACTGGTTCTCTTAGCCTCTCTGAGGGTTCTAATGCTCTGCACTGCGCACTCTCCTTCCAGGGGACTGTCCTCTCTCCATCCTGCCTCCTGTAGGAGTGCTGGGATTACAGGTGTATGCCATCACACCCAGCTTCTCTTGTGCATTCCAGGGATCAAACTCAAGTTGAGAGGCTTGCACAGCCAGTGCCTTTAGTGGCCGAAACTCCTCTGTCTCCAGCCCTAAGCAAATCCCGTTTTAGGCTGCAGTGTTTAACTTCATCTCCATTTGAATTTCCAGGGTGACAATGAAGAACAGGAAAAGTTACTGAAGAAGAGCTGTACGTTGTATGTTGGGAATCTTTCCTTTTATACAACAGAAGAACAGATTTATGAACTCTTCAGCAAAAGTGGGGACATAAAGAAGATCATCATGGGTCTGGACAAGATGAAGAAAACAGCGTGTGGGTTCTGTTTCGTGGAGTATCCTTCTCGGGTATCTAGTCTCAGCTAGCTGTCGAGCCAGGACAGACTCAAGGGCCCAAGTACCTGCCTTTTTGTTTTGTTTTGAGACAGGGTCTCACTGCATGGCCCTGGCTAGCCTGAACTCTAGCCATACCTTCCCTGCTTTCTGGTGTTGGGACTGAAGGTGTAAAGTGTGTACACCTCACCCCCACTTGTTAAGGTATTGACTTGTTACAATCTCTACTTTCTCTCACTCTGAGTTCTGTGCACATACCTTTAATCCCTTTAATCCTAGCACTCAAGGGGCAGGCAGGTCTCTGTGGGTTTGAGCTCAGCCTGATGCAACAGTCCGTTCCAGAATAGCCAGAGATACATAGTGAGAATACGACCTGAGTAAGTAGGAGCACAGGCAGCAGCTTCTAAGACTGAATTGACAAGACATCTGGCTGCCTCGACAGTCCCCAGTGTTCTCTAAAACACTGGAATATCTTCTTCAGCCTGGTCCAGAATGTCTGAGAGACCTTATATGAATTGGGAATTATGAAGGAGAGACTGTCTCCAAAAAAAAAAAAAAAAAAAAGATGGGCTTTCACGTTGCTCAGACTAGGTCTCAGCCCTCTAGGCAGCTGAGGATATAGACCCAGGCCACCACAATTTTGGTGTCTGGAGTCAAAACACTTCCTTCATTCTACCCCTGGACATAAAGGACCAACCAGATTTCCAAAGCTTTGAGTCCTGGGAACAGCAGCATCAAAGAGCTCACAGGGACACTGGGACAATAAAAAGTCCCATAGGAACCAGTGTTTCCCTTTGCCTTGCAGGTCACGGATCAACATTCGTAGTACACAAAAGCAAGCCCACTACCGCTCATTGGTACCGCTCTGTTAAGCCTTATACAGTACAGAGTCATCAAGTGCCCACTGCTTACTAGCATTGTGTGTCAGATTCTGTAATTTCTTCAGATGTTTCCCTATCTAAAGACAAAGAATCTAGACCAGCAAGTTCAGCTGCTAATTATAATTGCTTATGTCAGTCTCTGCGTTTATAATATATGTGGCTATATTATAGTCAATTATCAATCAATCCCTCCCTCTCTCTCCTCTCTCCTCCCTCCCCTCCTCCCTCCCTCCCCTCCCCCCCCCCCCCTCTCTCTCTCTCTCTCTCTCTCTCTCTCTCTCTCTCTGGTGGTGTTTCTTAAATTTTTCCGTTATGTGTTTTGTGGGTCGTTGCCTGCTGGTCTGTCTGTACACACCACCGCGTAGACGGCTACACAGGTTCTGGGAACTAAGCCCAGGCCCTCTGAAAAGCAGGCGCTCCTAACCGTCAGAGGCTTGAAGCCCTTTTGAGTTTGCTGCTGTTTTGTTTTGTACTTTGTTTTTGTTTTGAAACAAAATACAGACTCTTGGTATGTAGTCCACGCTGGCCTCAAACTCTCAGCAATCCTCCTGCTTCAGCCTCATGAGTGCTAGGATTATAAACACATACCACTATGTTCAACTTTATCATTGTTCTTATGTAAGAAGTTTGTGATCTTAATATTATGTTAGCCATATTTTCTATTTGTAAAGATCAAAACATGGGCCAAATCATTATTAGCAGATGCATCTAGGAGTCGTAACTGACTCGGGCCTGGACAGATGTTACTTACCTGTCCTTTACTGCCCGTAAGTACTGTTGGACCAACTTTGAACCGGCTTCTACAAGATGGATGTCTATGTAAACAGTCTGGTTAGGTTAGATTTTCTTTTATTTTTATTCATGCATCATGAATCCTGTCTCCAAAACGTTTGAAGGAATGTTAGTGTTCCTTAACACTCACACTCTAAGATACTATTCAAGAGCAGATGCAGAGAATGCAATGCGGTACATAAACGGAACGCGTCTGGATGACCGGATCATACGGACAGACTGGGATGCAGGCTTTAAGGAGGGCAGGCAGTATGGACGTGGACGGTCTGGGGGTCAGGTATGCGACAAGGGCACCTGAGCTGGATCTCTGCCTGGGACTCGTTTTAGTACAGGCCTTTTGCTAGCTCGTGGGTTATTCTTTTTAAGGAGGCTGTGCTTGTTAGTTTTGATAGGGTTTGGGTGGGGTGGAGTGGCTTCCTGAGACAAGATTTTGCCATACAGCCAAACTGTCGTCAAACTTGAGATCAGATCCTGTCTCTGCCTCCTAACTATTGGAATTACAGCTGGGTGCACACCAGGCCAGTGAGAAGGAAATCTGAGTTCAGAATACCCCGCACATTTCTTTAAGTAGTTACTAAACTCATGCTGGGGGCCTTCCCCCTGCAACAATGCCTAGAACAAAAGCAGAATGCACCCATTTTACTCTTAACTTTTATGCCCTGGTGGTGTGTGCACATCTGAAGTGGTTCTGCTGTGCCTGGCTTGAGTGCAGGTCTGTTGTATCAGCATCCCACAGTGCTGGGTCTGTGTTTTCTGTTAAGGTCCGGGATGAGTATCGGGAGGACTACGATGCTGGAAGAGGCGGCTATGGAAAACTGGCACAAAAACAGTGAGTGGGCGAGCCCCGAGTACACAGCTCACACACATCAACACAGTTGATGATGGAGAACATCACCCAAGGTCTCATCAGTGTCGCAGATGTACGTGAAGCCACTTCTGGTTTTCCTCTGAAATATTAAAAGACAGAATCCAAAGAATGCCTTTAATTCTAGTCTTATTAGGATGATTTTCTGTTGTTAGGTCAAAAACTGTATACCTGAGCAACAGACAGTCTGCTGATTAAACTGTCAGCTGGATACCACACTTGTAGGGAGAGTGGGCAAAATGTCAGAACGGACTTTACAAGCACGTTGGTAAGCTTCATGGGGACTGAGATGATTTTCTACATTTTAAGTTTTCATGTTTATCAGTGAGGTCTTGCTACAGTCTATATAGCTTTGCTCTAAGTAAGAACAGGCGTTTGTCGACTGGATTTGCCTTTTGTATTTCAGTCTAGTAGGCACACCAGTCAGCCTTAAATGGTCCTGGGATGCCACGTGCTTCTCTGCTTTATGCATCAGGATACTCTCAAGACTTGAGGAGTGCTCACTAAACACATTTCTCAAAAGACGCAAATATTTCACTGAAAGTTTAAAACAAAACAAAAACAAGGATTTACCCAGAGAGCCTCCGATACCCTAAGTAGGGAGGACACTGTCAGTAGGGAATGGAGTGAAAGCTCAAACACTGCCTTGATATGGAAGCTGAGACTGGAACCATTAAATTATTCCTTCCCATTTCCAAAAGGACCTTAGAAGAGTGGGCTTTAGAAAAGGGCTGCACCCAGGCCTGTAATCCCAGCTACTTGGGAGGCTGAAACAAGAGATCAGCCCGGGGACCTTGTGAGTCTGCCTCAAGGGTCTACAGAAGGTTCCAGGCACAGTGGTCAGGGGCTTCCTTATTACATGAGTGCTCCTGAAAATTAAGAGTATCTAACAACAGAAAGCCTCCTCTAGGATTGTCTGTTATAACTGATACACATATTTTAGTCTTTTTTTCCTGAAATTGTGCTTACTGAGGTCCATGTATTAATAGTAAGCTAGAAGTCAGTTTCAACAGATTTTTTTTTCATTTTCTTTGTATTATACATGAGAAACATTTTTAATACAAGAGAAGCAAATCTTTTCATGTTATTTGTTACGTCTTCTAAGTCTCACTAGTTTTTCAAGGTTGTAACGACTGTAACGCTGAGGAAGCCCCTTTGCAAACTCTCAATGAGGAGATGCTTGAGTTTCAAAATAAAGCCTTTTATACTATAGCTTGAACTGTTTATCATACATTCTTTTGCAATAAAATCTAAGTCAGGTTTCAATAATCTATGACTCAAAACAGTGGGAATTTTACCTTCTGTAACAAGTGTCAATAAAGTTAGACCAACCTACTCTGTGTGTATTTCCTCGCCTATAAAGTGTGATAAGTTTTGGTCCCTTTACCACCCTGGAGAGGAAGCGTGGGTGTCCTTTGTAACAGGACACACTAGGCAACCACTGAACCAGTAGGGCAGAAAGAGGCCAGTTTCCCAGAAGACCTATATTGTTAGATGACGGACAGGAGGGAAATGGAGCTACGTTAAGAGGATACTTCTTGGGTTTGAGGATGCTAATTTTGACAGTTTTTTGATTATACCCCTCTTTCCTATGTCAGAATATCTGAACTATATCTCACTTTAATCAAAGAACGTGACATCTCTGAGATCCGTGTCAAGTTGGGTGTGGTGACACATGCCATAAGCTTGGGAAGCTGAGGGGAAAAAATGGTAGGTTGCCAAGGTTACACAGCAAGAACCTATCTCAAAGGTACAGCCCACCTCTATTCCAAACAACAACAAACAAACGAGAGCCAGCTGAGACACGTAGGCGAAAATGTGCAAAGGAAGAGTAAGAATAGCCATCCTGGGGGCTGGGATTTAGCTCAGTGGTAGAGCGCTTACCTAGGAAGCGCAAGGCCCTGGGTTCGGTCCCCAGCTCTGGGGGAAAAAAAAAAAAAAAAAGAATAGCCATCCTGGCATCTCATACACTGTAAGCTGAAGTAGATTTTGAATTGTGGTTTAGAACTCTGCCAACCAATATTGCAGCCAAATAACCAAAAATAGCTACTTAAAAAATAATAAAATCAGGCTGGAGCGTGGCTTAGTGGTACTTGCCGTCTCCCAGAGGACCTGTGTTCACTTCCCAGCTCTCATGGTAGCTCCCAACCATCTGGAACTCTAGCTCCATAGGATCCAATGCGCTCTGTGAGTACCGCATGCACCGAGGTACACGCGGGACACAGTAAACATATCAAACGACTGTTAGCTGGACACGCTTTAGTCCCGCTAGGGATCAATGGGAGGCAGAGGCAGGAGGGTCTAGAGACATCAAGTTCCAAGACAGCCAGAACTACACATAGAAACCTTGTCTTGAAAAGACAAATGATTAAGTGTGTGCGTTACCACACATGGCAATAAAGTTGAGCACTGGGTTTTAACAGCACCAAGCCCATTTTCCATACTCAGTAGCTGTGCATGGCAAGTGGTTGTGGGAGCAGATAAAGCAGAGCAGGCCCAAGAAGGGAGCTCCTGCCGAAGTACAGCTTTATGGGAGGATATAGGTAGGACATACAGTGGTCACTGTTCTTCAGTGAGCCTTGTCACCCCTGGAATGACGCTAAGAAATACACAGAACACATGTTTATAAAGGCATTTAGTTTATTTTTCAAAAAATATTTTGCTAGAAGGGTTGAGTACTGACTGTAATTTTTACATGATCATAATCTTTTAATAAAATCTTTCTGACCAACAGGTATCATTCAAGTGAACACTTGTCTAGGTCTGCTTTTGTAACCCCCAAATACAATAGTACTTCTTGGATGCTATTCCCCAGATTTTAGACATCTACTAGCCAAGAGGCAGAGCTTAGCACATAGCAAGACTATGTACTGTATAACCGTTGATTAACTTGGTCTCTTAACATAATGAAGCACAGCACATAATCAGTGTATTTAGTTGACACTGTTAACTCACTGTCTCTGACCCACTCAGACCCCCAATGGGTCCTAAGGCAGGGAAGAAGCAGTGAGCCCCAACTGCAGAGGAAAGGGACAAGTCACATTAGACGAGTACAGGCTGTATCTCTAGTACTGTTGTTCTCCAACCATAAACTCCCGATGACCATGCTATTCATATTCAATGGTGAACAGAGAATACAGTGCAAAGCCAAAAATGTGCTGTGAAATTATTGGCAGCAACTTCTTTTCTCTTCCTTGAGAGGCCAACTGAAAGTTAAGTCTGTGTGATTCCTAAGAAAACTAAAAGATGAGTTAAATCTACATCGATTGCTAGAGGTTTAACAAAAGGAGAGAAGCAGCTACAGCCAGGTAAGTCTGCCATGAGGACTGGGCAGCTTGCTGAAGGCTCATCGTATGTGAATAGCTCTAAGTTTGTGCAAGGCTTACATTCATCCCCAGTGACGTAAGTCTGCCAGGATTTTATGGGCATCAAAGTTCAGTGCCAAACCAGCAACAGCAAAGCATTACTGCAAACACCAAGACAAAAGATTCTGCAATCTAGGATTCGAAAGCTAAACAGAGTTTACATGTAATTACAAGAAGAGAAAGAACAACGGTGTGCTGAGACCAAGTCTCACTCATGACAGACACAGGTATGCGACATACGGAAACCACCCAGCATGTAGGCTAGAGCAGGCTGAATGTGCACCTGAGGGTGTCCTGTCAGGGCAGAAGGGAGAGAGCCTGATGGCTCGAGTCTGTTATTCCTGCATGCCTCACAGCTGAGGTGACCATCTCTCCGACTGGAGGAGGCATTAGGAAGCTTCCAGCAATTGAACATACTGGTGTACCATGGAATCTAAACATTAGGTAGGCTGAGGCAGGACTGCAAGTATGAGGCCAGCCTGGACTAAACCGTTTCAACAAGATTCTCAAAGGAACCCAACTGTAACTTCTGCATGAAGTCTCTCACTGGGGAAGTGAGATACTTCCTTAAGACATTTGAGTCGGCCATCTTACTACTGGCTTTTTCAGTATAGGCAAACCAACAAAATCCCATAGTAATGTCTTGCACATGAATTTTGAAGACGCTCATGCTGGTCTAATTCTGTCCTTAGCTGGTCGTGATGACAGAGACCTAAAATCCTAGCACCCAGGACAGCACTAGGAATTTGAGGTCACCTTCAGCGACATGGCGAGTGTGAAGCTATTCTGTCACATAAGACCCTGCTCCCCAAACCCCTTCCCTAGAAGATCTTCAAGCAGCCTGGGCTGATAGGGCTGGCCTTAGTTACCTGGGTGACAAGAATATAAACTGAAGACCAGGCTCAGCCACTGAACAAACTCAAGGCCAGCCTAGGCAACGTCCTAAGACCATGTCTCAAAATACAAAATTGTAAGAGGGTGGTGGCTCAGTGGTAGAGCTTGTCTAACATGTGAGTGGGCCCTGCGTTCAGTCCCAGGACTACAGAAACAGTAACTTGTAGCAACATAAAATGCCTCTACCTCAGTTGTTAATGACCTGAAGCACAAGAAACACTGACCTGGCTTTATGCTGAGGACTAACTGAGGAGAGAAGAGTGCCAGGGCTCCTGCCTGTGTCGCGCTGCTGCTGCTAATCCTGCGTGTAAACCTAGGTGACTCTGCCCTAACCAAGGCAGTTAAACACTATTCGGCCATTTCGCCTCTTTTGTTTTTCAAACATCTCATGCCGACCTAGGCAGCTATCCTCTGTCGTGTACTTGGTAGTTTTCTACACAAGTTCCTTACGCCTCCCTCCTTCAATTCTGGGAGAGAAAAAAACTGGTTTGGCTTAATATGCATCTTCTATTCCTTTCAAACATGTCACGAGAGGCCAGATTAGAGATGCAAGCCCCACTCTTTAATCCTAACCCACAGGACAGGACACTGTACAGCCCGCTCACTAACGGGCGGTTCTTGAGTCCAGGACTCAGCTGGTTCTTGTGGAAGCCAAACGAGCTCTTTGGGATGTTGAGGCACCAGAGAAGACGGAGAGAACATCCCTCCACACTGCTCTCTCCCAGGGTCCTCAGTGCTGCCTCCCTCCCCTCTCCTCCCACCATCTGCAAAAGACCATGTGCCAATCTTCACTGTGAGTGTTTGTATTTTATATACCTTAAAGTAGAAACATTTTTGGTAAATTTTAAATGCCTTGGAGTACATGGAAAGCAACACAGAGAGGTGATAACTAGCGAATTACTTCCATGAAAGCCAAATTCTCATTTATTTAACTATGAGTTTGATGAATGCTGTTTTTTTTTTTTTACAAGTCAAACCCAGAAAAAAAAAAATCCAAGAAAATTCAGTGTCTCAGGAAAAACCTTCATGAGATTTATTCTACATATTATAAATCTTAAAACCAAAATGAGACTCTTCCTGTAGAGTGTGTTGGTATGTACTATGTTACCAGACTAGGAGACAGAGACAGGTTTAGCTCGAGTTTGAGGCCAGCCTAGGTACTGGGAGCTCCAGGACAGCTTAGGCTACATAGTGAGACTTTGTCTCAGACAAATCAAAATAACCCCTCCCCTTGCCTTTTTAGAGAATAAGCTAACTGGCACCCAAGGAAGCTGCTTTTCCTCATACCTTAACTCTTCTCAAACAGCACTGTGCTTGCGAGCACCACACCCCTCAGCAGAATAGCCCCTCTGGCCTTCAGAAGGAATGTGTCTCATGCTGGAGACTCATCGGAGGGATGAGCAAAAGGTGCTGTAAGGGAAACATGACTGGCTTTCCACAACACTCCTAGCTACCCTTTATGCCATGGGGAACATCTATTCTGACTATGCTGTATCAAAAACATCTTGCATTTTTAGGTTCTGGGGTTAACTTTTAAACCTGTATTCAGTTCACATCTAACTATGTTTCAAAAGCTGCACCAAATCTACTAGGCTTTTTTTTAATACTCTTTACTGCATGCTCTGTCTATATGCATGCGTTTGGATAATAAATATTAAATATGGGAGGGACGTATGGAATCCATAAAGTTAAAAATGAAACTAAATTGAACATTAAAAAAAAGTACATGATAGCAGGAGAAATGAAGGGCAAAAATAAATCTGAGGTAACAATAAGTGGCCCAATACCACCAATCTGAAGTATCTGTAAAGATTCAGTAAGTGTTTGGAGATTCAAGTAACAAACCATCTGCTCCAACATGGCGCCTTCTGGAGTCCCTGCTGAGTGAGTGTCAGTCCAGGAGCCGGCACTCACACAGCTCCTTATAGATCCTCTTCCGCACTCGAGGCATGTCTTCTTGAGAAAACTGGAAAGGCTGCTCTAGGGCGAGGCACTTGCAGTACTGCAGAAAAAGAAAAACAACAAACTGTGTCCAGAGACACTTGAGAGGCGTGTGTGCCCACCTCTGCCTGTCAGACACACACCTAACACTCTAAAACTGCAGAACAACACTCACGGGTCTTGTAAACCATGCTGTTGTTTTTGAGACAGGGTTTCTCTGTGTAGCAGCCCTAGCTTTGTTGGCCAGGCTGGCCTCGAATTCACAGAGATCATTAAAGGTGTGCGCCACTGTTTGAGAGCACTGACTCCAAATGAGAAGAGTTTCCCAGGTGACGGCTTGCTGAGCGAGCCTGCACTTAGAGACCTCACGGGGAGAGTAGCACTCATTGAGGTGTGTGGTGTACAGTGGGGTTACCTACCAAGGTCTTTGTAAATCTCTGAGCTCATGTGTAAAGTTACTTTTCCCATAAATACATGTACTTCTCTGATATATTTAGAATAGCCTCCCGTAAGACATGGATAAGACCCCCTGTCCCTTCTTGTCCCCGAGAGGCAGTTTTTCCTAATGATTACATGTGCAAATACAGAAACCAATATATCCCAACAACAAAGGAAAGTGTTGTGTTCCCTAATACTGTACGCACACGCGACTATCATCTCTCGAAATAAACCAACCAACTCACACACTGT
Source organism: Rattus rattus (assembly GCF_011064425.1). Lineage (NCBI taxonomy): Eukaryota > Metazoa > Chordata > Mammalia > Rodentia > Muridae > Rattus > Rattus rattus. Next base: position 16,800,406 of record NC_046157.1, read on the forward strand.
GAAGGTAGTATTTACCTGGAGCACAAAGACTCCACAGTCACTGTCATTTTTCTGTTGTGGAATACACTGAAGAGAAAAACAAGATGACCATTAAAATAAATCAAGAATCTCTCTTCACATAAGAAAACTGTTTCCATGGCTAAGTGAGCAAGAGCCGGGAACTCCGGTCCCAGACTGTACCTCCAGTATTTAAATACCTTAGCCTGTGGCCACACGAAAAGACCTTTCAAGTGGCAACCACAATCTACATGTGGACAATGGGCACCCAGACTATCAAACCTCCTGCAGTCTACTCAGTTGGGCTGAGCCTGGAAGCAGCACCCTGTAGATCGGAAAGCACGTGCTGGGGCGCACACGTTCACTTCTCCATGCTTCCTGGTTATACGTCAGTGTGAACAGCAGCCTCGTGCCTCCGCTGCCGTGCATCCCCCACCATGACAGAGAGTTCAGACTCTGAGCTACAGGGAGACCTTTCTCCCTTCGTTGGTTAAGTATTTTGTCACAGCGATGAAAAGATTACCTCATAGAGTTCTTTGAAGCCTTAACATTTCACCCCAGATTAAACAATTTTGTTTTATTCTTTGAAGTAACTCATAAAGGCAAAGACATGTTTCCAAAAGAACTGGTTTCTGTATCTAGGCAGGACTATGACAGACCCTGAAGGGATGCAGAATACCTAAATGTGCTAGACGGATAAATCAGTAAATCAGACAATTAAAAAATTCAACACGTTCATTTCTGACGTCAACTAGTATGTAGGTTATTAGAAACACTGAACGATGGCTCAATTTTAAAGCGTAATATTCAGCTCAGTTCAAAGGCGAACTAATACTGATCTTTTGGCCTAGACCCCTTGGGTCAATAATCTAGCAGATTTGAGCTCAAGGACCATCCTCTAATATCCATCTATAAAGATGGGGCTTATCCCTAAGGAACTGCCTGACACACAGGTTTTAAGGGTCAAATGAGATCATTCAAGGAACCAACAACTGGAGGAACTATGCATGAATGGCCCTCTGCTCCATGTAGAGCACCTCATTGTCTATGGCCAAACAACACAGTGGGTCTTAATTAGATTCTTGGAAAGTCCCCCTCCCCCACCTCACACCTACATCCCTTTGTGGACCCAAATAGGCATTTAGCATATGTCTGAGTCTACATGGGTCATACAGAAATTACAACTGCAAGGTAAGTGCCACCCGTCCTCCAAACTCTGTTCTCCATAGAACACCAACAATTACTAACTGTGCCGAGGATGGCACTATGCGACTGCTATCAGCAAGCACCAGGAGATGATTAGGTTCTATACAAGCTCATTCTGAGTTACCTAGAGCCCCTGGAGGGTCTCCTCATCCCCGCTCTTCAAACATTCTCAGCAGGCACCCACACTTGGATCACTGCCTCCCATGCAAACGCTGGAGTTTCATTTGTACCACATTCTTACCTTTGTAACAGCAGTCTGCCAACCCTGAAGAAATTCAGGTCTATTTTTTTCTCTGGCTTCAGTCAGCAAATACTTTCTTATATTCTGGTTAAAAAGAAACCACAACACACATGTTGTGCTCTATTAGTTGTGGACCCTGCCCACCACCAGATAGGAAGTCTGTACAAGTGGGTGAGTATTCAGCCGGAGCTTTACTCCAGACTTTCCCTCATACCTGTCCAGTACCACTCAAGACTACACACCGGATTAGAGCACCTCACTGTAGTCAGCTGAAACCCTGAAACCTATCTACAGGCGGAAGGAGAGCACGGCAGAGATCGTAAGTCACGTGAAGGGCATCCCAGCTCTGTCCATCTCCCGGCCCTTACTCGGTTGTAGAGATTCAGCTAATTAATATCACAACCATTGTTTCCAAGTCTACGACTTAGCTGCTAACTATGCTGTAGGTAAGATTTGTTTGTTTATTTGGTGGTGCTGAGGATTGAACTGTGAGCCCTGTGTATAGTAAACATCACTGAGCTACAACTCCAAATCTGACAATGACACAGACTTTGTTACAGACTTAAATTCATCAAGCTGTTCCTTGACATTTTTTTTCCTTCAGTGTAAGAAGGCCTTCCCTACTCCATGAATGCATAAAACACCAAATTAAACCAGGACTTCATGGCTTGTTTCTTTCAAGATAGGGTCTTTCTATGTGGCCCGGACTAGGTTGGGTGGAATTCATAGATCTACCTGCGTCTGCCTGCTGAACGCTGGGACCAAGGCCGGCAGCACGAAGGCCGGCAGCACCAAGGCCGGCAGCACCAAGGCCACCATGTTGATGTCTTCTATCTGTTCTCGTAGGAAGTACAGTGCAAGCCTCTGTAACTTTTCCAAGTTATAGCTCATTTCCCCAATGGCATAACTGAATAGTTTGTCTTTCCTAAACCCTACCATATACTAAATTCTCTCTCTTTCTCTACACGCACGCAGGCACGCACAAATGATTTCTCTGGATACTTTATAGTGGCTGTTCCAATCAGTCTATGTCCCTAATATAAATATAATCTATATTTTTCTAAGTAACATTTCCATTGTAAACTTTTCATACCATGCCTTGACATCTAACAGATGAGTCTGCTCTCACTGTTCCAATTCATGCTCATGAGCCTGGGGATGCAGCCCCGTAGGTAAAGTGCTTGCCTGGCATGCACAAGGCCCTGGGTTAACCCAACACTCAGTAAAGCATGTACAACTCAGCACGTAGGTGGTGAGGGCAGGAAGACCGGGAGTCCAAAGATATCCTTGGCTACATAGCAAGTTGACAGCCAGCCTGGGCTATGTCAGACTTGGTCTCAACCAAACATGGCATTGTAAGCCATACTCCCAGGACTTAGGAGGCTGAAGGCAGATGATTATGGTTGATGCCAGGATGGGACACATAGGAGACCTTCAATCAATATAATAAAAGAACCTTGGCAAATTGATGTGATGAAAATTATTATTATAGTTTGGTGAAATCTGAACTCTTCATAACAGTGAGTCTGCTTGGTCCTCTAGCTATTCAGATTTCCTCCAAATAATCAAAGCTTTAAAGTCGTCGCCCTAAAGGCTGTGCACATTCCTTACAAGAGCAGAGCACACCCCAGATAACGGGCTCTATGACTTTAGTAAATAACCCCCCTCCAACTTTTTTTGTGAGACAGGGTTTCTCTGTGTAGCTCTGACTGTCCTGGAGCTCACTCTGTAGACCTGGCTGGCCTCAAACTCAAAGACCTGCCTCCCTCTGCCTCCCTCTGCCTCCCAAGTGCTGGGACAAAAGGTGTGTCCACCACGCTTGATATCTGGTATACTTTTTTTTTAAAAAAAAAGATTTATTCATTTATTATATGAATGAGTACACTGTGGCTGTCTTCAGACACACCAGAAGAGAGCATCAGATCCCATTACAGATGGTTGTGAGCCACCATGTGGTTGCTGGGAATTGAACTCAGAACCTCTGGAAGAACAATCAGTGCTCTTAACCGCTGAGCCATCTCTCCAGCCTCAGGCATACTTTTCTAACTGATTCTTCATTATGCAGAAAACTCACGAAAGCTGATTGGGCCTCCCATCTTGTTACACGCTTACTGATACGAGCTGAACTGTACAGGGTGTGAGGGTATATGGCTATAACCCCAGAATGTGGGAAGCAGAGGCAAGAACAAAGAAGTTCAAGGTTATCTGGCCAGTTTGAGAGCAGCCTGGGCTGTGTAAGATCTTGTCTTTACCTGAACGCTAATACTTTGTTAGCACGATAGTTCTCTAGAAGATCTGACACAATAACAGCGCTAAAGGAAATGAAGAAAACACGCTTCTATCCATACACAGGAAAAAAATGTGTTTTTCTGCATTTCCTTAAAATGCTGACCCCAAATAGGGGACCCCTCTCCAAAGTGGGTCTCAGACCAGACAGCTCAGTCACCCTGCCCTGAATGCTGTCCTCTGGTCATCCTTGAAGCAGCTGCTGACTTCTACTACTGTCTAGAGCTATGATATATCATTGCCAACCACAGATAGAAAATAAAACAGGCAGAATATTAACTTACCTCTACACAAAATTTAAAATGAATGCCTTGGGAATCATAAAATGAAATAATCCGACTGGAGAGTGTCACAGTAATGAGAGACCAGTGGACCTCCAGGTGGATGGGAATCAACAGAAGACTCTTTTTAAACAAATCCACCTGGTTAAGAGAAGGGACAGAGTGAGTCATCACTACAGAGCCAGCGGGGTTCACCTATAGACCCTTGTGTGACCTGCTAAAATCATAAAATGGGCAAGTGGTGAGGAAAACTTGAACCTATGTCTCACCTTTTTTGTTTGCTTGCTTTTGGCTTTTCAAGACAGGGATTCTCTGTGAGGTCCTGGCTGTCCTGGAATTTACTCTGAAGACTAGGCAGGCCTCAAACTTACATAGATCCTCCTGCCTCTGCCTCGCAAGTGCTAGGATTAAAGGTGTGCACCACCAAGCTTCCTATGTCTCAATTTAAAGCCCATGGTGTAATTGCTAGGTTAAAATACTAAGGGGGTGGGGATGGGGTGGAGAAGCATCATTTTCATTTTTAATTAGCCTACAGAACCAAGGCTTGTCAACTGTTGGAAATGACGAAGCCTACTATTCATGTGTGAGTGTACATGCATAATGTACAGGAGACAGCTCTGCGGAGTTGGTTCTTTTCTTCACCTTTATGTGGTTCTGGGTTGCTGTCTGTCTGTTTTAATAAAACTTGTAATCTCATGTAAATCTGAAGTTCAAAGTTTAGTTCTTCTCCTTTCGTTTTGTTGGTTTTGTTTGCCTTTCATGCCCTCCCTGATGTCCTAGAGTGTAACAGTAGGAAACAAGAGTTTCCTTATACAGTTCTAAACAAGAAACCAGGAAGCTGGGAGGTGGTGGTGCACGCCTTTAATCCCAGCATTCAGGAGGCAGAGGCAGGTGGATTTCTGAGTTTGAGTCCACTTTTGTTTGTAGAGTTAGTTCCAGGACAACCAAGGCTATACAGAGAAACCTGTGTCAAAAATACAAGGGACTGGGGGTGGGTGGGGCGGGAATGAAAAACCACACAAATGTGCTTCAGCACACTTGAGTCTTGTCTATACCATGTGTCTCCAATGTTAAAATAGAGAACATGATCTTCATAATAATACATGCTCTTTAACTCAAGTATATCCTTAAAATCCTAACATGCCCTTTTTAGCCTAAAACATGTCTTCTCAAATCTAAAAAAATTGCTATTCCACTCCTAATTCCAATGAATGCATGGTGAGATGGTTCGACAGGTAAAGGCACCCACCACCAAGCTGGGATCGGAGTTCAGTGCAGAACCAGCATGGTAGAAGGAGAGAACTGACTCCCACAATTCAAAAAGTTCTCTGAACTCCACATGTATCATGGCATGTGGGTACCCACACACTCACACAGTAAATACACTGATGTAGTTAAAACTTCCAAAGGTAACAAAGCAGTAGCTACTCCAGAAACACTTGTGAAAATGAGTCGGTTGGGCATCACAGCACATCCATGCAATCCCAGTATTTGGGAGGTGATAGCAAGAGTTGTTGGGGAAGAGAACTGAGTCCACAATGCTGCCCCACGACCTTCATGTGTGCTGTGCATGCAGACACCTATACACAGACCAGGGAATGCGTAGAGAAATACGATGTTAAAATTAAAAGTGATCTTCCATATTTTGTTATTACTTTTATTGTCTTCCCTATTTATGTCTTCTGCTATCTTATTTGCTTTCTGGAATTGAATGTGTGACTACTTAATAATAATGAGATTTGACGGCATTAATTGTTTTCTCTCCTATATTTGGGAAGAACCTTGAACCCACTGTGTAAATGCTGGTGACCAGGAACTCCTTTCCGATCCTCCTGCTTCTACCTCCTTAGGGTCAGGATCATTAGGTGTGATCGATCCTACAAGGCTCCCCTCAAACTTCCACTGTCTTTTTGAAATTCGTGTGATATATGTCTCAGCACACGTGCCTGTGGACAGTAGCACATGTTGGAGGGGCTCAGCATGAGCTGTCTTTCCTCCATTGCTCCTCTGTCTCTTTCTGAAGCTGAAGCCACGTCAAGTCCTCACACCTGTACTGTAAGGAACTCATCCACAGAGCCTCCCTGGCTGCCACCCTTTATCTTCCGGGCCCTTGTTTTCAGGTGGATTCATAATGAGAGGAGAACATCTCTACAACTTTCCAGTGGACAAGTATATGATCAGTCCTTACGAATGTCCCTTAGGTACATGGAAAGGAGATAAACACAGCTGGGCTGTGTAACAAGTTCAAGGCTAGCTTGGGTATACATATACTGTGGAAATAAAGTATACCGTGAATCTATATGGGAAATAAAGAGAAACATAGATCCCATCTTTAAAAGAAAAAAAAATTTTTTTTAACAATCTTCTCCTTTTTGTTGTTTTGATTTTTGGGACAGAGTCTCTCTATGCAGTCCTGTCTTGGAACTCACTCATACTCCGCCTGCCTGAGCCTCCCCAGTGCTGGGACTAAATATGTGCCCTGCCACACCTGACTTTCTTTACACTTTAACATTTGTGTTTTTGTGTCCATGGACAGTGCATGTCACAGGACATGTGGTCAGAGAGCATCTTGTGAGAGTCAGTTCTTTTCCTTCAACAACATGGGGTCAAGGACTGAACTTAGGGTTGAAGATGACCACTTTACCAGCTAAGCCATCTTCCCTTTTAGGGTAGAATGCTCTATTGTGTATCAATGCAATCACACTGAACGCATTAGGGTTCATGAGCCTGCGTGCTGTCTCGTTATTCAACGAGAAGTCATTGTACACATTTATTGTACTAGTGTGTGTCTGACAGTGTTGTATACACAAGCATGTCTGTGTACTGGCACGCCACTGTAGCTGTCTGAGAGCGTCAGAAGAGGACGCTATGTAGACTAGGCTACCCCTGAACGCTCAGAGATTCACGTCCTCACATGTGGAGAGCTGGGATTGAAGGCATGCACCAACACACCGGCTTCATCTTTGTTTGCTCTGCACAGAACTTCAGTTAGGGGTCACTTTATTTTCTTTATTTTCAAGCACCCATTTTGATATTATTATTAGTTTCTTAACATTTAACATATGGCTGGATTTTTTTAGTTATCCTAATTTGATAATCCAGAGAATAGAATAATTTATTTTAACAAAATAATATGTATTTTTCAAATACTTCCCATGAACATATCCTTTTTCCACAAAAACCATTCATTCTGTTTATAACATTTGTTCAAGGGGTTGGGGATTTAGCTCAGCAGTAGAGCGCTTGCCTAGGAAGCGCAAGGCCCTGGGTTCGGTTCCCAGCTCCGAAAACAAGAACCAAAAAAAAAAAACAAAACATTTGTTCACCTCTATCTTCCATAGCTATGTAAAATTCCCGGCTGAAACACACCCACCCACACGTGATATGCAATATATACATACACACACACATATATACATATATACACATACACACACATACATACATATACATGTATACATACAGACCCTGCGCCTCCCACAGAGCAGCACGTGCTCTACTCCGGAGCTGTACTCCAGCCCATGCTCCTGTCCTTTTAGTTCTACCCAATCCTAAATAGTAGCTGCCCAGCAGAGCTCATCACGGCTCATCCAGTCACAGCTCATGCACCTGAGGCCACTTCCACACTGCTCTCCCTCAGCCACACAGGGCTCAGGAGTGTGTGCATTTATCTGTCCACATCCTGCATCCATCCTGTGATCATCAGGCCCAACAAGCATCACCATCCCTGCTTTACCCCTTCAAGTCTGACAGTCTTCAGGGTTCCTGGAGCAAAAACTGGAATGTAAACTGTAAACTGGGTATCACTAGAGCTCTTTAAGATTCCTATTCCATTTATGGGAATGCATTTAAGAATGCAGCCGAGTACACACATCTATAATCCAGATGCCCAGAAAGCTGAGACGGAAAGACTGTTAGAAGCCAGCCTAGGCTACAGTGAGAAAGTAAAGAACGGCAGGGGGAAGAGAAGAAGAAAGGGAGAGAGAATACACACGTGTGTGTGTGTGTGTGTGTGTGTGTGTGTGTGTGTGTGTGTGTGTGTGTATCAGGGTGTGGTGGGATGGGGAAATCAGAGAATCAGAAAAAATAAAAGAGAACTAAATGCACTGGACTTAAGTTTGGGGAAAGCCTGAATGAGATGGGAGACTGACTGCCAGAGAAACCTATGGGCAAACAGCAAGGATTCTCAATCCCAACCTTCTACTTCAGGGAACCAGGGACGGGACAATCAACAAAGTCAGTGGCTTATGGTTTCCAAGCAATCGTGCCTACATAGTGACTGGAAAAACAGTAGTGTGTGAGGAGCCAGGAGTCATCCCAGCCCTTGCTCTGGAGGCAGAGGCAGAGACGGGCAGCGGCACATGGATCTCTCAAGTTTGAGGCCAGCCTGGTCTACAGAGCTGATCCAGGACAGCCAGGGACACACACATCTAAAAAACAAACGAACGAACGAAAGCTGCATTGCCCTTCCTTCTGTTCCGGTCTCCACAAGCAAACTACACTCTCTCATCGGCTTTTATTTACTGTGCCATGAGACAGAGCAAAACTTACCTTCCTCATCAGCACCTCCTAGAAAAGTGCTTAGGGAATGAATGGCTCAGTGGGTAAAGTGTTTCCTCTGAGACTGATCCCCAGGCTAGAGTGTAAAAAGCTGGGTGTGACACACTGATAATCCCAGCACAGGAGACACTGAATCCGTACATCCCTAGAGCATGCTGGTCAGCAGCCCAGCCTATACGACAAGATCCAGGGCAGTAAGAGACCCTGTTTTAAAACACAAAGTGGGCCAGGAGCAAGTATGCTTTTAGTCCCAGTACTGAGGTGGAGGCAAGGAAACCCTTACAGACTGAGTTCCAAGACATCCACGGCCTGCCTCAAAACCAGACAAACCAAAAGGATAGATACCCAAGCCTGCCTCAAAACCAGACAAACCAAAAAGATAGATACCCACGGCCTGCCTCAAAACCAGACAAACCAAAAGACAATACAGATGGCTCATGGAAGAACAATACTCAAAACTGTCCTCATGCCTCTACATACATGGACACAGACACAGACAGACAGACAGACAGACAGACACACACACACACACACACACACACACACACACCCCAAAGGTGGGGGAATTCATTAAATGTTTAACAACTAAATATACTCTAAAAACCAACTACATTTCACATTTCATGAATCCCACAATGGTTGAACTAGAAACACTACTAGAATAACAAGCTCCTAGGACTTGTTTTGGGGGCTTTTTTGAGACATGATCCAGAAATCCTGGCATTGAATTTACTACACTTTTATATCTTAGCTGTATGCATGCTAGGATTATAGATCCATGGCCTCCACACCCAGGTTCCTAGAGTGTACTTCAAGTTCGTCCCTGTCTATACCATTAGTCACAAACTACTCTGGTATTACTGCATAAAAACAAAGCCTCTCAGAGAGAAGGGACAAGAAATACATTCTACAACCAGGCAGTGAAGTATACTGGGAAGGAGAAAAACATAAAAGGTAAGAGAGGCCAGGAGTGATGGCACAGTTCTGTGATCCTTGTACTGGGAAGCCAAGCCAAGAAAAGGATGAGTCCCAAGACCAGCCTGGGCTATACACAAAGGTCCTAGGCTTGTGGGAGAAGAGAAAAGAAAACAAGAAAAAGGTGAGAGTGATTACAGAGAGAATATCATAGTGCACTCAGGGAACACAAGAGACTGATTATAGAACATCATAGTGCACACAGGGAACACAAGAGAGTGAACACAGAATATCATAGTGCACAGAGGGAACACAAGAGAGTGATCATTGAACATCATAGCACACACAGGGAACACAAGAGAGTGATCATAGAACATCATAGCACACACAGGGAACACAAGAGAGTGATTAGAGAATATACTGCACACAGGGAACCTGGGTGTTGCAAAAAAGTGAACAGACAGCATCATGTGACTGAAGGAGGAAGGACAAATGGGGTGTGGTTCAGCCTTTGGTTTTCAAATTATCAATCCCAGAAATAAAACTATTACCCTTCAACTATGAAAGAGCTTAATAAATGGAAGTTGGAACTGAGCAGTGGTGTTGCAAGCCTCTAGTCCCAGCACTCGGGCAGAGGCAGACAGATCTCTGAGTTCAAGGCCAACCTGTTTACAGAGCAAATTCAAGGACAACCAGGGCTCCACTGAGAAACCCTGACTCAGAAAAACCAACAACAACCCAGAGGTTGTGACGTGACTGGAGGGCAGGGACAGGGGAGGGCAGGGACAGGCACAGAGCATCCAAAGGGTGGATCTGACCACCTTCTCTGCCTCCGGGGCATCTTTGTTCTGACAAGTTTGTTCATCTTTATGTGTTGAGTGCTTTACCTGCATAATGTAAATATTCTACAGAGGCCAGAGAGGGTGCCAAATCCCCCGGAACTGGGGTCAATCAAGGGGATGTTGGAAACCAAACCTGGGTTCTCTGCAAGAACAACCAGTACTCTTAACCACAGAGCCATCGTCACTCTAGCACCATTAAAAATATCAATAAAGTTAAATTAAAATTAAAAACCTTTAAGAAATTAATGGCATGTCTTTAACTTCTAGCATTGTAAGTATTTTATCAGTTTAAAATATATTTACAACAAGAAATAGTGACTAAAAACTATAAGGCTTATCAATCACTTAATATTCCACCTAGCTGAGGTATCAATTTATTTAAAAATTTAATTTTACTAAAGCTAGCAATCTCATGAGCATCTTCTAACAAATCTTTCTTTTTCCAGATTTCTTTAAAAAAAAAAAAAAAAGACCCAGTGATTGGATCACCAAAAAACTGAAATGTACACATAGTGAGTTTCAATGTAAATCATGACAATTGGCATTTTATTGTTTACTTTAAAATGTATTTAATGGTTTGCTAAATATAATCTAATTTTTCCTCAACAACATAAAGACCACGGGTGTTCTTGTACGGAGAAGGACTGACTTTCAGAATAATTAGGAAGTTTGCTCAAGTTATAGCTAGTTAAGTCACCAAATTGGCAAATGAATTCTATCTCCCTTCTCAGATTTGTATATTTCAATCAGACACTATATCTGATATAAAATAATTTCTAGGTATGGGGACATGGCTCACTTGGTAAAGTGTCTACCTCAATCCACAAAGCTCCGGATGGATCCCTAGCACAACGTAAGTTAGGCATGTTGTTCATTCTGGTAACCCAAGCAGTGCCAGGCAGAGGCATCGGGCGGGATCAGAAACTCAAGGTCATTCTCAGCTATGAAGTGAATTCCAGGCCAGCTTGGGACGTTTAAATGAAGAAATAAACCTTATTCATTGACTTAAGAGTCATTCTGGTTGGTTGGTTGGTTGGTTGGTTGGTTGGTTGGCTGGTTGGAGATAGGATCCCATTGTAAAGCCCTGGCTGGCCTGGAACTTGCTATGTAGGTCAGGCGTGGCCTTGAATTCACAGAAATCCACCTGCCTCTGCCTCCAGAGTGCTAGGATTAAAGGCCTGTGCCACCTCACTCAGTATCTTCTGAAAATAACAACAAAGCAGAGAGTCTCACACAGCCAGACTAGACCCACGCTCTGACCTTCTTACATCTTCACAGGCCTACAGAGTCCAGCTCAGACTCACTTCCTCCAACCCTCCCGACCACCTGAGAACGTGAGATGTATGCCAGCTGCTGCCTACCAAGTGCTCAGGGGGCAGAGACAAGTGAGCAGGAGTGGGAAGTCAACACTGGCTACATATTGAGTGTGAGAACAGCTGGGAGTGGGAGAACAGCTGGGAGTGGGAGGACAGCTGGGAGTGGGAGAACAGCTGGGAGTGGGAGAACAGCTGGGAGTGGGAGAACAGCTGGGAGTGGGAGAACAGCTGGGAGTGGGAGAACAGCTGGGAGTGGGAGAACAGCTGGGAGTGGGAGAACAGCTGGGAGTGGGAGAACAGCTGGGAGTGGGAGAACAGCTGGGAGTGGGAGAACAGCTGGGAGTGGGAGAACAGCTGGGAGTGGGAGAACAACTGGAGCTACAAGTCTGAGGTCTTAAAAAATTATTTCTACATTTATTATTTGAGTTTGAATTTACTGGTAATTCTGTCAAAATAACAAAAATATAGACTCTAAAGTTACATGGGAGGCTAAGCCAGGAACACTGCAAGTTGGAGACCAGTCTGAACTCCATTAATACTTGTAGCTCAGTGATAAAAGCACTTGGAAAACAAAGGTTCTAGAGTGAGGGGACTTTACCTACTTAGCATTTTATACCAGTCAGCAACCTAAACAAGGTCAATGTCTTGTCCAAGTTGTCCAGCAGGCGAACAGTAATGCTACAATCATGGTGTTCCCCTCCTTACAATGTATTCTAATCCACAGACTCAAGAGTTTACTAGTGTCTTTTTTTCCAAACATTAAGATAGAAAATACTAAACACTCTTATGAAGGTTCTAACTGACACCCTAATGTCAGTAAGTTCCCATCCTCCCACCAAGAGTAGGTTACCCATTTCATCTTCAGTACAAAAGGGAATAGAATACCTTCTTAGTCCATCTCTTAACTCCATTATAGCCTTTGGTTACCAGCTGTCTATGGAAAAAGCTGTTGAAGAAGTGGACCTAGAACAAACAGCAAACATAAATCAGCCAGGTTACATGATGCTGTACCCAGACTCAACTCCACAAGAAAATGGAAAGAGGAATGAAAAGTTTTTGTTGGTCTTTTTTATTTTTGGTTTGTTTTGTTTCTTTTTTGAGATAGTGTTTCTCTGTGCAGCCCTGTCTGTCCTGGAATTTCCTCTGTAGACTATGGCTGGCCTCAAACTCAGAGATGTGCCTGCCTCACGGGTGCTGGGATTAAAGTCATGGAGCACCATGCCTGGCGTTTTTGTAGCTCAGACTGACTGCAAACTCCACTGTAGCTAAAGACGGTACTGACTTTCTGATCCTCCTGTCTCTAAGTGTTAGGATTACAGATGTGTGCTGCCATGCCCAGTTTTTTTATGGTCCTAAGGGATCAAATCCAGGTTTTGTACCTACAAGGCAAGCACTCTTCTAACTAATCTACATTCCCAGGCCTTGATTTCCTCCTCATTTGTTTTGGTTTGTTTGTTTGTTTTTTAAGACAAGAACTTTCTATGCAGCCTTTGCTGACCTGGATATCATCACTATGTAGATCAGGCTGGCCTCCAACTCACAGAGATTCACCTGACTGTTCCTCCTGACTGCGAGATTAAAGACACTCACCCACAGCTGGCCAGGCCTAGATTTTTAATTTAAAAAAAAAAAAAAAACTTTTAACTTAAAAAAAGGGGTGGAGCTGGAGAGATGGCTCAGTGGTTAAGAGCATTGACTGCTCTTCCAGAGGTCCTGAGTTCAATTCCCAGCAACCACATGGTGGCTCACAACCATCTGTATGGGATCTGATTCTCTCTTCTGGTGTGCAACAAAGCACTCATATACATTAAAAAAAAAATCTTAAAAAAAAAAAGGTGTGTGTGGCTAGAGAGAAGACTCAACAAATAGGAACGCTGGCTGCTCTTCCAGAGGAACCCAGGTTCAATTCCCAGCACCCACATGACAGCTCACAACTGTCTATAACTCTAGTTTCAAGAGATCCAACACCTTTACAAAGACACACATGCAGAAAAACACAAATTCGCTAAAAATAAAAATAAAAATAAGAATTAAAAATATATAGAAGAGAGAGAGGAGGAAGGGAGGGAAAAGAAAGGAAGGAGGGAGGGAAAGGTCCGTCAAGAGGAAGAAAATACATTATACGGTTAATACAAGATTCTACTTCAAAGTTGCAGTAGCATCATTAGCATGCTTTTAATTCCAGCACTCTGGAAACACAGGCAGGAGGATCTCTTGAGTTCAAGGCCAGCCTTGTTTACAGAGTGAGTTCCAGGACAGCCAGGGCAACACGGAGAAACCCTGTCTGGAAAAACCAAAAAAGAAAAAGAAATGACTGTCTTTTCAGGGTTGTTAGAGAGGAGAGAGTTTCCAAATTTATACCCTTCAGACTAGGTTAGTTTTATAATTCCTACCCTGGAGTTTAGGTAATCATTAACTCATCTTTTTTTTTTTTTTTTTTTTTTTTTTTTTTTTGGCTGTCCTGAAACTCAGAAAGATGTACCTGCCTGTCTCGTGAGTGCTAGGATTAAAGGTGCTCACCACTGCCTGGTTGGCATAATCATTTCTCATCTATAAAAATTACTTTGGCCAAAAGAACCATGAGGTCTTACATGCTAAGCTTAGATTTCTTGTTTTTGTCTGTCTGTCATCTGAGGTAATGCTCATGCTATAGTCACTGCCACATCTTCAATGCTAGAGACTGCACACAGGCTCGTGGGTAGAGTAGACAAGAGTTCTAGTCCCACGGAGCATTCCCTCTAACCTTGACTCTCTTCAAGTATAAAACTTGTATCCCTGTGGTGCTTGTAATTCTCAGGCCAGAATAACATCATCTAGGAATGTAAAAATCTAAATTCTCAGCCTTTCCCACCTCCCAAGACCTAATAAAGCTGCATTCCTGGGTAGGTCATAGCAACACCTTGTATATGCCCTTGAGAAAGTCTAAAGCAAGGGGTTGGGGATTTAGCCCAGTGGTAGAGCGCTTGCCTAGCAAGCACAAGGCCCTGGGTTCGGTCCCCAGCTCCGGAAAAAAAAAAAAAAAAAAAAAAAGAGAAAGTCTAAAGCAAATTCTTTTAAGAACTATGTAACCTGACATCGTAGCCTTTGCCTTTAATCCCATCACTGGAGAAAATGAGGCAGGAGGATCCCAAATCCCAGGCCAATATGGGATACACAGTGAATGCTGTTTCAAAGAGAGCTAGAAGCCCAGCACTTGGGAAGCAGATGCAGATGGATCTCTGAGTTTGAGGTCAGCCTGGCCTACATAGTAAGACCCTATCTCAAATAAGCAAACCAACAACTCTAAAGAACTGAGTGTAGTGGGTTACACCTCTAACCCCAGCATTTCTGCAGGGGCAGGAAGATGGCCTTAAAAGTCCAATGCCAGCTGACCTACAGTCGTGAGTTCCCGGGCAGCCAGAGCTATACAAAAGATCCTGTCACAAAAATCCAAAAAAACAAAACAAAACAAAGCAAAACAAAGAATCATTCTGCTTACTATTGGAATTAATCAATCAGTGAATTAATTTCATTTTGTTAATCTCTAGCCTCCCGAGTGCTGGGATAAAGTTGTTCACTGCCATGCCCAGCCAAACTGTTTTCTTAAAAGAAAGATAAAGGGCAAAGAGGCAGAAAGATCTCTGGGAGTTCAAAGACATCCTAGTCTACATAGTGAGCTCCAAGAAAGTCAGGACTACATAGAGAGACCTTATCTTAAACAAAAGCAATAAAAAAACTAAATTAAATTACTTAAAAGTTAAAGGGTCTGGGCTTGGGGATTTAGCTCAGTGGTAGAGCGCTTGCCTAGCAAAAGCAAGGCCCTGGGTTGCGTCCTCAGCTCAAAAAAAAAAAAAAAAAAAAGTTAAAGGATCTGAATTTAAATCAAATGCTCAAGGGTTTTCCTCAATTTTTTTTTTTTTTTTTTAAAACTCAGGCACAAGTACACGTGCCATAGTATGTCAGCAGAAGCCAGAAGACACTTAAGACACTTCTGTGGAAAGCATGTGGGCCTCAGGGATTGATCGCAGACTGTCAGGTCTTTGGAGTCATCTTGTTGGCAGTCTCTTTAAAAAAAACAGACAGCCTGGGGCTGGAGAGATGGCTCAGTGGTTAAGAGCACTGGCTGCTCCTCCAGAGGTTCTCAGTTCCCAGCACCCACATGGAGGCTCACAGCCATCTGTAGTGGGATCTGACGCCCCCTTCTGGCCTGCATGTGTACATATAGATAGAGCACTCACATAAACTAAATGAATCTTAAAAAAAAAAGACAGCCCACTCTGAAGCACAGGCTGACCTCAAAGTCATCACATTTGCATCAGGTGAGCTACTCAAAAGAAACTGAAAATGGATTACTACTTTACACTTTCAAAGAGAGTAAGACGAAGTTTTATTTATTAAGATTTTTTCTTATGGGGTTGAGGATTTAGCTCAGTGGTAGAGCACTTGCCTAGCAAAAGCAAGGCCCTGGGTTCGGTCCTCAGCTCTGGAAAAAAAAAAAAAAAAAGATTTTTTTTTATGTTCATGAGGGCTTTGCCTACATTATACAAATGTATATCCAGTACCAACAGAGATCAGAAGAGGGCATCAGATCTCTTGAAACTGGGGTTACAGACAGTTGTGAGCCACACTGTGGGTACAAGGAATGAAACCCAGGTCCCTTGCAAAATTAACCAGTGCATTTAACCACTGAGCCATCTCTCAGCCCCAAGACTAAGTTTTATTTAAAGTCTGTAATAATCCTCGTTGGACATCTTTAAATTAAAAAAAAAAAAAAAAAAAAAAAAAAAAAAACTCCGTGAAAACACATACGCCTTAACTAAATAAGGAAGAAAATATGGGCACTGTGATTTTTTTTATCAAAAATGGATTTTTGGTTTTGTGTTCTTGAAACAGGGTCTCACGAAGCCCATGCTGGCTGGCCTCAAACTTACTATGTAGCCAAGGAGCGTCCTACCTCCACCTCCCAAAGTGCTAGGATATAAGGTTAGGTATGCGATCAGTCAGCTTAAACAAAAATGATTTGGAGAAAACATGGCAGAGCCCAATGCACAGTGCAATGCATAATCCAAGTCATGTAATCTACGGAATGTGGAATAATTACACACTGTTGAAAAGCTAGACAAACAGAAGAGCAACCCACAGCGACACTAACAACCACCACACCAACAACAACACACGGACGCTCGTATAGAGAAAGCTCCCACTCACCTTGTCGGGGACTGCGTCCATTATCAGCTCGCCATACATATTAATAACCTGTAAGAAGTAAAGCCAGCTGATTAACCTGCACGGTTCAGAGCACGCCCAGCAGGGGGAGGAGCCTGTTGAATGTAGCAAAGGTAACAAGTCCTTGTTTCTAGAGATAAATAGGAAGCCGGCCCAAAAGATTACTGGCCAACATCCTGTACAAGTTTCTACCCTGAGAACCCACCAGCACTAACCTGGTCATTCAACCAATTCTGACCATCCAAAGTTGCCAGGTCGTCCATATCCAGCATGTGCTTGTTGTAGAAGATTCGGAAGTTACACTTTTGATGCCTGGCCCGGTAGTTTGTTATTTCCCTATTGATAAATGGTTTTCTAAAACAGATTTTAAAAAAGTTAAAATGAAATGCATTTTATTCAATATATAACTGTCTCTTTTCTTAAGGGAAAAGTCACATATGGCAGTAATATCTTTAAGGGCTTAACTTTAGCACCACTGACATACCTATTAGAAAAGTCTTCATTAAAGACATCTTTTAATCTCCCAAGGACATCTTTCTCACTGAGTGGGACCAGACTTCCATACTTTTTCATAACCTCGTCTAGGAACCCTTACATAAAGGAAAAAAAAACATGGAAGTTTTTTTCAGCAAAGTTGTTTTCATAACACATACTCACATCTATTACAGACAGCAGAGAACCATAATCTGTAAAATCAGTTACATCATTTAAACAATAGGTATTCTGAACCTTCACCACTGTAACCCAGGAAGACATACTCGCCGCATTTTGTGTTGTTTCAGCTGATCTTAGTCAAAAGCTGGGCAAGCAATCAGGGGCATCGGAAGAGGGTGTCCATGTGTATGTGGTCGGCCTCCTACACTCGGTGTTGCAGATGTGTGCCACCATACCCAGCTCATCCAGTATTTCTAAACTACTGACACACTCCAGAGTGGCTAGTGAAGAGTATTGTTTCCACAGTGAGACCTTGAAGAAACCTCTCCTTTAGGACTCCTAAAAACCCAAACACAGGGATAAGCTCCTGTGCTGCCAGCTCCTGGAGAGGCTGAGGCCCAGATCTCTTGGGCACAGGAATTCTGGGCTAGCCGGCTGTGGTTTAAGAATGTTCCTAACAGGCTATTTGTTGGAAGAAGTATGTCACTGTGGTTGGGTCTGAGTTTCAAAAGCCCATTCTAAGCCCCGTGTCTCTCGCCTGCAGCCTTCAGTGGGTGTGTAGAGCTCTCAGCTCCTTTCCCAGCACTGCCTGCATGCATGCCGCCTTGCTCCCTGTAATGATAATGGACTAAACCTCTAAACTGTAAGCCAGCAGCAGTTAAGCACTTTTCTTTCATAAGCATTACCTTGGTCAGGTTCTCACACTTCACACCAATACAACAGTGACTAAGACACCATGGTAACAAGATGTTACCTCTTAGACAGAGCGCTTAGAAGATGAGCGCTAGGGGTTGGGGATTTGGCTCAGTGCTAGAGCACTTGCCTAGCAAGCACACTTGATTGTTTGGTTTTTGGAGACAAGGTTCTTCTGTAGAGCTCTGGCTGTCCTGGAACTGGCTGTGTAGACCAGGTTAGCCTTGAGATCCATCTGCGTCTGCCTCTTGATGCTCAGCTGCAATTTGATCACCATTACTCAGCCTCAGTGGCACACGCCTGCAAAATCCCAGCCTTCAGGAGGCCGGCCTCATCTACACGGTGACTCGCAGACGACATGATGAGACCTTATTGCCAAACAAACAGCAAAGCTACTAACGTTCCTCATGGCACTGACTAACCCCGTAAGGTGAACTTAACAGGTAACAGTGAGCAAGGCCTTTCCCTCCACGTTGCCTAAGTTGGCCCTCAGATCCTCCCACCTCGGCCTCCAAAGTGGCTGGGATTATGGACCAGGTCTAGCTCTAGAGAGGCCTCTTTTAAAACTGGGAATAACATTTTTAAAAACATTTTTTACTGTTTAGCTGTGGTACAAGAGATCAAGCTCTGGGCCTGATACATGGTGGGCAAGAGTTCTACTATTTGAGCTTTATCTATAGCCAAGGAAAATAGAATTTCTATAAGGAGACTTTCAGCCTGATTTAAGGCAATCTTCAAGTCAATTTATGAATGTACTCATTTATTGGTCTCCATGATGGCTCACTAAGCAAAAGTCCCCAGGAAATAAAACCCCAACATTACTTCTGAACAGTAACAAAGCAACTGAAGGCGGCTTAGCGCAAGCAGAACAGGATTGTGGGATGAGGCTATAAAGGGAGAACAGCAGCCTATCCAGCTGACAAGTGATTGGCTATTGTAGGACTCATACCCAATTCCTTCTGTGGAAACACACAATGGTTTCTGCCAGGCTATCGATTCAGAGGGGAAAGTGCTGTGCTGTACTGAGAGAGAAGCAAGGATGAAGGCCTTTATTTCCTGTCACACTCCCATCAGAGAGGCCCCTAACTTGAGTAATGCTGGAACCGAAGGCAGGGCCCAAACATGCTAGACAAATCAGTCTTGCCTCCCCCTTTATTATTTTACTTTTATTACATTCGTTCACTGTGTGTGTGTACAGTGAGGTACACGTGCAAATAGCACACACACAGAGGTCAGAGGACAACATGTGGGAGACGGTTCTCTCCTTCCCCCATGTGAGTTCCAGAGACTGAACTCAGGTCCCAGGCCTGGCAGTGTCTTTACCCAGTGGACCATCTGCCCAGCCCAGCCCTGGTCTCATGAAATCATTATCTCTGATTCTCCGCCCAAGTCTACCTGGAGGTTCTAGGCTAAGAACAAAGCACATAATATTTTTAAAATTTTTTATTATTTTATGTGTATGGGTGCTTCGTCTGTATACCACGTGTATGCCTAATGCCCACTGAGGCCAGAAGAGGGCCTCAAAACCCCTGGATCTGGAGTTACAGATGGTCCTGAGCTGTCACATGGGTACTAGGCACTGATCCTGGATCCTCTGTGTGGTCATCCAGGGCTGTTAACCACGAAGCTGTTTCTCCAGTCCTGAGAGCACATACTTTTGCTATATTCCCGGCCTTCATATCTTAATAGTTATCTTGTTTCTATACAGTGCTCTTATTTCTACATAAAAAAAAAAAATGGCCCCAACAGAAATCAGGAAACCTTAACATTTGAGAAGATTGCATTTAGGCAAGAAATTAAATATAGGTGGAAAGAGAATACTGACTGCACAAAGTTGTACTCTGACCTTCACATGGACACGGTGACACGCACACCGACACAGAAACATCATGTATGTATGTACAATAATAAAATAATAAAAATAAAAATTTTAAATTGTTTTAAACTGTAATAAGTTTGGAGAGCTGGCTCAGAGGTTAAGAGAGTATAGTATTGGGGTTGGGGATTTAGCTCAGTGGTAGAGCGCTTGCCTAGGAAGCGCAAGGCCCTGGGTTTGGTCCCCAGCTCTGGAAAAAAAAAAAAAGAGAGAGTATAGTATTCTTCAGAGGACTACCGTTTAGTTCTCAGAATCCTTACTCAATGTTTGAGGCTAGACTGGGCTACCTAAAACTCTGTCTAAAAACAAAGACACCCAATCTAAAAACCCAACAACATAAAATTCTCACCTGTAATCTGTAAGCCTGGTAAAACTTAAGTTTAAACCAGTTCTTCTTGAAAGGTAATTTGACCATTCTCTTACATTATAAATACCAATAATACTCTTTTAGCAGCAATTTGAATGACAATTTAACTTACAGGAACAAATGCATAAGAGAATTTGTTGCATCCTTACAGCAAAATCAATGCAAGTGTTCATCGCAAACTGAGCAGGGAACTAAGCAACATCTACATAATGGAGCAGTGTAAAAGGCATCACAGAATCTAACGGTTTAAAGGGAAAGCCATGTGTGGGCGGTAAAACCAAGACCCTGGGAAGGGCAGCATACAGCAAGTACGGGCAACAAGGAACAGTGCATACCAGAAAGGCAGGTCGAGAGCTGCTCATCATCCACTGGAGACGCTGTCTGGCCACTCTTGCCACCTGCCACTTGGTTTTCTACTTTGAGTTCACTGCACACCAAGGGAGCATCCAGTGGACTCTTACAGTAAGGGTGGTCCAGCAGCTTCGAACTAAGAATGTTCTGCTTGAGAGACCCATCCTCCTCCATCTGGAAGTTCTCGTTCTGAGCGGGTTCCTCAGACACAGGACCATCTACACTACTCACAGATTCGTCTGCTCCAGACACTGACAGCTTCACTCCGTCACTGCTGACAGCACTTGTCCCGCTTTCCTGACCCAGAGTCATAAGAGCTCTTTCAGTTCCCGGAGTGAAGTTGTCACTAGAAGGATGTTCCATCAAAGGGATTTCATGAATTTGCTCTGTACACTCCCACTTAGGAGAAGAGGATGACTGGTCCCAAGTGTATGTGGTACTGCCATTCTGCTGGTCAGGGAATGCTGCATCTAAACCATGCTCCTTGTCCAAGGCAGGACTTTCTTTAGTGTGGCCATCAGGCACATGACAGTTTTTTCCCTTCACCACAGCACTACTGTCCATGTCTGGAAAGTATGGCTGACACCGACAAGGGTCTTTAGGTTCTAGGGAAGGGACTAGGCTGCAATCGCCACCCTCAGTGTTGTTATCCCTAAGGTTCTCTTGATGGTCCCCAGTGACCTTCTGCACCCAGCTTCGCTGGGCTTTTCTTAGCTTGCAAACTCTGCTTTTCGTTCTGAAGTGCTGGGATCTGAAAATCCTATACCGAAATCTAATCATGGATAGTTTCTCATACATCATAAGAGACACTTTGACTCTTCGATGTTGGTTAGGTTGGAACTTTTTTGGAATCAGGGGTCTCCTGTTCCTGTGGTGCTCTAGCCCTTGGTAGCAGCCATAACAAACTCGTTTTCTATGTTTGTTCAAAACCACAGTCTTGCCACTGTCACTTGGACTTTGTCTCTCCCCATTGAACTTCATGGGAAAGTCTGAGGCTTGTGGGTCCGTGCTAGGTTTGTGACCATTGGCCTTACCTAAAACAGTGTTTGCCGACAAGCCAGTAACTGCCTTCAGAAGGCTCTTCTCTCTGTAGCATTCACGGCCCAAGTTCTTTGCTGAAGAAAGTAATTTATCTGCTTGGAGTTTCAGGAGACTCCTGGAGGAGGAAATGAAGTGCTTAGTGTCCTTTCTTTTCACTTTGGCATACAAAGAACTAACATTTTGAGTGGCCACTCCAGACTTGGTCTTTGAACAAAGTGGTACATCCTGGGTCCATGTTTTCTGGATGTGAAGACCCCTCTTATTACACTGGAAATGCTTCGACTGCCGATGCCAAACAACTGGCCTTCCCAGCTTAGCTTTCAGAAAGCACAAGTTTTGGGGAAAATAGAGTTTCTTAAAGCCTCCAAATCCCGCATTCCATTTCTCAGAAAAGGCTAAGTGAATTCCTTTCTTCCATAGAATTTTCTTCTGTTTTTTCATTTTTCTGATGCATAATGAGAATTGGATGTAACTATAAAAGAAAACAAAATGTAAAGAAAATTTAAATTTCAATGTAAGTATAATGTCATAAAGATATATAGCAGTTAAGATCAAAACACAAAAGAGAAACTGTGCACTTCAATTTATTCTGTCAGCCTTAAGGAAATCCTACCTGACTGAGGTACCCACTGCAAGATCCGGGAAGAAGGAAGGCATAAGCATTTAACAAGACCTCATTTTCTTGATACCTGGTTCTGGTGGAGATGTTTCTAGACCATTTCTGGCAAGATATGGTCACACAGGCCTCTAATCCCAGCATTCGGGAAGCTAAGGCTGGGTAGACCTCAGTCTCTGAGTTCCAGACCAGCCTGCTCTACATAGTAAGTACCAAGTCAGCCAGACACCTTGACTTCTGCAGTATGCAATTTTTGTTTTGGGGATTTTTTTTGTCTGCACATAAATACACTTCACCTGCATGTATACAGGGTCACCACTTTCCGTGTCTGCTGCCTGTGGAGGTCAGAGGAGGACTCTGGGTTCCTGGAACTGTCATTAAGAACAGTTGTGAGCTACCATGTGGATGCTAGAACTGAACGCAGGTCCTCTGCAAAAGCAATAAGTTAACTGCTGAGCCGTCTCCTTAATCCACGGTACCAGTTTCTAACAGAACACACAAGGCAAAAATAATCAGAAAAGAATTTCTGGGTTCAGTACTTGAGCTACCCTGGCAGCCATAGAATTGCTAGCACTGACTCGGTGTTCTCAATTGTAAAGGGAAAGATAGTAAAGAAGAGGACCAAACACCGCTTCAGACGGAGTCCATAGCTACTAATTTGGTCCACACAGTCATCACCCTCAAGGAGACCAGGCTCCACTTTTACAGTCAGAGTCTAAGTGTCTATAAAGGAACAGGACTTCATCAGGTGCTCTCATAGAAGGACTGCGGACAAACACAAGTGCACACAGAATTTCAGGAATAGCTGACAGGGGTAAAAGATGAGGGGAATGAGTAAGCTGTATGGTCAACACCAGCCCAGCAAGCACAGGCCCTATGTTCAATACTCAGACCTGGTGGAGCTGGAGACAGACTATTTGCCCAGCACGCATGAAGACTTGGATTCAATCCCCAATATAAAACCAATCATGAAGGCACGCACGCACACACACACCCCTCAACACCAACACTCAGAGAATGAAGACGAAAGATCAGAAGTTCAAGGCCTGTGGGCAGGGGTCATCAACAGTCTTCCATAGATATGAACCACTCAAGCCACAACCTACCAGGCCAGATGTGTCCACAGGAGCAATAAGGACACAAAAGTTATGAGGATACCAGACAATTCCCCGTGAGATTTGAGGCGTGTCCCCAAGAGAAGGGCATAGACCTGGACAAACCCCATGACTGGGGAGGTGACAGGCCCTACAAGTAGCCAGACTTGGGGGTATACACCTTTAACCTTAGCAGAGACTGGAGATCTCAAGAGCTCAAATTGCTAATTAGCTCAAGGCCAGCCTGGTCTACATTGCAAGTTCCAGGTCACCAAGGCTACATAGTGAGACCTTGTTTCAAAAAATAAAAAGCAACTGAATGAGTACCACTTAGCAGGTCAAAGAGGTAAAACCTAAGGCCATGAAGCAATAAGCTACAGGATGTGCGAAAGGCCCTAAATTAGAAGTAACAAATACCTCTGAAGGTTAGGAATATGGATGGTGCTGAGAAAGGAAGGTTACATAGTGAGACCCGTCCCTCTCCCCCACCCCACCCTACCCCCCACAAAAAAGGATTAACTACCAAGAATCACCAGACCTGAGGAAGGAAAGTAAACCAAAACAATGTTAAGGAAAACGCAAAATCCACAGACAGAAGGAGAGGCAATGTAAGCAGAGCAACAGAGCTACAATCCCAGGAATGCAAGTGGCCACCCAAAACTACGAGATGGGAAGAACAGCTTCTCCCAAAGAACCTGCAAAGAGAACACAGCCCTGCAGACAAAGAGAACATGGCCCTACAGACACCCTATTTTGACTCAGTAAGACTATGGCAAAAAACGGAGCAAAATATTTTTTATTTTTATTTGTTTAAAGGAACAACCAAGGGCTGGAGAAATGGCTCAGCACGTAACAGCACTTGCTGTTCTTCTAGAGAACTCAAATGTGGTTTCTAGCACCCATGTCTAACAGCTTACAACTGCTATAACATAAGCTCTAGAGGAAGCGACACCTCTTTCTCTGCTGACACCTGCACTCATGTGCACACAGCCATACACACAAACATAAATATTTCTTAAATGAACAATCAAGACTGGCGAGATGGCTCAGCAGCTAAAGCACTTGCTCTTCTTGCAGAGAACCCAGGTTCAGTTCCCAGGACCCACTTGGCAGCCTGCAACCAAGCTCCAGGAAACCCAAGGCTCTTTTCTGGACTCTGCACGCACTGGGCATGTATGTAGTGCACATACACACATGCTGGCAAAAAACCTCACTTAGAATAAAAATAAATATATTTTTTAAAAGAAAAATCATCTCTGAGTTTGAGGCCAGCCTGGTCTACAGTCTACGGAGTAATCGTGTCTAGAAGAACAAAACACAACAACAAAAAAATTCTACCTGAAAAGGCACCTCAGGCACCAAGGAAGAGCCTAATTTAGTTCCACCCAACACCAACAGGTACAAAGTGGGCTGTCCTTGGGCAGAAGGCAACTATACTATCATCTAGTTCTAGCTGCATACAGATGAGTCTCAGGCAGGCCAACTGTGGAGCCATTCCAAGTTGGAACCCCATTGGCTAGCCCACTGAGCCCCTGCATTAACTTCAGAATGTGAAATGTCTTGTCTCAAAAGACTAAGCATTGCACTGGTTCCTTCTATCAACTAACACACACACACACACACGAGAGAGAGAGAGACCGAGACCGAGACCGAGACCGAGACCGAGACCGAGACCGAGACCGAGACCGAGACCGAGACCAAGACCACCATAAAGATTAGAAGATTCAAAACACAACTTGGTGCTGGAGAGATGGCTCAGCAGTTAGAGCACTGACTGCTCTTCCAGAGGTCCTGAGTTCAATTCTCAGCAACCACATGGTGGCTCACAACCATCTGGAATGGGATCCGATGCCCTCTTCTGGCCTGTCTGAAGAGAGTAACATTGTACTAACATAAATAAAATAAAACTTAAAAAATGACTTAAAAAAAAAGAAAACACGGGGTTGGGGATTTAGCTCAGCGGTAGAGCACTTGCCTAGCAAGCTCAAGGCCCTGAGTTCAGTCCCCAGCTCCGGAAAAACAAACAAACAAACAAACAAACAAACAAAAAAAGAAAACACAACAATTGCATCAATGAAAACTTTATAAAAAGCTTAACAAGTCATAATATATAAAATGTTCATATTCCTAATACATAAAGAACTCTTAAATAAGAAAGAAAGGACAAACCAGGCAATGGCCTTTAATCCCAGTGCTTGGGAGGCAGAGGGCAGTTGGGACTTCAGTGTTCCAGACCGCCCTGGGCTACAGAGTAAGTTCCAGGGCAGCTAGGGCTGCACAGAAAAACACTATTTCAACAAACAATCAAATAAACAAACCCAACAAACAAAAAAAGACAAAAGGCTTGATAACCTAATGAGGAAAATCCATAAGGAGGCAACTCACAAATATTTCCAAATAACCCTTAAACATTAAAAAAAAAAAAAAAAAGTTCAGCTTCACTCCCCCCACCAGGGCTTCTTTCTGTAGCCCTATCATGGAACTCACTTTGTAGACCAGGCTAACCTGGAATTCACAAAGATTCACCTACATCTGCCTCCCAACTGCTGGGATCCAAGGTGAGTGTACCACAGCCAGCTCAGCTTCACCCTTAACAAAAGAGGCCAGCGATCTGGGGCTATGCTCAAAGACAGTGTTACTTCGCATGTGTCAACCTCCTAGGTGTCACAGCACTGCCAAAGAAAAGAAACGCTGTAGCACATCCTCAGAAGTTAAGTTACTTTCTTAACAGCAGAGCAGCACCAGCCAAAAGTTACTTTCTGTTTTGAAGGTATCACTCTGTAGTCCAAACCTACCTCAAATTAAAAATCCTCCCGCCTCTGCCACCCAACTGAAAAAGGCATTTTCATACTCTGCTGATAGAATTCCAAACTGATGTAATCATTTTGGAAGAGAATTGAGAAGATTTTTATAAAAGCCACAAAATTATTTATCCTTAATCTGGCAGCCCCACTTTAAGTAATTTAAACTGGAGACACAGCGGTGATAATGATGAAAAGGCTCTGTTGAAACATTGTTTATAATAGCAAATACCCAACCAATGCCCACGGGCAAAAGCAGGCTGAATAAACTACTTATCTGTGTGATGAATGAAGCTTCACTGGAGCAAGGATTCTCTAGCACTCAGCACACAGTGATTTACAGAATGGAGCCTTAGAGGAAGAGAGCAAAGTTCACAGGTGGGGAGGAGGCAGAAATGAGGAGGGGAGGGACACTATCTGAATGTCCTTTCCCTACTGGTCTGGCTTTAGGTCCAAGCTAATGCTTCATACTTAAGTGAACCTGGCCTGCTTGCTTTCTTTTCCTTTTTGCAGTACTGGAGAATTAAACTGGAACCAGTGCTCAGCGAGTACTCTGCTGATGGGCTACATCTCTTAGCCTCTGAATCTCAAAAATAACGAACAGCAATTACACATTAAAAGCAGAAAATTGACAGTTTTAGAAAACAATATTCTGACTACATGCTCAAGAGCTAAAGACAAAGACTACACACAGGTATTATACAATGCATACAAAATTGGCTTTTTCATAGAAGTAGGAGTCAATTTGGTATTATCAGTATTCTAAAATTGAGTAAATAAGTAAAATGTGTGGGGGTAATTAAAGCTAGACTTTCCACCACTAGCAAAACAATGAATCGTGAAATGCTGCTGCTACTGCTGCTGTTGCTGTTGATGGAGGAGGAGGAGGAGGGGGGGGGAGGAGGAGGAGGAGGAGGAGGAGGAGGAGGGACGGAACTGAGGCACCACTATGAACTCAGTGTTTAATAGAGATAAGGAAGTATACATACACTTACATATTTTTGACTGTCAATGAAACAATACAATTCCAATAAAAAGTGAACATCCTAACAACCAGATCTTGGTTTCTAAATGTAGCTGTCTACTGAGAGAAATAGCTAAACTCAGCATGGTGACTCAAGCTTGAAGTCCCAGCGCTCTGGAGGCTGAGACAGGAGCATAGGAAGTCAATGTCATCCCTAGTTCTATAGCCCATTGGAAGGCCAACCTGAACTACAGGAGACTGTCTTAGAAACAAAACAAAACAAAAACCTAGAACTGGGCAGAGAAAAGAAAAGAAAAGATAAACCTAAAAATCACTGTGGTGCCAGAATATACACTGGAACCTGAAAATAATGTCATGTCAAAAAGATGTGAAATCTCACGATGCACAAAAATCCACTGAGCAACCAAATATTTGATGGTTAGAATCCAAGCATATAACAAATACCCTGTGTGGGTGTGTGTGTGAGAGAGAGAGAGTCTCACTATATAGCCTTGGCTTGCATAGAATTTCCTATGTAGACCACAGTGACCTCAAACTCATAGAGATTAGCTTGTTTCTGCCTCTGGAGCACTGGGATTAAAGGAATGTATCACTATGCCCAGTATAATTTTGAAGGGTAGAAAAACAGGTAGAAGGGACATCTTCCTTACATATAATTTCAAATAAAAGAATATACAGAATGAGTGAAAGAAATAGAAAAAAATAAGAATCACAACTCTTCTTTGGTTTATTTTGTTTTTGGTTGTGAGCCTAGCCTTTAACGGCTGAGCCATCTCTCCAGCCCACAACTCTTCTTAAAAGTAACAGATGCACGGGGTTGGGGATTTAGCTCAGTGGAAGAGGCCTTGCCTAGGAAGCCAAAGGCCCTGGGTTCGGTCCCCCAAAAAAAAAAAAAAAAAAAAAAAAAAAAAAAAAACAAAAAGTAACAGATGCGGCTGGAGAGATGGCTCAGTGGTTAAGAGCACTGATTGCTCTTCCAGAGGTCCTGAGTTCAAATCCCAGTGGCCACATGGTGCTCACAACCATCTGTAATGAGATCTGATGCCCTCTTCCGATGTGTCTAAAGACAGATACAGTGTACTTATAAATAATAAATAAGTAAATCTTAAAAAAAAAAAGTAACAGATGCAGCCAGATGAGGCCACAGTCCTGAAATCCAGTGGGCAGGAGGCTGGGGCAGGACTATCACTAAGTAGCCAGACTCTAAGGGGAAAAGCAAGGGGAGGGGATGTCTAGGAGATTGCTCAGTGGGAGAAATGTTGGCTGCACAAACATTAAGACCTGATTGTGTGTCCCAGGACTCACATAAAAGCCCAGCCCAGCAATACATTTCTATAATCCCAGGGCCAGGTAGGGATAAAAGACAGACTCCTAGGGCTTGATGGTCAACCAGCCAAATGGGTGAGTTCCAAGTTTAATGAGACCCTGCCTCAGTAAACAGAATGGAGAATTCCCATTACACACTTCCGCACAGGCAAGGGTGCCCCTCCACACACAAGTGGAAATTAGAAAACAATGGAGAGGTGTCTTTGAAACTCTGAGGGAAAACTATTTTCAACAAGAGAATTTTAGGCCCTCCTGAAAACTAGTGAGAACAGAAAAAGGGTTTCAGAGAGGTGATTTATCAAAGCACGTACTTCCCATAAACCCTTCGGAGAGCCACGAGACAAGAAGTACCACGACAAAATGAGGAAGGAAATCAGGAAGACATGGGACCAGGCTCAGCATTGGCCTGGCATGTGCAATGCTAGTGTTCACTCCACAGCACTTGAAGATGGTAATAAAAGGAGAGGTGGGGAGAAAGGCAAAGGAAACGAACACAAAAGGCAGGCAGGGGCCCTGCTCCTAACAGAAACTAAAGTGGGCATGCTCGGGGATGGCTCAGTGGCTAAGCACCTGGTCGGCACACACATGGTAACTCACAACCATTCGTAACATCCAGGGGACCCATCACCCTCTCCTGATCTCCACAGGCACCAGACAAGCATGTGGAACACAGACAGACAGGCAAAATATGCATGCACTTTTTTTTCCCCTAAAAAAAAAAAAAAAAAAAAAAAAAAGATGCACAAACTGGATATGTGATCCTGGCATTTGCAAGGCCAAGACAGGGGGAATCACTTCGAGTTCAAGGCCAGCCTAAGCTACAAAGCAAACTGTCAGCCTGAGCCACACAAGAAATGTCTTAGAAGCAGAGTATGGGATTCTGAGATTAGGTGCAAAGACTCCTAAATGGGACGAGATGTAAGTCGGGCATCTTCCAGGCAGATGCTTTTCTAAAGGCCTAGCACACAATTACCATCTCATGAGAGAAACTGCTAAGTTACTCTTCTCACACCAGTGCTTTATCGATAAGCACAAAGCATCTGAGGGCCTAGGTTTCTTGGATGCTGCACACTCAAAGCACAGATTGCAGTTAAGTTCCAACCACACAGGATTCTGAGCTCCCTCCTGGCAGCCCTCTCCATACCAAGCTTATTCTGGACAAAAGGCAAAAGCATAATTAGGAATGCGCCGTGTGTCCTGGATATTCTTAAATGGCGTTTTAACTAGATCCTCAAAGAATTTCATTCAGTATTTCAACTAATTTGTATTGGTATAAGAACATGCCTACGTCCAGGCGGGGAACTAAAAACAATACCAAATGGCAGGCTAGACCTTCAACTCAGCTTCTCGGGACTCTTAAGTACAAACTCCCATGACCTTTCTGCATCCCACTTCTCCCAATAGAATGGCCCACAGTGGGTTAATGAACCTCATCATGGGGTTAATACTACCCAGTACAGACAGAATAAAAAAAAAGTAGCTTCCCACCATCCTGAAGCCCAAGGGTACCATGCACAAGCAGGTTGGGAAGGAACCAAAGCATGGAGCAAGCAGAGCTGTCGGGTCAACTCAAACCCCTACACTTCCGACTCCGCAGGAGCTGGGAGGCTGACAACGATCTTCAGGCAAGGCTTTCCCCGACTTCGAAAGGAACGGCCCGGGGAAGAGAGGTTTCTGGCGGTCTGGATTTCGAGGTTTGTACTGCAAAGGAAGGAAGAGGGCCGCGGTCCCGGGAGACCAGCGCCCACTAGGCGGCCTGCATGCGGGCCTCGGGCGGCGCTGAGCTGGCGCGGGGAAGGGCTGGTCAGCAGCCCTGCGGACGTCTCCTGGCCTGGGCTGTCCTGCTACCGCTTACCTACTTTCTTTGCTCCCGGCACCTAATCTTCTGCCTGGACGAACGCTGCAGCGTCTGGGACCGCTGCCTCGCCCTCGCCCTCGCCCACGCCCACGCCCGGAGAAGCCAGGCCAGCGACCGGGGCTCCGGCCTGCTTTCGGCCGGCGAGGCGGCCCAGCTTCCTCCCAGCAGCAACGCGACACCGGCGCCTGCCTTTCGCGTCACCTCCTTCCTTGCCCTTCCGCCAGAAGCTCCGCCCACCCCTTGTGCGAAGGGCGTGACTAGGGCGTTAACCTCTAGACTCTGTGTGCACTCTTGCTCCTAAAATCCTGGCTCTGCAAGGGCAGGTATTGGGAAAACTGCAATCTTGAGAGGCCCAGGAGCCACAAAGCAGGTTTCCTAATTCCGGTCATCAGCTCTCCTCAAGCTTTTACCGTCAGAAAGGCTAACCACAGCTGATGTACAATCCACTGAGCCCTCACATTCCTGCTCTGGACTACAGTATAAGGACAGGCCTAGGCTTTCCCACTTCACTTTCCCATTTGATCTTACCCGTTGGTCATGTAATTTGCTTCTTTAACATTTCCCCCAGGAGGGTAGAGCCTTCCTCTCGATCGTAACTGGCCTACCCGAACTCAAGAAGTTTTCTCTTTCTGGTAGGGCATTTCAGCATCCATCCTGTGAGCCATTTGTTGAAAGATAGGGTCTCACTATGCAGCACTTGACTAGCCTCAAACTTGGATCCTCCTGCCTCAGCCTCCTGAGCTAATGGTGTGTACCACAGGTAACTGATACAACTCAATAAAACAGTTACAGAAATCTTTCTAGAATAAGCACTCCCAACACCAATGAGAGAGGAAAAGGAGCGGCCCCCGGTGAAGGTAAGCCAGGACAGCTCCTGAAAGGTTTTGATCCCAGGTCCAGTTTGTATATTTACTCACTTTATACTCTAAAACCACAGGCTAGCAAGCGAGATGTGGCAGTGAACAGGTTGTTAGGGGAAACGACCCATTTTTTCCTAGGTGGTTCTGTTTCAGGTACACGTGAAATCAGGCCTGGCAAATAAATAGGCAGTATAAACAGAACTTTAAAGTCACTAAATCAACAAACTGGTATCTAATAATTGGATTTTTACTTTACTGTACTTCACAACTACTTTTCACTTTCAAGTGGGGCGTGTTAGCATATAGTAATCCCATAGGAAGAGGCTGAACTAGGAGGACTGCCATGGATTTGATGTCAGCCTGGTCTGCCCAGTGAGATTAATGTGATGATTAATTTCAATTGTGAACTTGATTGGATTAAGAAACACCTAAAAAGGAGTGGTGTCACCTACTTTTAATCCCAGCACTCAGGAGGAGGCAGAGACAGATGGATCTCTAAGTTCTAGGCCAGTCTAGTCTACATAGTGAGTTCCTGGCCAGCCTGGAAGATATTTTCAAAAGAATCCTAAGAGAAAGTTTCCCAGAGTTAAGAACAACTAGATGCTTCCAGGCACTTGTGAGGCAGAAGCAGGCAGATCTCTGAGTTCAAAGTCAGCCTGGTCTACAGAGTGAGTTCTAGGACTGCTAGGGCTACACAGAGAAGTCCTGTCTTGAAAACAAAATAAACAAGCAAACAGAGAAGGAAAGAAAGGAAGAAAGAAAAGAAAAGGAACAAGATGCTGATCAGATACAGGAGGTGTTTAGTACACCAAACAGACAAGAACAGAATAGAGCTTCCCTTCATCGTATTACAATTAACACGTTAACTATACTGAACAAAGAAAGAATATTGGAGTGGCAAGAGAAAAACACCAATTTACAAGTAAAGCCCTGCTCATCGGAATAATACAGGAGTATTTGCCCGTAACTTAAAAGCCAGAAGAAGTTTGGCACAATGTATTTCAAGTTCTGAAAGCTAACAGCTGGGGCTGGATAGCGGATTTGATGGTTAGGATCCCTCGTCGCTGTTGAGGGCTCAGGCTCAATTCCCAGCACCAAAATGAAGGCTCACAACCAACCATATGCAACTCCAGACCCAAGCAATCTGGTGCCCTCTTTTGACCTCCTCAGTCACCAGGCACTCGCATGGTACACAGGTATACCTGTGGGCAAATTATTCATACACACAAAACCATGAGATAAATAATCTAAAAAAAGTAGTAAACCGGGCTGGGGATTTAGCTCAGTGGTAGAGCGCTTGCCTAGCAAGAGCAAGGCCCTGGGTTCGGTCACCAGCTCCGAAAAATAGAAAAGTAAAAAAAAAAAAAAAAGTAGTAAACCTAACAACTGCCAACCTAGACCTAATGTGTCCAGAAACACTGTCATAACTTAAAAAGAACCAACAGAAACTTTCCACAGTTAGAGTAGACTAAAGGAATGCATAGCCAGTAAACCAGTTCTACACAACATACTTGAGTGAATCCTTAGGATTGAAGAGAAAAACAAATCCATAGGATTGAAGAGAAAAACAAATCCATTCATGAGGCCACAGGAAAAAATAACCCATAGAAAAAAAAAAGAAAGGGGTTGGGGATTTGGCTCAGTGGTAGAGCGCTTGCCTAGCAAGCGCAAGGCCCTGGGTTCAGTCCCCAGCTCTGAGAAAAAAGAAAAAAAAAAAAAACAAAACAAAAAAAAAAAAAAAAAAAAAAAAAAACAGTGCCAGCTCAGCAAAATGGCAGGAATGAAGAACCAGCTCTCAGTTATAATGTGTACATTGGTGGTCTCCACTCCCAATCAAAAGATTCTGACCAGTACACTGGATCACAGGGAAGGAACCATCTCTTTCTTCCAAGACACTCAAAACACATGCATGCACATGCACTGTTAGGTAGAAGGATGGAAAAAGATGTTCAAAGTAAAATGGATCTAGGAAACAGCGGTGTTACTGTTTCGGGATATTTGATCACATTGTGAACCCCTAGATTGTAAACTGTAACAATGTTTCCCCCCCCACCCCCCAGCTGGGGACCGAATGTAACAATGTTTCTAACTGTGGCTCACTTTGATCCTAGAGCTTTCTGTTTACTATAAACAAGTAGTTGTGCTAGAGATCAGTCTTAGGTCAAGAGGCAGAGCAAGCAACCAGCTGATAGGGCCTGAAAAGGTAAACGGGAAGGAGAGCCTTTGCGTTGAAGCCTCTGCGTGGAGACAGAGCCCTTTCTTCCTGGGACATCTGTGGAGCAGGAATGTCAGCTGGGTGCTTTCCCTGACTCTCTGAGGCAGCAGGTTTTCAGCAAAGCACCTGGCTCCTGAGTTGTCACTGGTAAAATTAAATGTCTGGGATTTTTGTGTTTTAGCACAACTGTTCTTTCAAATACCTTAAAATATAATTCTCAAAGTAAAACTAGTAAGATGGAGTAAAGAGGTCACTTTGTACTAATCACAGGCACAAGCCAATAAAAGGACACTAATAATCTAAGAGCATATCGCCTGAACACCGGTGTGCTCAACGTCATAAAACAAATATAACTAAAGTCACAGGTTAACCCCAGAACAATAGCAGTAGGTTACTTCAGTACACCGCTGTCATCAAGTGACAGGTCATCCTGACCAAAGAACAAAAAAAATAAAATAAAATAAAATAAAAAACAAAACCAGAAACGTCTGGATTATACAACACCATGGGTCAATGGATTCAACAGATATGTCCAGAATATCATATGTCAACACTACACAATGCACCTTTTCTCCACAGCCTTTCTTTTAGGTCATACATTAGGACAAGAGTAGGAAAGTTGAAATGATCCCAGGTATTCTCTCTGATGGCAAGGGGATAAAGCTACCAATGAAGAGCAAGAGAGGTGCTAGAGCATGGAAACCTCATGGAAATTAAAGAGCATACTGCTGAACAACAAATGTGTCCTTGACAAAACCAAGGAGACTTAACCATGGAAACAAATGTAAACGAAAACATCAAAACCCACTGGACAGAAGGAAAGCAGTCCAAAGGGGGAGCTCTAAGTGCCTACCTTAGGTAAGCAGATAAACCTCAAGTAACTCAAGGATACAGCCTGTGGGATGATGTCATTACACAGGTGAAGGCAGGTACAAGATAGAATGAGGCCTGTCATTGGAGGAGAAGGAAGGATGGCAGGAAAAAGTTTGAGGGAAGAGACTGGCACGGGAAGGCAGAGGAAGCCATGGAGAGAACATAGAGACTGATGTTAAGATTTCACGGGCTGGAGAGATGGCTCAGCGGTTAAGAGCACCCGACTGCTCTTCCAGAGGTCATGAGTTCAATTCCCAGCAACCACATGGTGGCTCACAACCATCTGTAAAGAGATCCAATGCCCTCTTCTGGTGTATCTGAAGACAGCTACAGTGTACTTATATATAATAAATAAATAAATCTTAAAAAAAAAAAAAAGATTTCACTCTGTGTATTTATAGGTTGTTATGAATTTTCTTAAGGGTTGGATGTGTACAGGACTTTGTATGTTCAGGTGGGCGATTGTATCTTATCAATTGGATCAGAGGTTATTGTGTTGTGTGTTCTTTCATACAGCGATTTAAGTTTAAGAGTGTGCAGCGGCTAGAGACCCTGGGCTGCCACGGAGTTGGGATGTGTATGTCTGGCATGATGGCAGCCTGCCTTGGGAACTAGATGGGTAGAGAGATTGCTGCCAGGCTCAGAGAGAGGCCTTTGGCAGTGTGATATGGGATGGAGCAGAGCGGGTGAGACGCTTTGTTGACTGAGATGAAGACATCCACCAGATATCTTGGGGCACTTGGCTGCAGGACCTAGTGCGGGACAAAGTAAAGCCATTTTTTTTATAATTTTACAGCAACAGCAGCCTAAAGCCCTGCAAACAGAACAAATGAGACCCCGAAACAGTTGAGGAAAAGAAAACATTAAGATCAGGGCAGAAGCCAGGCACAGGGAGGTAGGGGCAGGTAGATCTCTGAGTTTGAGGCCAGCCTCTACTGCCTACAGAGCAAGTTCCAGGACAGCCAAGGCTACACAGAGAAACCACCTGTTAAAACAAACAAACAAACAAACAAACAAACAAAAAACAAAACCTGAGTTTGATTCTTAGTACCCATAACCCTGTGTGGTAGTTCATAACCGCATACAGCCCAAGTACAAAGGGATCCAATGCCCTCTTCTGCCCTCTAAGGACACGCACATACAAAGACATATATAGACACACACACACATATATGTACATATGTGTGTGTGTGTGTGTGTGTGTGTGTGTGTTAAAAAATAAAAGTAAATCTTTAAAACAAAGGTTGGGAGGGAGACAGCTCCAAAAGCATTGTAGACTCTCCAATGCTAAGCATTAAGACTAGCCCAGTCCTGTGACGCTAAAAGGGTTTGGACATGCAGGCTAGCCCTTGGACATGCAGGGTGTTGTTTGGACATGTAGGTATTGCCTCGCCGTAGAACGAAGACTAAGGCTAGGCTCTGAGAGGAATGTAAAACCAGGGTGAAAGGTTTGCAGGGTCTAGAATCTTTAGTGCTGTGGCAGTCAGAAGGGTCTCGTTGATCTTGGGGAGCGGGGGTTGGCTAGGTTGGGAGGGGTCCAGAGAGGTTTGGGTAAGACTTCAAATTTGGGAATCCAGACACAAAGATAATCTGCTAAGCCCAGGAGGAAGAGCAGGTGACTGTTTAGGGGTTTGTTTGTTTGTTTGTTTGTTTGTTTGGGGAGGGTTATATCCTGGCTTAGAACTTTGCAGTTTTGGGTTGGGGGTTTAGCTCAGTGGTAGAGCGCTTGCCTAGGAAGTGCAAGGCCCTGGGTTCGGTCCCCAGCTCCGGAAAAAAAAAGAAAAAAAAAAAAAAAAAAAAAGAACTTTGCAGTTTTGAGCTATGGGTAGGAAGAGGGAGTCAGGGGGAGGCCAAGGTCAGTTCATCTGGGGAATGCTATCTGGACCTTGGGACGGAGTGCCAAGTATTCCAGGTCATCCAGAAAACTAAGGGCGGTGGAAATGTGTGTACAGTTTAAAGAGAGGCAGTAAAGAAGAGTGGGGAGAGTGCTGGGTACAGGAGGCTTTACGGTAGCCAGCAAGAGTCTGGGCCCAAGAGACGCTGCTGCCGCCTCCTCCTTTCTCCTTCTTTCTTCCTCCTTCTCCTTTTTCCTCCTCCTTAACCCCTGCCACTCCTTCTTCTCCCTTTTCCTTCTCTCTACATGAACTTCTCTGGCCTCCTTCCTTGAGGCCAGAGAACTCACCCACCTGTTAGCAGCATCTCAATAAACTTGTACACACACACACACCACACACACTAATCAGGCTTGAATTGTCTCATTTCACCGGTAGAGAAATAACGTAACAGGTCTGAATG
Source organism: Rattus rattus (assembly GCF_011064425.1). Classification (NCBI taxonomy): domain Eukaryota; kingdom Metazoa; phylum Chordata; class Mammalia; order Rodentia; family Muridae; genus Rattus; species Rattus rattus. Next base: position 16,837,160 of record NC_046157.1, read on the forward strand.
TCAACAGTCTCAGCTATTTTCCCTTGCAGGACATTTTTAGGGCATACCTCCTCTGACCAGTAGTCAGGGTATACCCATTGTCAAGGGAATACTGTGCGACTATAAAGTGTTACAGTAGAACTTGAGTTTTTTTTGACTTAATTGAGCCTGTAAGCCTGCGGTAGATAAATCTGTGAGAGACACGCCAAGGCAGAGTTCCTAAGCATCTTAGAGAGACTTTGGTCTGTGGCTGTGAGGAGGGAATAGAAAGGAGCTATTTCCTAGCAGAGGTGGGCCAAAAAGAAGGGGCATCCTAGCTAAGCATGGTAGCACACACATTTAATCTCAGAACTCAGGAGGCAGAGGCAAGAGCATCTTTGTGAGTTCAAGGCCAGCCTCATCCACAGAGCTAGAGCCAGGACTGCATAAAGGGACGTCTCTGAGGAAAGGAGCGGCATGTCAGGGGAAACTCAAGTTGGCACAGAGGATTCAGAGACGTCTACCTGGTGGTGACTACGATGGTTAAGTCAGTGTGGAGCTGCCTGAGGAAGGCAGACAAGGAGCCAGGAAAGGAAGGAGGAGGCGTGGAGGCCCCACATCCTGATCCCCATGTGGGTCACCACATGAAAGGTCAACAAGCTCAGACAGCTGAGCGGTAACACCTCAGGGCAGGCAGCACAGGCCCAGGCATGGTGCAGGAAGAAGACCCGCACACTGGGCCTCTAGAATGCTGCCCAGAGCAGGTAGTAGCTGCCGGGCAGAGACAAGGAAGTGGGAAGAGATTTAAAATCCTCTCTCTCTTTTTTTTCTTGCCCTATGGCCCGGCGTTGCTAGGAGTATCCAGGGAATGAAGATGAACAGTGGGTTAAAGAATGTCAGGTAATAGACAAACATCTCCCCCTCAGGGAAGAATCTGGACCAACAAGTTACTTTAGTTGTGAGAACTGTCATTGTTTAACCAAAATGGAGGCACTTTACAAAATGGTGCTGTCATGGCCAGAGCATTCCAGTGCTCACCCCCACCCCCACCCCAGCACATATACACAGGGGAGGGTAGTAAATAAATTCTCTGTTGACAAGTCTTCAGCCATCTTGTCACCAAGGGAGGGTCCTGACACAGACATTTCAAGCTTGCTCCAAGCAGCACTTACTTGTGCCAAAAACTTAACTAGAGGTTGAAGGAAAGTTTAGCTCCTCTGTCCTTCCTTCGTTTTGGTTTGTACTTCCACAGAGACACAGAGGTCAGTTTCTTCTGGAGTCATCTTGAATTCCATGAGGAACAAAACCTTACAGAACAGGCTCATCTCCCCACCTAGATGAATACAGCAATTCTCACCCTTCCTAATGCTGTTGCCCCTTTAATACAGTTCCTCATGTTGTGGTGACCTCCACATAAAATTATTTCCATTGCTACCTCATAAGTGTAATTTTGTAACTGTTATTACTTTCAGTGTAAATGTCTGTTTTCCAATAGTCTTAGGAGACTCCTGTGAAAGGGTCATTCAACTCTAATGTTGAGAGCCAGTGATCTTAGAGGTCAGCAACTCTGGGATGGCCTGGACTCCACCTTAGCCAGGACTGTCTAGTCATGTGCTTGCCCTCATACTGCACTCTCCACTACAGATGTGGGATCCCTGGGCTCCATTTATTTCTCACTGGCCACACTGCTTTTCACCATCCCACCTCTCTAATTGGTGTAGTGGAGACTGGAGGAATAGCCTAGCATTGAGGGGCGGCCCAGGCAAGATTATGCCCTAAAAACTCCAGTCGTGGTCCCTTTTACAAGATCTTTGTGTCTCGACAAAAGATACTCAGAAGGAAACTCAGAAGGAGAATTTTCTTGCACTCTGCATGATGACGCACACTTGTAATCCCAGCCCTTGGGAGCTAGAAGGAAGCAGAAAGATCTAGAGCTGAAGGCCAGACTATGCTTCACAAGACTCTATCTAAAAAGGAAAGGAAAGGGGAAAAAAGAACGATAGCAAGAGTTACTTACAGGAGTGTGGGTGAGGGGTTACTCATAGGAGCAGAAATGACTCAAAGGCAGCTGTGTCACCAGAGCCAGACAGCATAGGTGACAGCTCATGAAAACTGGAAACCTGGAGCACACTGCACAGACTGCAGGCAGCTTGACAGGTTTCAGTCTCTTTTTCAGGCAGCTCAGATGGTCTGAGAGTGTCTCTCAGTCCTCATTGCTTACATAAGCATGGGGAAGGTGGAGCCTCACACGGTTGGCTGAATTGGACTTTTGTGGTATCCTTACTTTGGTCTGTCCCTGGTTACTTAAAAATGTTTAATCACATCTTTGGGAATGTGTTGACATGCGGACATAACACACACCATCCTGGTTAGGATTGTTAACTTGACATAGCCTAGCCTAGAGTCATCAAAGAAAAGCTTCCATGGAGGAATTAATTACCTTGATCAGATTTGATTGTAGGTTATATTTGTGAAGAGTGTCTGGATTGCGGCACAGCCCACTCTGAGTGGCACCATCCCTTAGCAAGGAGTCCTGGGCTGTATACAAAAGCCAGCAGGATGAGTGCACCAGCAAGCAGTAGTTTTTATTGTACATCCCTGGATGGAGTTCCCTGGTCAGAGGAAATGCTGACTGGAGCCACCTTAAGATACTGCCCTAGCTTCTTTCAGTGACAAACTGTGACCTGGAAGTAGAAGTCTACCATGAAATAAACACTCTTACTCCCATAAATTGCTTTTGGTCAGTGTTTTGTTTTGCAAAAGAAAGGGAACTAGCACACCATGTGTGCACACACACACGAACACACACACACGTATTTTTTTTCAAGACAGGGTCTCACTATGTATGTAGCTCTGGCTGTCTTGAACTCACTGGCCGCTAGACAGGCTGGCCTCTAACTTGCAAAGATACAGTTGCCTCTGCTTCCTGAGTCCTGGGAATAAAGGCTTTCACCACCACATCCAGCAATGTGTTATTTTTAATTTTTGTTATTGTCTTTGCAAGACAGTTTCTCTGCATTGCCCTGGCTGGAACTCCATCTGTAGACTAAGCTGAACTTGTCTGCCTCTGCCTCCTAAGTGCTGGGATTAAAGGCCCACTACCTGGCTATTTTTTAAAAATTTAAAAGGAAGATCTGGGTTTGGGGTTCAAGGGACACTGAGGTGTTGGATTATCCTCTTGGGTGAGAAATTTATCCCAAGAGTTATTTTGTAAATTGTCATTACATTTATGGAGGGATGCATTCCAGAGCATGTGTGCGGTGGTCAGAGGGAATCATCAGTTCTCTCCTTCCAGCATTCAGGAGTAAATCTTGACAGCAGAGGCCTTTATGCTGAGCCATCTCACCTGCTCCATGCCTTGCAAGGGCATATGTGTGCTTCACATTTGCAGAGAGGGATCTGCACACACACTCTAAGTGACAGCATAGACACTCTCTAATGGTTCATCTGCTCAGACTGGATCTCTAACCCAGGTGCTGCCTCAGGAGAAACATAAGGCTTCAAGGCCCGGCAGGCATGCAAATTCTTCAGCAGAGACCATTGTGCTAAGGTGTAGGAGATGAGGCTGACTGCACAACCAGAGGGGCAAGACGGAACTTGGGAATGACTCCCCCCGGTCTTTGTTCCCATCCCTACGAAACATGCAAGCTTTTGGCTGTTTCTGAGGCAGGTTTGATATAGCCCAGGGTGGCCTTACACATTGTATGCAGCTGAGTACAACTCTGAACTCCTGATCTCTTGCCTCCACCATGCAAATTCTGGGTGCCACACATACATACCACTGTACCCGGCTTTTTTGGTAGGGCTAATGCTGCAATCCAGAGCCTCCTGTGTACTTACTGTGAGGGCATTCTACCCGCGGCTTCAGTCCAAGATGAGGCAATGCTTTAAAGATGTTAATGTGTCACCTTCTCAAATCACCAGCTCTATGAAAAAGGAACAACTCAGGGATTTGACTCGTGACTCACTGGGGTGACAGGCAACACAAACTCAGGTACCATGGTTATAGTTAAATGATGCCATCTTTAAAGGTAACAGAATCTAGGCCTCTGTTTTGTCTGTCTCAACTGGACTTTCAGATAGGGTATAGGCAGAGGACTAAGAGGACCTAGAAGTTGGCCAAGGACTGTCAGGCTGGGCGCTTTTGCTATTGACGAGGGAATCTAGTCTGACAGGTTTTCACTTTTACTTTCTCTCCCCTCTCCCTCTCTCAGATCACTTGTATCTGGGGCTAGTCTCAATCTATATAGCCAGGTATGTTATGGGTTCTATTGCTACGATTAAACATGACCAAAACCAAGTTGTAGAGGAAAGGGTTATTTGGCTTACACTCTTACACCACAGCTCATCATCTAAGGAAGTCAGGACAAGAATTCTAACAGGGAAGGCACCTGAAGGAGCCATGAAGGCCAGGAGTCACTGCACCCGACACTTACTGGCTTGCTCAGTCTGCTTTCTTATAGAACCCAGGACCACCAGCCTAGGTCTTCCCACATCTATCACTACTTAAGAAAATACCCTACAACATGATCTTATGGAGCACCCCCCTCCCCCCACACAACTCCCAAGGTGTCTCTGTCTGTCCTGGAACTCTCTGTGAACTAGGCTGGCCTCAAATTCAGAGATCCACCTGCCTCTGCCTCCCCAGTGCTGGAATCAATGGTATGTGCTACCATGCCTAAACTTTGTCCGTCCATCCATGCATCCCAGTTGAAGGGAAGGTTTTTATTGTAGACATGAGGGAAGAGTGCAGCATCTGGGAGTTTAGAGCAGGGAAAGCAGACTAAGCATGGAATGAACTTGGCCATGAGAGGAGAGTTGGGCAGACAAGAGAGGAAGAGAAGGGGGGCAGAGGGGCGAAGGCCAGGAGCCCAGAGGTGGTTTATTTAAGACTGGGCCTATGCACTCCTGGCTGATCTTGAACCTAGAGATCGAAGTGTCTCTGCTTTCCCAGTGCTGCAATTAAAGGCAAAACAACCACACCTGCTTTGCACAGCTTTAAAAAAAAAAGGGGGGGGGGATTGGGGATTTAGCTCAGTGGTAGAGCGCTTGCCTAGGAAGCGCAAGGCCCTGGGTTCGGTCCCCAGCTCCGAAAAAAAAAAAGAAAAGAAAAAAAGGATCTGTCCATCTGTCTGTCTGCATAAATACGCATTTCTTTGTGGCTCAAAGCCCAGAAGAGGGCCTTAGACCTCTTGGAGCTAGAGTTACAGGCATTTACTGAGATCAGAACTTGGGGCCTCATGATTGTGTAACACGTGATTTTAATGACAGCTATTTTTCCAGTCAGGCTTTATTTCTTTCATCTTTTAAATTTTGTGCAGGCTTAGACACAACTGTGTACTTCTTTACTCTCAGTACTCAGGAGGCAGAAGCAGGTGGAGTTTGTATTTTTTTCCCCCAGGACAGCTAGGATTATGTAGAGAAACTTTGTCTCAAATATAAACTTTGTAATTGTATTACCATGTACGTTCTGTTGTGTATAAATGTGGGTACATGCCTTACAGCAAGCAAGAGGTCAGAGGATAGCATTAGATGTTTGTCCTCAACTTCAAGACCAGCATGTACATTAGCTTCTAGGGATAATCGTCTAAACATACCACATGCCCATGACATGATTACAAATGCTCCTGCTTACACATCCAGCATTTATATGGGTTCTGGGCATTTGTTCAAAAGTCTGCCAGCCCACTGGCCATCTCATTTTTTCTTTTTGTGAGTCAAATCAACTATTATGTCCGATGTGACAGAAGTCATCCAGAAAGACTAAAAAGAGCTGGTAAAAGGCCAGGAAGATGGCTCAGTGGTAAATGCCTTTGATACTCTAAGACCTCAGTTGAATTCCCAGAACCTACAGTGGAAGGAGAGAACTGACTCTGGCCAAGTCCTTCTCTGATTTCTTTCTTTTTGGGGTGGGGTGGGGATGGGGGAGCAGAGTTTCTCTGTGTAGGTTTGACTGTTCTGGAACTCACTCTATAGACTAGGCTGGCCTTGAACTCCCAAGCTGGGAATAAAGGCATGTACCACCACTGCTGGCCTTTCTTTGATTTGATGGTATGTGCCCTGGCTACTGGGGAAGCTGAGAAAGGGCACTACTTGATTCAAAGAGCTTAAGGCCAGTATGGGGAGCATAAAAAAGACCTTGCTTCAAGAAAAACAACAAAACACCCCACAAAACAAAAAGACCAAAACGTTAGAATACAGAATTATATATGTACTCATGAACGTATGTAAATGAGGTCATTAGCACTCCTACCTCCAGGACTTGGAGGCAGTTTAATGTTTGGTGACAAGGAGAGACATTATTTTCTTCATGGGATAGCCACTTAGGCAAGACGCTCACACTCTTATAAGCAACCCTAATTAAGTTTACTAGGGGTTCCCCCAATAAAACCAAACATAAAGTAGAAAAGGGAGACGAGAGAAGGTAATGGGGTGTGCATGATAGGACTAAAGATAATATACATAAAGAAAATATAATGAAATCCATTATGTATAGTAAGTTCTTTGTGTATGACAGAAATTCCGGCTAGACATTTATGACCAAGTCAAACAGGTAAATGTTAGTTTCTATGGTCCTCAAACAGATCTGAAGCGCTTCCCTCCCTCCAGCTCAGGACAGTGTGTTATGGAAGTCTACATGTGTATTGGGATGCAGAGGTGGATGTCGGGTGTCTTCTGCAGCTGCTCTTCCCCTTATATTTCAAGGTAGAGTGCCTGTCACTACTGGATCTGGAGATTATAGGGATTGGCCAGACTGGCTGGCCAGTGAGCCCCAGGGACCTGCCCACCTCTACACCATATTTACCACTGGGATTCCACGTGCATGGTTGTGAATCACTCTGTGGCTGCTGGGAACTGAACCTGGATGCTCTTCAGGATTAAGTACTCTTAACCCTCAAGCCATCTCTGTCCCCCTGCCTCAGCTTGGATATAGAGTCAAATAATGCCAGGTGAGGCAGTACAGCTTGTACTCTTAGCACCTGGAAGGTGGGGGTGGGGATCAGAAGTCCAACACGAATGTTGGCTATGTATCAGATCCAAAACCAGCTAGAGCTACATAAAAAACAAACATGGTACAACGACGCAATTAACAGGTTTAAAACATTTATCCTTAAAAATACCAGAGTGGACTCAGTCAGTGGAGTGCTTGCCCACCATTGTGAAATCCAGGGTGTGAGCATTTGTACTGCATGAAATTGACTATGTGGTGTGTGTCTGAGTGCAATCTTAGCACCTGGGAATGTGAGACAGGGGACGTTTGTCATTTCGGGCAGTACAGAAAATCTGAAGTCAGTCTCAGCTATGTGCACCCCTGTCCCTCCTGCCCCCTCCAAAATACTAGTATTTTCTTTGAAAATCTTATTTTTATTTCTTTTTTTGGCTTTTAAAATCCTTTTATTTTATGTGCACTGGTATTCTGTCTGCATGTATTCTGCATGTATGTCTGCATGTATTCTGCATGTATGTCTGTAGAGGGTGTTGGAGCCTCTGCAACTTGAGCTACAGATGGTGGTACTGGGAATCAAACTCAGGACCCTTGAAAAAGCAGCAATTGATCTTAACCACTGGGCCGTCTCTCCAGCCTCCTCCCCCCTTTTATTTTCAGGATTGGGTTCTCTGTGTACCTTGGCTGTCCTGGAACTCTGTAGATCAGGCTGGCCTCTACCTCCTAGAGACCCAACTGCCTCTGCCTCCCAAAGCGCTGGTATTAAAGGCCTACGCCACCACTGCCCGGCTGAAAATCTGTTAAGACTTTTAAGTATTTATGCTTTTATGCTATTCTGACAAAAATGGAAATTTATGAAAAGAAAATGGACATGAAAGTTTATTTCTAGCCCTGAAAGAACAAAATTATTCAGTCATCAAATACAGCAGTTAATAGCAAAGTACAGTTGATTATGTTAGATTAAATTAAAAATAGAAGGCAATATAAAATTTGAAAACAAAACAGAAATAGGCTACTTTTACCCAACTCAACTTCTATCTACCAAAACAAGGAAAACAAAACAAAAAATAAATAAATAAAAAAGTGACTACTTTCCAAATCCTTTGAACTTCAACCAATTATTTTGACACAGAATGAGCATGTCTGACAGGGTTATATTTTTTTTCTGCTCTTTGGGTAGCACAGAGCAGTGAATGAGAAAGACTTGAGTCTTTTAAGGCCAGGCCAGTGCTTGAATCTGCTCTGAACTCTAACACCGGCAAACACAGCATCCTTGCCAGAGTGGTTAGCGAATGCACTGACAGGAGATGGAGTGTGTGGGGATGTTTCCTGCACACGTGCTACAGAAAAACCACTCAAATACCTATCATAGAGTAGTGGTAGAAGGCCAATCTGTTTTGTATAGTGCGATGAGATTCTGTTAGAAAAACCAAAAAGGAATACTTAACAAGATTTTAGCATTTTCGGGGTTGGGGATTTAGCTCAGTGGTAGAGCGCTTGCCTAGGAAGCGCAAGGCCCTGGGTTTGGTCCCCAGCTCCGAAAATAGCATTTTAAAATTTGAAATTATACAATACTGTCAAGTAAGTGGCCTAGATACTTTCTAATTTTAGTGGAGCGAGGGATCAGGCTTGGGGCTTTGTGCATGATAAGCATGTGATTCCCCCCTGGTCCCATTAGCTACAGTCTGAATCTACACTAGAAAAAAACTTAAACACAGGACACAATAGTGCATGCCTTTAATTCCACTACTTGGGCAGCAGAGGCAGGAAGACAGCTGTGAGTTCCAGGCTAGACTCATCTAAGCTAGCCAGGCCTATATGACAAGACCCTACCTCAGAAAAGAAAGAAACCATTTTGTTGTCTAGGAGACTGTGTGTATATGGGAGTGTACACTGAGGTCAAAGCCAATGAAAAAGAATTAGTTCTCTCACTCTAGTGGCTGGGCTTAGCAGACAATGCCCTTGCCCACTGCTCGCCGGCCCCATAACATTCTGACAATTTGCTGATTACAGATCTCAATATGCTTCTAAGATTTTCATATTCAAAGCTGGATGCACCTGTTTAAACACCTGCCTTCTAACTCTAACCATGGTCTGATACGGTTAAAACCATTCAGGCAGGAACACAGTGCACACACGTGTGCCCATGAAGAAATATTTCTTGGTGGCTTAAAGCTGCCTGTCAAGGCACAGCAGGTCTAGGACTGGCGGTCACTAGATGCATTTCAAGCAGCGTGACTGTCTCTGTTGAAGGGATCTCCAGGAAATCGATGCATGAAGGCACAGCTGTGCCAGCCAGGGTGCTCACACTCTACTGTTCTAGCTGGGCACGGTGTTCTGTAAACACAGCGGGAGAACAAGGGAAGATACCTTTGCGGCCACCACAAAGTCTGTAAGGTAATAAATAGTAAGGCAAACAGTTCCTAATGACACAATAGGACTGCTAAGGGAGGCTCTGATGGGCATTCTTAATCTAAGAGATGGCAAAGAGGAATACAGAGGCAATTATTAAAAAAAATATGAATCTCAATTCATACAATTGTCTTTCAACAGGATCTCAACATTTTAATTTAAAATTAACTAATAAATCACAATTCTATATTGCTTTAAAGATTATTTTTGTTTAAAAATGACATATCTCAAAATTAGCCATTTCTCTTAGCTATTCCAGGTTAGTTTATCCAGGTCAGAGAGAATAAACCACAGTGCAGCTCCCTTAACCTCGGAGTCAGGTTTGAGTGACAGAGTCCGTCGCCAGCAATGGACACGCAGATAACCATCCAAGAAAGTGAAAATACAAACCCCAGACTGCTCTGTTGCCTAAAAGCCCTTGTGGAGTCACAGCACAGGAGGGGCAGGGGCACGTGTCCCCTGCGCTGTCTCTGACGTAGGATGGAGCACCTCCTTGAGCAGTCCGAGACAAGCAGTCCCACTGTGTGGCTGGCTTTCTACTGTGTGGCAGCACTGTCACCACAATCCACCCAGACAGCTGTTTACAAACAGTGCACACAGCCAGAACGCATGAGGCAGCACAGCGTCCCACCACAAACAGACCAGTTTGCCTCTGTAATTTAGTGACAGTTGTAGAAAAATATAGTCCATAGGAGAAAGAACTCATGGAAAACAGGCCAGGAAGTTCTCTGGATGTTGACTTTCGCTGAAAATCTTTGTTATCAAAAACCCCCAGTGATCTCTTCTTACCCCTGTATTTTAATGGGAACAACAGGAGATGAAGCCCTGCCCTTCCCCTAATACCCCGAAGAGCATTCGTGATTCATTCATGATTCGTACTCTGCAGAGCAGCAAGCATGTGTCAAGTTCTTTGAAAGGGGATGGTGGGGACAAACCTGAATCAACCACAGAGATTTCTTTTCTATGGCGGCAGGAACGTAGAACAGACAGTAACACCTCCTCCACAGGCAAAGCAACAAAGCAGAGAGAAGGGAAGACAGGAGGGGGAAAGGGCAGCTAACAGCTAATACTACAGGTCACAGACCTTTTATTAAATCTTTAAAATAAAAAGTATTACTAACAATATGAACACTGCAGTTCTTTCTCCAGTTTGTTTGTTTGTTTTACAATGAATACCCTACTCATTGGAAAAACGAAGTACCCAACACCCCAGATGATCCATCAAGCTTCACCTCTCGTGAACAGTAAACACTGACAACGGGCTGGGAACACTGTAGATTAGATGAGTCTTTACAGTTTACTGCCATAAGCTTCACCTCTACAATATTGACATTTCATTATTACAACTAGCCTAGAACCTACCAAGGTTCAAATCTTCCTTGGTTTCTGCTAGTCCCAAATATTTTTTCCTTTTAAACAGGAAGTCTTTTAACTTTTAAATTCAATGGTTATTACTTGCCCTAGAGGGTAGAGGGGGTGAAATATGTGAAATAAGGGTTGATTCAAAACTGACACCTAAGTCAGAACATACACAGACACCCATTCCCAAGGAAGTGCAGGGAGGCAGCGGCCCCAAAGCCATAAAGCTTGTGTGAACAAGCACAGATCACTTTGGTTCCTAAAGCCGAGTATGAGGAGAAACAGGCAGAGAAGAAGACAAAATGGTGAGAACATACAGTCAGTGGGATTTTTTTCTCTGCATCAATGATTTAGCTATAAATATAGATTATTAGTCTTCTTTCTATACATGTAACAAATGTCAAACTCACTACCATGAAATTTCTAAAGCTGACTCTTTCACATTTGTTAAAAAAGGTAAAAATCACATACTTTCTTTCCCCTTCAGTTTAAGCTCTAACTGAAATACTACACGTACAACAGCTGGTCCTAACTTCTATAAAAAGTTAAAACATGTCAAGCTCCTTTCCCAATATAAAGAACTACATAATTTTTATCACATCTCTCTTGGATTTAGGCATAAGAAAAACTCAAAGCGACAACTTGAAAGGAATGGGTTAGAGGAAGGGAAGGTTACAAAGGAGAGGTAAGACCAGCAGATGCAATCTAGGAAAAACTCGAATCTGACATTCAAGTATGGGAAAGACCCAAAGGAGACACTGAGCAGGATCTACCCTACTAAGAGTCATTAAAACAGTATGCAAACGTCAAGCACTGTCTGCTGGGAAATATAAGGCTAGTGATGCAGTCCACAACTCCTTTTGGACCCTAAAGCAGGGGCTCATTGCAAAGTTGTAACTCTCTTACTGCAATTTTCTCTTGGTCATCTTTAGAAAATAATGGTTTGCTTGCTTTTCTCCATGTGATGCAGACTGTCTCTTTACACCCCTCAGAGTAACAATTTCATGTATTAAAAGACTTCTTTAGAAAATGGATAAAGGAACACGAGGCTCGCTGACGACGTTAGCGGTTACTCTTCATTGCTTCTTTAGCTGCCAGGATCAGAGGCGTCAAGCTGGATAATGGTTTGGCCAGTTTCAGGAAAGGATGCTGCCAGATGGAGGGAGAAAGGAAGCGTACATGTTACTCATTTGGAAACTAAAGCCCCCCAATTGCCACTTAACAACCTCAAACCCTCACACTCAGCACATCACTTGTACAGCTCCAAGTGGGTGGTTTGTGTGTGGTGTATGAGCTTGCCTGTGTCTGTATGATGTCATGACATCTGTGTGCATCTGTGGAGGCCAGAGGTCAACGTCAGGAGCTCTCTGCTGTCACTCTTCCCCCTCTTTCTTGACAGTCCCCACTTATTGGTGGGGTTGAGCTGACAGGCTCCAGGGGTCTGTTTATCTCCTCAGCACTGGTTAGGACACATACAGCCTCCTCACTGAGCTTCTCATCAGTTCTTCATGTCTGTGTAGCAGACACTTCATTCACTGAGAAATCTCCCAGCCCTGGTTTTGGCTTTCTGTACAGCTTATCCTGGCCTCAAACTCACAGCAGTCTTCTTGCTTACTACCTAAGAAGTTACCCACTTTCTCCCCCTCCTCCCACCTCCTTGTTCTCTCTCTACTTTTCTGTCTTTTGAGACAAGGTTTAACTGTGTAGCTCTGGCTGTCCGTGAACTCAAAGATCCTCAAAGTGCAGGACTACACTTGTATCCTTTTTTTTCTCAAATCATATTTATTTAGTGTGCAACTGTGTGTACTGGGGGCGGGGAGTGTTCCAGAGATCAAGCTTAGGCATTCAGGCTTGGTGGTAAGTACTTTTACCCAGAGAACCATTTAACCAACACCAAGTAAGTTTTGCTCACTGCTTAACACTTAAGGGGGAGAAAGACAGCTTGGAAGGTGGAGTAAGCACTCCGCCTTACAAACATAAAGCCCTGGGTTCAACCCGTAGCACTGCATAGGCAGGATGCTCAAGATTACTCCCTATCTTTAAGCACATTAGTGAGCTGTAGGCCAGCTCGGGCCACATATAAAGAAATGAAGAAATAAAAACTAGTTCTTCAGAGTTAATAGTCATAAAAGAACATTCTTTTTTAAGGGCCAAAGAGATAGTTGAGCAGATAAAGGCACTTGCTAACACGTCCGATGACCTGCCTCCCATCCCTGAGCCTTACTTGGTGGAAGGAGAGCACCAACCACTAACTCTTACGAGTCTCCTTCATGCATGTCTGTATGCACACATACATGTACTCGCACATGCACACAATACACACAGTTAAATTCTAAAACAAACTTTACTAACAGAAATGAAAGCCTAAAATGCAGCAGCTGCTGTGTTCTTGGCGAATAAATAGGCAAACATCAGCACCATCAAGTTTACCCCCTCACCAAACTTACCTGTAATAGTTCTTTGGCTGAACCCCTCTTCTCCACATCCATTTCCAAACACCGATTTAAGAAATCCCGAAATATGGGGGAAAGTTTTTCTGGATTCTGGAGCTCAGGCGTTCCATTCGTTGCTATCAGGTATAATGCCTAAAAATACAACATTTTGGCACATTAAGGTCTCACAAAATGATCGTGCACCAAGTTTCACACTCTGGCCTCTAGGTGCCAGCGCTCTCCAGGCAGGGGCTAGAGAGGCCAAAGGCTTTAGGCTCCTCGCTGCTCTGAGACCTTCTGCACCCACCTAACTCATGCACCCAATGGCGTATGGCTCTCTTCTTGTCTCAGTGCCAAGGACGTGCAGGTGACTATCCTTACTCCTTCACTAGAGCTCTTTGCACCTGGATCTCTAATGCTACTAGTTCTCAGCACTGGGTTAGGACACACCAACTTGTGTCCCAATTTGTGGTAATTTCAGCAGCCACAGAGAAGCACATCACATTCCCGACTGCTCTCCCTATGCAGACACACGCTTCCGGGCACACTCTCCCTCCATCAGCACGGGCAGCTGCAGTAACTGATGCACTCCACAGTTCATCCTTTGCACATGGAGTGCCCCAACACCAGCAATGCTGGGACCCTGCTCCTCCCAGTGTCCATCATCTCGTGTGTGTGTGTGTGTGTGTGTGTGTGTGTGTGTGTGTGTGTGTGTGTGTGTGTGTGTGTGTGTGTGTGTGTGTGTTGTGCGTAGTGGGGACCAGGCCTCACTGCCAGCTCCTGTCACTTTGCCTACTTTACTTCATAGTATTCTCTTGGCTCAATGTGGTTAAAGTTCTTACCACTTCTTCCCTAAGTCTATGCAGATAAGTATGGTGACCAAAAAAGCAAAATCATATTGGCTAACATCTCTCAAAACTGACATCTGCTTAAGCTGGGTATGCGATCTCAGCATTCCAGAGGCAGAGGCAGGAGAGTTAGCTGCTGTATGCACAGCAAGTTCTAGGCCAAGCAGGGCTTCACGGTGCCTACCACCCACCCAAGAAACAAAACAAAACCATAACCAAAATAGAGTAATTGCCTTATATATGATTAGTGTTTCCAACAACCAGGAAACATTTCCCTACTCCCATACTCCCTTTCCTTGGTGGGGAGGAGTGGTGAGGGGTGGGGGAAGCGGTGGCTAAAAACTCAAGACAGGGTTTCTCTGTGTGGCCCTGTCTATTCTGGAACTCACTCTGTAGACCAGGCTGGCCGTAAACTCAGAGATCCATCTACCTCTGCCTCAAGTGCTGGGATTAAGGGTGTGTGGGGCCACCAGCCGGCCAGTCCCCTTTTCTTACTGCAGGGCGTACTTCACTGCTCATGGAGAGAGTGGCATTAGTCAGTGAGGACACACTTATCTCCATCATAGCATAGCAAAGGCCCACGGTAGCAAACAGCCCTCTCTTAGCCCATCTCTTTCTTTAAATTTGCATTCTCTTACTTCATGCGTATGGTTGCTCTGCCTACATGTGTGTCTGTAGCCTGTGTGTCCAGTGCCTCTGGAGGTCAGAAGAGGCTGTGGGTCTCCTGGAACTAGTGTACAGATGACTGTGAACCACCATGACTCTAGGAAACTAACTTGGTCCTCTCCGAGAGCAGCTTGTACTCTTAGCTGCTGAGACATCTCTCCAGACCCTCTCCTCGTCTCTTGAGATAGCATTTTGGCTTTGTAGCTCTGGTTGGCTTGGATATGTAACTGAGACTGGCTTCAAACTTGTGGCTATCCTCCTGCCTTAGCTACTGTAAGGAATTTAAAGGAAGGAGTGGCAGAATCCCCTCCTCTCAGCTGCTGGAACACTCAGCTCAGCCAGTCTACTCTGTGAGAATACAGTATAGGGCACCTAGATGTGTAGGGAAAGGCACCGAGTGGGCTGGTACGTGACCAAACAAGGGTTCTTCTTCCTCAGCATCCATGATGCCATGGGTGCAGTTCTCAGCACCACATAAAACTGTGTGGTAGGGGTTGGGGATTTAGTTCAGTGGTAGAGCGCTTGCCTAGCAAGTGCAAGGCCCTGGGTTCGGTCCCCAGCTCCGAAAAAAAGAAAAGAAAAAAAAAAACCAACCAACCAACCAAACAAACAAACAAAAAAAAAACCTGTGTGGTAGATGTACCCATTTGTATTCCCAGAACTTGGGAAGTTGAGGTAGGAGAATCAGAAATTCAAGGTCATTTGCAAAGCAACCACACACACTGTAACCAAAAGAAAAAAAAAAAAAAAAAAAAAAAACAAACCCCACCTATTTAGGGCAATTTAGGTGATTAGATTTACAGACACACAAAACTATGTAACTCACTACCCCAAATCTACAACCTTTGAATTCTACCCTGTAACTCAGAAGCAATACAATACTTAAATACAGAAGAGGAGATTAGTTTCATTAACCATATATATTCAAAATTCTAGTACAATGGTAGACACAAGCAAGTGCAGAGTATGTTCTGAAGAGAAGAACCTTTTCTGGGCCAACCTGAGTTAAATCCAAGAACCTATAAGGTAATGGGGAGAAACCACCCCGACATGTTGTCCCCTGGCCTCAGTGCATGGGTTGTGGCAAACTTATATGCAAAACATTTTTTTAAAGAAGAAAGCAAACTATTATTTTTACAGCTAGGCTAGTATTTTATTAGTCTTACCCGTAAAGGATTTTCATTGAGGTATGGAGGCTCTCCTTCCACCATTTCAATAGCCATGATGCCCAGAGACCATATGTCAACTTTGGGGCCATAGGCTTTCCGCGTGACTACCTCCGGTGCCATCCAGTATGGCGTTCCAACCATAGTACTGCGTTTGCTCTGTTCAGGGGTGATCTGGGCACAGAAGCCAAAATCAGCTACAGAAAAAGCAAAGCACCAAGATTAATGGCTTCAGGGGAGTTTCCCTGTCTCCTCTTCAGAATAAAGCAGAGCACCAGGGTTAACATCTGAAGCGCCGACATATCCCCATCACTAGACACGGCTGCACGTCCTCTATCCAACTTCTTCTTTGTAAAGAATGAGAAAATAAAGCAAAGTATGCCAAGCTTAAAGATTTTTTTTTTTTTTTCGGAGCTGGGGACCGAACCCAGGGCCTTGCGCTTGCCAAGCGCTCTACCACTGAGCCAAATCCCCAACCCTTAAAGATTTTTAAGGTTCTAATTTACTAATAATTTTCACATTTACTTTTGACAACAGCATTTAAGTTATCAGGCCTTTATCTTCTGAGTAACTTAATTCCTAAGAGTTAAAACTGAAAGAGGTCTAAAAACATTGTCTAAGGTGAACTATAAAACTAAAGGCAGTGACTGAATCTGAACATGCTCAGTACATGGAATGACATTTCTTTTTTGGTTGGCTGTTGTTTTTTAAAACTTTCCTTTAACATTTATTTGTGTATATAAGATGTATACCTGAGTTTAAAGGGCAATTTTCTTTTTCTTTTTTATTTATTTTATTTTTTTTTAAAGATTCATTTATTATATGTAAGTACACTGTAGCTGTCTTCAGACACACCAGAAGAGGACATCAGACCTCATTACAGATGGTTGTTGGCCACCATGTGGTTGCTGGGATTTGAACTCAGGACCTCTGGAAGAGCAGCCTGTGCTCTTAACCGCTGAGCCATCTCTCCAGCCCTAAAGGGCAATTTTCAAAAGTTCATTTTCTCTCACTATGTGAGTTCTGACAGCAGGCTTGATAGCAAACATGTTCACTGGCTGAACCACCTGGCCAGGGGAACTCACACTTGAGTAAAATAAGCAAAGCCCGAGTCACTATGCATCCAACTGAGCAGAAGGTTAGAAAGAGCACACTTGGCTGGGCTGCACAGCACAGGAAGGTGCTCCAGCATCTTCCTTACATTCAAGGAACAAGGGCTCTGCAGCACCTGAGGCTAAATGGCTGGGACAAGAAGTTACAATCTTTTCTTTCCTTCTAATGTTAAACCTATTAACTCCTCACTTTACGTTTTAGATTTTATTCAGACAGAATTTCATGTAGTCTGGCTGGCTTTGAACTCAAAATATAATCAAGAAAGACCTTGAAGGTCAGGCACGGTGGCACATGCCATTAATCCCAGTGATTGATAGGGAGACAGAAGCAGGCCTGTGCATTTGAGGCTGGTTTACACAGTGAGTGCCAGGACAGCCAGGGCTACCTACTGAGTGAGACCTTGTCTCAAAACAAAAATAAAAACACAATAACAACAAAAATCACGCTCCCAACACGATCTCAACTGAATCTGGAGTCTCCTAACTCAACCCTGAGTGCTAGGATGTGCTACCAGGTCCATCTGGCATCCACTGACTCCTGATGTAACCTCTGTTAGCAAGTGGTCGTAACCCTTAGATGTTAATTATGCATTTACTATTTATAAATAATATTGATGAACTGCTTGACGTGTTTTATTTTGTAACTCGAAACTTCATTTTTTTGGAGATAGAGTCTTAATATGTAGTTAAACTGGCCTTCAACTCACTGGAATTAAAGGTATGTGCCACCATAGTTGGCTTTATTTCTGGCTTTGTGAAGATAGGGTCTCTCTTACTATGGTCCTCAAATTAGCTGACCTCAAATTAGCAGCAATCCTTCTACCTCAGCAGAGTGTAGGGATTATGGGTATGCCCCATCCCAAATTATTATTTTTATTTTGAAAAATGATCTCTTTTTCTTTTAGATTTATTTATTTATTATATATAAGTACACTGTAGCTGTCATCAGATATACCAGAAAAGGGCATCGGATCCCTTACAGATGGTTGTGAGCCACCATGTGGTTGCTGGGAATTGAACTCAGGACCTCTGGAAGATCATTCAGTGCTCTTAGCCTCTGAGCCATCTCTCCAGCCCAATATTTATTTATTTATGTATATTATATATATGAGTACACTGTAGCTGTCTTCAGACACACCAGAAGAGGGCATCAGATCCCATTACAGATGGTTGTGAGCCACCATGTGGTTGCTGGAAATTGAACTCAGGACCTCTGGGAGAGCAGTCAGGGCTCTTAACCACTGAGCCATCTCTCCAGCCCCCTTCCAAATTATTTTTAGATTATCTTTTCATTTTAGTACATTTATTAGGTGAATTCTTAAAACTAAAGATATTAAATATCAATGTTCTGATCAACATTTAAGATACTTTAGTTTTCCCTTATAATGTTCTGGGACACCTTCATACATATATTCAGTAATTCTATAAATGAAGACTATTAAAAGTGTAACTGTTGGGTAAAATATTATTTATAGTGAAAATGAGTATTTATAATAAGCCAGGGACATCGCAAGTAATCTTTAAAAAGTTATTTAGTATGTGTAGGGGAAAGAAAAATGAATACACACACAAACATCTTGAGGCTAGAGGAAATAACAGGATACTGTCTCAAATATAAACACACAGCTTGGAAGAGTTATCTAGGTTCAATCCTCAAATTGCATAAAACTGGGTATGGTGGGACACCTGTAACTTGAGAGGAAAAAGGCAGGACTGCTGCAGGTTCATGGCCAGCTTTGGCTATACAGCAAGCCCCATAGCAAAAGAATAACAATTTTTGATTATTAAATAACATTTTAGAAAATATCTCTGAGAAAGGAGGGTGGGAGTGGGAAACAGGCCCTTTTAGCAGATCAGATCTAAAATAATCTTGGTTTCTTATTCAATGCTTTGAGTTTTGAAACTAGAGAATTCTTGAGTCTTGCTGACTCCTCCAGAGGGTTTTCTTGGCACTGTGGAATTATGTTCCTAAAGGAAAAATGTCTGGCTGTTTCGTGACTTTCCTGCATCTGACAGATAAGATCTTAGGAAAAGGAGACTGTTTTCCATGTCACCCCTGAGGCAAAGGTCACACAGCCTTCCTCTAATTAGGCTATCTCCACAAAATTCTAAGAGGGTGAAGGGGCGGTAAGGTAGCCCAGACACTGGTCCTCTGAATATTACTTTGTTTTAATCTCAAAAATAATTCCCAACATTTTTTTCCTTATTGTACATCTGCAAAAATAGATCACGTAACTCCCTCAAAATATTCATCAAGTCGTAATAGCTTTGCTGTGAACACAAGGTGCCCAGCTCACAGTGCACATAACAACCCTCCCGCCCTTCGCACAGCCAGTCACATATATTAGCAAAGTCTCACTTCACTGCTACTCACTGAGTTTAACCGAGCCTTCCATTCCCAAAAGCACATTGTCACTTTTGATGTCTCTGTGGATCACTTGGTTAGCATGTAAAAACTCCAGCGCCTGTAAACACTGAACAGAGAAAACATCTATCAATGAAACAGCTCAACAAGTCTAAGCGAGGTCACACAGAGCTGCAGTGGTTCGAGTACTACTGCTCTATCTAGTAGGAGACCCTCTAAGACTGAACATCTATAAGAAAAGATAACCTCTACCTGCAAAGTTAAGTACAAAGCCACAACTCTGTGTGGACATGATGCCACAACTCTGTGTGGACATGATGCCACAACTCTGTGTGGACATGGTACAACATGACTAGAATCTAAGCACTGGGAGGCAGCAGGCTGTACAAAGGGACACTATTAAAAAAAACAGCCTCAAAACCAAGGTTTTCTTCCCCGGTCTGCCCTTGAATTCTACTGTGTAGCAAAAGATGACCAGAACTCCTGATCCTCCTGCCTCACCAGATTTATTAAATAAAGCCTCCTTATTTTTTTGGTCACTGCTTTTGGGGGTTGAGGGAGGTAGCATTTTCTCCTATACCCTAAGCGGGCTTGGAGAGCCCTGTAATCAATCCTGTTGCTTCCGTCTCACAAAGTACTAGGACTACAGGTGCAGGTCACTGTACCTGAGGATGGTTTCCCCACTCATTAAAAAAATTTATTTATTTATTTATTTATTTATTTATTTATTTATTTATGTGTAGGAAGGGTAGTTTTTATTTATTTATGTGTAGGAAGGGTAGTTTTGCACATGAGTTCATCGCTTTCAGAGGCCAGAAGAGGACCCCCTGTAGCTGGAGTTACAGGCAGTTGAAAGTAGCCGGATGCGGGTTCTGGGAACCAAACCCTGGTCTTCTGAGGAGCTGGGAGCATTCTTAACCACTGAGCCATCTTTACAAGCTCCACTTCCCACTGATTTTCCAAACTTGTTTTCAGTGGCTTCACTTATAAAATGCTGACTGGGCCTCTCTAACTTCTAGGTCTTTTGGGGTTTAAATGACGAAAGGTACACAGCATTTGGTAAGCACACACAGGTTCTTGAGAAATGATGTCAACGTAAAGGGGACTTATGACCAGGCACAGAGGAGGCATACATCTTTAATCCCAGCACTTAGGAGGCAGAGGAAGGAGCGTTTTTGTGAGGCCAGACAGAATAAGACCTTGGCACACAGATACAAGAATGAATTGTGATTATTCTCATTAGAAACTGAGATATTTCAAGGTCTAATGTAAGCCATGGAAAAAGTAGATTTGGGTAGTCTGGCTGTGGGTCAGGGCTTCAGTGTGTAGGCTGACATTCTCATACTTTCCCCAATGCAGTTTGATGAGATGAGGGCTGGCAGTGGGCCAGGGGCAAAGCACACATGAAGCTCTGGGTCTCAGTGTCAGCACAACAAAGACAAGATAGAGAGACCTCAGTATAAAAGGGGAACTTTACCCTGATGCCTCACACCAGAAAGCACTGAGTAAAAAAGACTAGGTTTCTCCCTTCCTTAAATAGAAAAGGAGATTTTAGGAGGACTGGAGAGATGGCTCAGAAGCTAAGAGCACTGGCCACTTTTCTAGAGGTCTTTGTTCACAGTGGCTTCAATCCAAGGGGATCCAGTGCTCTCTTCTGGATTCCTTAAGGAACTGCATGCACACAGTACACTGACATACACACATACAAAATACCCATAAACACAAAACAAAACAAAACTGTTTGGTCCAGTGCTTTTTTTTTCCGGAGCTGGGGACCGAACCCAGGGCCTTGCGCTTGCTAGGCAAGCGCTCTACCACTGAGCTAAATCCCCAACCCCTAGTCCAGTGCTCTTAAATATCAGAGAAGACTGTAAACTGTGAATCTGAGGAAAGTCAGTTGTATTTTCTTAAAAACTATTCCAATCAGAGTGGAACAAAATCTGTACACCATTTATAACAAAAAAAAAAAAAAAAAAAAAAAAAAACTTATTCAAAATACTTAACTACTCAAAGGGGGAAAAAATAAACCAGACGCCCAATCAGGTTATTGGAAAGGATAAAGGGTAGGAAAATACTTATACAAATGTACAAATGTGTTACAGTTCTAAAATGCTGGCACATAAAGAAAATCGGGGTTGGGGATTTAGCTTAGTGGTAGAGCGCTTGCCTAGGAAGCGCAAGGCCCTGGGTTCGGTCCCCAGCTCCGAAAAAAAAAAAAAAAGAAAACCAAAAAAAAAAAAAAAATCAAATTGAATGGATGACAGAACTTTATATCAACTGTTATATCAACTGAGAAGAACTGCTTAAAAAAAAAAGAAAAACTAAACAAACCCTTAGCCAGCTTTTAGGTGATCAAACATAAACCCGCTTTAAAAGGGCTGAGTGCTGTGTGGGATATGAAAGAGTTCAGTTGGTAGAATACTGGCCAAGGATGGGTAAATCCTGGGTAAATCTCCAGTACCTTGTCATACTGGGCATGGTGGTACATGCCTATAATACCAGCACTCAGGAGGTGGAGGCAGGAGGATTGTACTGGTTGGTTTTGTGTGTCAACTTGACACAAGCTGGAGTAATCACAGAGAACGGAGCCTCAGCTGAGGATATACCTCCATGAGACCCAGCTGCAAAGCATTTTCTCAACCTGTGATCAAGGGTAGAGGTGCCCATTGTGGATGGTGCCATCCCTGGGCTGGTAGCCTTGGGTTCTATAAGAGAGTAAGCTGAGCAAGCCAGGGGAAGCAAGCCAGTAAGTAACATCCCTCCATGGCCTCTGCATCAGCTCCTGCTTCCTGCCCTGCTTGAGTTCCAGTCCTGACTTCCTTTGGTGATGAACAGCGATGTGGAAGTGTAAGCTGAATAAATCCTTTCCTCCCCAACTTGCTTCTTGGTTATCATGTTTGTGCAGGAATAGAAACCCTGACTCAGACAAGGATCATAAGGCCATCCTCCCTGCATACTGTTTGAGGTCAACTTGGACTACATGAGGCTTTATCTTACATAGCAATGGGTTAATATTTTCTAAGAATCATGTTTTAAACACCTTTAATAAAAGCTGAAAAAGAACGACCTCATATATGCAATGTTTCCAGCTCACATATCCATCACTGTAGCTGCTGAAAGCTAAAGCAAATGACAGAGAGCACAGGACAGTCCTGCCAACTTAGCACTCTGGCTTAGGCAAACAGGAGTCCAGACATTCAATAGTAAATATGAAGTGCAGGCCAGGGAGGGGCTCTGCAGCATGTATGGGCTTCCTACTGCCAAGCCTCAAGATCTGAGTTCACTTCCCCAGACACCCATGGTGGAAGGTGAGAACAGGCTCCCACAAGTTTTTTTTTGTGACTTCCATGTACGTGTCATGGTATGCACATGCTCACACATATGCATACACATACAAGTAAAAATTTTAAAATATGTAAGAAAATAACTAGTCTCTTTACCTTCAGCGGTCTTTACTAAGACCAAGGGCAATGCACTTTAGCAAATATGTCTTGTTTATCACATTGGCTCTGCTTTTCGCTACTAAATTACATATTTAAAAAAAGATTTATTTATTTATATCGGTACACTATAGCTGTCCTCAGACACACCAGAAAAGAGCATCACATCCCATTACAGATGGTTGTGAGTGACCATGTGGTTGCTGGGAACTGAACTCAGGACCTCTGGAAGAGCAGTCAGTGCTCTTAACTGAGCCACCTCTCTAGCCCTGAACTACACATTTTTAATGCTATCACATTTTACTTTGGAAAGTGTCCTATCTGGATGGCATAAACTGTTATGATTAATGCTGCTAAGGTCAGCCTGTGAGATCCATGCCTCACAGGACTAAGTCTTGTTCCACTGGAAGGAAAGAGCTAAAGTTCTTTTTGTTTTTAGCTCTTACCTGATGACATGGTAGAGGAAAACCTTCCAGCATACAGAGAAAAATCTCTGCTCACAGAACCTTTCTTTTTCTCACCCTTGCAAGCACACAGCTCCCTAACATCCAAAGGAGGGGGCAAACCCACCTCTCTGCACACAGCTGCGATCTGCGCCTCATCCATGCAGGTTTCTGTCACGACATCAGTGAGGGACCCACCAGCAAGGTACTCCATTACCACAAACAACTCGTCTCCTACCAGGTAACTGAAAAAGAACACAGGACATACACATGGCTCTGCACTGAGGAGTTAAAATCTCTGTGAGTTTAAGGCCAGCCCGGTCTACAGAGTGAGTTCCCAAACATCCAGAGCTACACAGTGAGACTCTCTAGATAAAACAAACAGAAGAAAACAAAAACAAGCAAAAAAATTAAGATGCTCTCTGCAGGCTGAGGACAATCCCAAAACTCAGGAAACAATTAGAAGGATCACTCTGAATTAGAGGCTTGTCTCAAAACAAAAGCCACGAAAAAAAAGTTTCAGAATCATTTTAAAGCTAGTTTGCCCACAGCTTGAGTATATGTGTGTATATGTGTTATTGCAATTAGAATAATCCAAGGGAAGCAGCTTCCTATTTAAATTGCCTTATATATTTGAGAGTTTTGCCTGCATCTATTCTGTGCACCAGTGTGCATTGTCTAGTAGTAGCACATTGCCTAGAGAGTACTGGATCCCCTGGGACTGGAAACAGAGTATGAGCCACTTTGTGGGTGATCAGAGTTGAACCCCAGTCCTCTGTAAGAGTAGCTAGTGCTCTTAACCACTGAGCCATCCTTCCAGCACTGTGAAAATGTTATTTTAATAAGGCAAGAAAATGAGTGCTGGAAAGACGATTCGGTGTGAGAATTTCCGACCTTTCCAGAGGATCTGGGTCTGGTTCCCAGCGCCCACATTGGAGTTCAAAGACCCTTGTAACTCCAGTTCTAGGGCTCTACACTCCTGTGGCCTCCACAGGCACCATCATGCCAAGTAGTGCAAACGCAGACGAGCAGACACAGACATAAACATCAGTTACAAACATTCGTAAAAGGGGAAGCGTAAGTGATATAACCATACTATATATAATTAAAAAGATAAAGAAGATTCCAAAAAGAAAGCAAGGAAATGGACCTGAAAATTTTGTTTCTTTGAATATAGTCCTCACAAATAAGGCTTAAAGTCTCAAAACATGTTATCTTTCCCTTATTCTAAGCAAATTTAAATATAGAAAATTATCTGTAATTTATTATAACTAATATAATCTATGCTATTATTCACTAAAGTAAATGTGATTCCTTTTTTTAAAACATCATTTGTAATATATACAATTTTATATTCTGTTCTCTGTGCTTTAACACAATAGCTAAGCCCAGAGACCTTTCGAGAGTAACCTGAGGTGGAGACAAGGAAAGTAAGGTCTGCAACAGAACCGAGGGACATGGACATGGTGACACAGACTCTGACCCCAGTTTCCCAAGAGGCCAGGAAGCTATGTAAAATAACTAATCCCATAGTTTAAAACTGGGTGGCTAGTCACCTCTGAGATCACAGCACGTATCACAGACAGCCACTCCTTAGTGTCTCTGCTCTGTCCGGCAGCCCTTCAGGGGATGCCCTCTTTTACTGTCAAGCGAGAACCTTGAGGAAAGGCCCTCCCTCCGGTGCAGGCGACTGTCTTGCCCCACCCCGACGCCCCCTGCCATTTTAATCTGAAGTGCTACACCTGCACCAAACAATCAAACTGCAAATTTCTGTATTTTCTAAAAAGATCGTAGGTACTAACTGTCAGGTTTTATTTTGTTTGTTTTGCTTACATGTAATGTGTACAGAGGCTGGAGGAGGGACCCGGATGCCCTGGAACCACAGTCACAGGTGGGTATGAGCCATTATGTGGGCGCTGGGAAGCACCTTGTGTTCTCAAAGGCTCTCAACTCAACATCTCTCCAGCCTGACAGTTCCATATTTTTATTTCAGTGTATGTTTGTTTCTTTTTTCATTTATTTATGCTTTAAGGTTTATTGATGACTTTTTATGCATATGTCTGCCTCAGTGAGCTTCTGTGTACATGTGAGTGCTAGCAGAGGCCACAGCAGGGTGTGGCTCCTCTGCAGTTGACTTCCAGGCAGCTGAGAGCTGCCCTGCGGGTGCTGGGCCCTCTCATTTCATCCATCTCGGTTTTAAAGACAGGCCCTCATCAGGCCCACTCTAAACTCTCAATCCTCCTGTCTCAGCCTCCATGTCTGAGATTACAGAGATGATTCACCATTCTTCAGTTGGTCTCACTTTTAAAGAAAATACTTAGTTACCTGTCCAAGAAGTTAACTATGTTGGGATTCTTTAACTCTTTCATCACCAGAATTTCATTAATGATCAATTCCTTCTTTGGTTGTTTCTGTAAATTAATCTGCTTGATAGCAACCTGTAATAAACATATTTGAAGCATCAAGATGGCGTTGCTAATTCTCTAACAGAATTACAAGCACCAATTAGCTGGTGATTCATCAAGTACATTTCACACAGCAAGGCTGTTTTCACATGCATACGACTTACGCAGTATTTGGTGATACAGATTCTAAATTATGCTTGAATCTGTCCTTAAAACATTTTAAAATGATATTGTCTGTTTTCTGTGTGAGGCTACACATGCTGAAGCAGAGGGGTGAGCTCAGACTGGGAGTGCCCTTTCCCACAGAGCCATCTCACTGACCAACCCTAGATTTATCTTCAGGGTTACTAACCAACCCAAGGTCAGGCTATACAAAAATTAATTTTTAAAATTTGAAACTAGTAAATATTTTAAAAATATTTCTTTATTCGTGATACTAAACATATTCCTTCTTTGCCATCTAAGTTCCTTCCAGCCCAAACCCTGCTGTGGTGGTTTGTGCTTATAAAGCCCGGGGCAGGGAAGTGCACGCAAGCAGAGCCGCTGGCTTCCTGTGAAGACAGCCTCCGGTCACTGCACATTCCTGTCCATGAAGCATGCAGTCATTCTCCTTCCCCAAACAAAGAGCTAACATGCAGACTCGAGCAGTAGCTACACATTCCTGTCCATGAAGCATGCATTCTCCCTTTCCCAAACAAAGAGCTAACATGCAGACTCGAGCAGTAGCTACCTCTTGCCCCAGGGCCACATCAGTTGCAGTAAAAACTGTACCAGAAGCCCTGCAGAAAAAACAAAGACAGAATGAAATCCAAGTTCTTAAATTACAGCATCTACACTTCAGACTTTGAACAACTAAAACATGATTTAACATCTTAGACTCAAGAGTTATAAAAAACAAAGAGAAAATGAAGAGGCAATACTTATGGCCAAGACTTACACATGAAGTATTTCAGACCTATAAACATAGAAAAACAGTATACTCTCACAAATCTACTCTGTGCTTAAGACAAAAAGAAGTGACGTGGTATGGTGGTGCACACCTGTAAGCCCAGCTCTCAGAGGGCGGAGACAGGGAGTTTGAGAACAGCCTGTTCTATAGAGTGAATTCCAGGATAGCCAGGGCTGTGCAGAGAAAGACCCTATTACACAAAACAAGAACAACAACAAAAAACCCATGCAGGGGTTGGGGTTTTAGCTCAGTGGTAGAGCGCTTGCCTAGGAAGCGCAAGGCCCTGGGTTCGGTCCCCAGCTCCGAAAAAAAAGAACCAAAAAAAAAAAAAAAACCAACCATGCAATGCCCCTCCCCTCCAAAACAGAAAACAAACCTAAATAAATAAATAAATAACCCCTTCTCTGCAAAACAAAGAAATACGGCAGGGTGTACCTTGCTCAGTATATAAGGCAGGAGGATGACTGACTCAATGCTAGCTTGGATGTCAGAGTTTGTCTCAAGAAAGCAAAACTCAAACCAACCACCAAAATCAAACAATGAACTCCGACAAACTTCAAGGCTGCCTCCTCGCCTCTGTAACAAGGCTCTGGTTTATGTTCTATGTGTATCCTGGGTTTGATATGTGTAGAAAGAACATCTATGTCTGTACGGATGTAGCAACTAACAATAGTAAATTTGCTTAGGCAAGAAATAGGTGGGACATCCTGGAGGAAAAAGAATTCTGGGATAGAGCCAGGCAGGCGAATCACCTGGAAGATGTGAGGAGACAGACACATGGCATCTGAGCACAGGTAAACAGCCACGTGACAGAGTGTAGGTAAAATAATGGGTTATCTAAGTTATGATCTAGTCAGAGAAGGGCCTAGATACATGGTCAAGAAATTTGTAAATATACTTTGAGTCTGAGTCTTTTTCAGGAAGCATGGGGCTGGGAGGAAGAACTGGGACCTAACTCTACAGATGTGTCCATTCCTAAACATTTTTCTGAACTTCTAGTCACAAAAAGACATGGGTATGTTTCTCAAGAAAATATATTTGACTTTAATTTTAAACTTTACAGTGTTTTGTCTCGTGAATTCCTCTGCAGTTTCAACACTGGATTTTTTTTTTTTTTTTTTTTAAAGATTTATTCATTTATTATATATAAGTACACTGTAGTTGTCTTCAGATACACCAGAAGAGGGCATCATATCTCCTTACAGATGGTTGGAGCCACCATGTGATTGCTGGGAATTGAACTCAGGACCTCTGGAAGAGTAGTCGGGTGCTCTTAACTGCTGAGCCATCTCTCCAGCCCCTCAACACTGGATTTATGATTGTCATTCATACACATAAGATTTATTCTTGCTCTTCTATCACTATTACGATGTAACTTCTATATTATTATACAAAACACAAAGGCTAAAAAAGGCTGGAGAAGTCGCTCAGTGGTAGAGCTCTTGCCTGGATTGCACAAAGTTCTAGGTTTAATCCTCAGCACCGAAAAAGAAGTAACTTTCATTGTTTTGGTTTTTTCTCAAAACTTTTTTTTTTTTTTTCTCAAAACTTCTTCTTCTTTTTTTTTTTTTTCCTGAGCTGGGGACCAAACCCAGGGCCTTAAGCGCTCTACCACTGAGCTAAATCCCCAACCCCCATTGTTTTGTTTTTAAAACCAGTGCTACAAATAAGATTTGCAGAGAGAATAAACAAAAACCAATACTGCCAAAAGTCTGCAATAAATATATATATATTTTAAAGATTTATTTATTATATATGAGTACACTGGAACTATCTTCAGACACACCAAAAGAGGGCATCAGATCTCATTATAGATGGATGCGAGCCACCATGTGGGTGCTGGGACTTGAACTCTGGACCTCCAGAAGAGCAGTCAGTGCTCTTAATCAGTGAACCAGCTCTCCAGTTCGCAATAAATATTTTAATTGTCTTTAAAATACATTGTGAGTGTAACATTTCTATCAATCTGATTCCTACCACCTATGGGAAATGACACACAGCAAAAAAAGCAATGGAAACCACACCTAATGACACACAGCTGGAGTCCTAGCATCAGGGAAGCCGAGGATGTAGGATCACTAAGATCTGAACTACACAGTGCATGTAGGGCCAGCCTAGGCTACATAGGGAAACCTTACTGAAGAAGATAACAACGATGGAGAAAGAGAAAAGGAGGCAAATAGGTAAAGAGGGAGACAGTGGAAGGCGAGCAGACGGTCTACTAGTAACCAGTGCTGGACTACGTTTATCTTTTTGAGACAGATCTCACTGTGAGCTAAGGCTATTCCTCAACCTGTGGCAATCCTGCCTCGCATCTCAGGGGATAGTTTTACAAGGGTGCATCATTACAGTCGACTTACAAGTGCAAGTTTTATTTTAACATACATACATAATACACATACAACTGTGTTATATATTTACATTCTCCCAAAGCATCATGCAGAACAGTTCTGTGCTTAATGTCAAAGGGAAGTGCCATACTGAATATGATGTCACAAGAGAGCAATACTTACCCTTGCCCGATTTTTTCATATCTTGTGTATTTTTTCTTAGGGTCACCTATGCTCACAATAGTTCCTGTTTTAAACAAAAATTAGAAATCAGTCAAGCAAACTAAATGTAAACAAAATTTGACAATTATTCCTTTTAATAATCTACATTGATTATAAAAGTGCTTTTCCATATACACCAAGCTTCAAAAATAATTTGCTTTAAATAATGAACACTAATGAAAAAGAAGTAGGGGCTAAAGAAATGTCTCCATGGTTAAAAGCACAGGACCTGGGTTCAGTTCCCAGCAACCACGTAGTGGTTCACATCCACCCCAACTCCAGTTCCAAGGGATCCAACACCCACCTCTGACCTCTGTTGGCACCAGATATGCACTCAGTACACATACATACACATACATACACACACGCACACACACACACACACACACACACACACACAGGCAAAAGGCTTAATACACAGAATTTAAAGTTGAAAAGAAATCAAGAATAAGCAATAAAAGGTGGTTGTACTTTTCCACCAGTTAGACTGTTTGTTTTTTGAGATAGGATTTCTCTGTGTCCTGGAACTTGCTCTGTAGACCAGGCTGGCCTCAAACTCAAGAGATCTACCTGCCTTTGTCTCTTGAATGTTGGGATTAAAGGTGTACGTCATCATGCTTGACCAGGTTAGACTTCTTAATTACTTTCTTAGAAATAATGATGTTGGGGGCTGGAGAGATGGCTCACAGGTTAAGAGCACTGACTGTTCTTCTGGAGGTCCTGAGTTCAATTCCCAGCAACTACATGGTGGCTCACAACCACCATGGGATTGGCTGCCCTCTTCTGGTGTGCATGAAGACAGTAACAGTGTACTCACATACAAATAAATAAATCTAATTAAAAAAAAAAGAATCATGATGTTTTAGTATAACCAATTGTCTTAGTGAGTCTAAAACTCATGGAGTCCTCAAAATGTAGGAGTATAACATTACTAATTTAAAAACCAAAACCAAAACAAAACAGGGTTTCATCTATCCCAGGCTAGCCTGGAACTCACTACATAGCTGAAGATAATCGTGAACTTTTTTTTTTTTTTGGTTCTTTTTTTCGGAGCTGGGGACCGAACCCAGGGCCTTGCACTTCCTAGGCAAGCACTCTACCACTGAGCTAAATCCCCAACCCCAATCGTGAACTTTTGACCCTCTTCTTCCACCTCACAAATGCTGGGATGCAAGCATTCAGAATCCTATCCTATGTATGTAACTGTGGGATCTAACATCTTAGCGCATGCTAGGCAAGCATTCTACCAACTGAGCTCCATCCTCAGCCCTTTCCTCACACTATTATTTGTTTGAGAAAGCCTTGACTAACTCAGAACCTACTCTGTAGCTTAGGCTAGCCTTGAAGTCAAACCAATACTCCTGGCTCAGGCTCCCAGGTACTGAGATCAGGTAAGAGTCACCATGCCCATGTAGGACTTTAATAAACTGTGAAATGACTTACTATCAGAAAAAATGAACAAACAGTCAAGTAACCCTTATGTGGCTGTTCAGATGTCTCTAGTCCAGCCTCTCTCTTTCTGTATCCTTATGAAAAACCTATACTGAAAAAACTTCAATATGCTGAGATATTAAATCTAGGAAATTGGAAAAAATTCATAATTTAAACTCATATTTACTATTAGGTCAAATGGGAGAAAATGACACAGCACTGTCAGGTGCTCAAGGTAAGACACGAACATGTGATGCTCAGAGTAGTCTACAAGTCCCCACTGCAAGCTACACAAAAACTTAACACTTGAAGTGAGACAAAGCTGCAGAGAGAACCACAGCAAAGAGGACGAGGTAACTGAGCCATGACTTGATGGTGGCATTACTGCTCTAGCCATCATCTCTCTGCTGCTCTAGCAGCTCCCCTAAGAGAAGGAACATTATGTATTTCTACAAAATGCCAAGGTAACAGAGGGCTCACACTTTAAAGTATTGAGGAATAAAAGCGGTAACTAGAGCACACCCATGTCTTAAACACCATCTACACCGAACCATTCCCTGACCTCCACCACCTCCAGCACCACCACCACCACCACCACATCACCACCATCACCACCTCCTCTTCCTCCTCCTCCTCCTCCTCCTCCTCCTCCTCCTCCTCCCTCCTCCTCCACCAATCTCTGAAGCTGCTGGAGATTTGCCAGCAGATATTATTGTTACCTTTTAATGCTTGAACTAAACCAACAATGGTGGGTTGTGGGTTAAAAGGAAAGCAAAGAACCTACCCCCTACAGACTTTATGCTGACACACATCAGAAAGGATGTTCTTTAGGAACATTGGTGTTTGTTTACTGTCTTGTGCATGGAGGTCAGAACACTTTGGGAGTGGTTCTGTCTGTTCTACAATTGGATCCTAGGGATGGGACTCGGGTCATCAGACTTGGTGTTGTGCCTTTTCTCACAAAACTCCTATGACAGTCCATAGGAGACATGTTCATAGGTTTGCCCTGAGAAATTGTAAACACACACACAAACATACAAGCCCCCTTTGATAGAGTTCCACATTATGTCCTTTCAATGTGGCTGGCAGGGATCAATGTTTTACACAAACTAAGCAAGTGCTCCCAAATGAGAAAAAAAAGTCCCCAGCTCTGGGACAAATGTTCTTTAAAAATTAAAGTACAGACTGCATACTTAATTTCTCCATAATCTCTTCATCGGTCATCTTGGCTTTCTTTTTCTGTTTGTCTGAAGACTTGGCACCACTGTCGACATTAGAGTCACCAACTGGAGCAGGAATAGGGTCGATGACAGACCTTGTGTAGATCTGCAGAGACACAGGTCCATTGATGAATGTTAGAAAACACATTCTCAGACGGTCTTGGTAGCAGACCCCCCCCCCACCTTTTTTTTGCAAAACTAAGTTATCTCTGCACTGTTTTGAAGAATGGGAACAGTACAGTCACACAGATCTATACATCCTACACATCAGATAAAAATGACAGAAGAGCAAGCTTGCAGCTAGGCATGGTGGCACACACCTGTATTCGGGGGCTTGAGAGGCAGAGACAGAGGTCAGGAGTTCCAGGCCAGCATGAGCTACACACTGAGTTTGAAGCCAGCCTAGACTACATGAGACACTGGCTCAAAACAAAAACAAAATGAACCCCATCACAACTTACTAGGAGAAAAGAAAACGGGTCTTGATATTGAAATAACCGTAACTACCTGCCCTGTAAATTTTTCACAAATTCAACATTTTCCTTTCTTTTCAAACAGCCTATCCTAAGTCATAAAGAACATAGTCGTCTATCCCTGAACCAGTCTCAGACCTGTCTGCGAGCCTGCTCAGAGTCCTGTGGCAGCACGAGCCTCAGTTTGCATGCCAATCTCACCACAGCGGGAAAGGTGGTGCTGGAGCAGTTCCTTACTGCCTGGAGTCATAGAAGCCCCACTCTTAAAATTCCTTAGTTGGTGAGTAATTTCAGTCTTAAATACCTCTTCATTAGACATTCAGCCTTTGAGAACAAGATTAAAATATATAACCCAGGGAACAGCAATGATGTTAAGTTTTAGATATAACAGTAACCTATATTGAGAAAGATAGAGAAATACATACTCTTTAGAATAGGGGGAAATCTAGAAAGGAAAGCCTCATGAGTTAAGAACTCTAACTTTTGAAGAAGCTGTCAACTTTCTTTTCTGTTTGTTACTTCAGAGACAGGGTCTAGTGTATCAGTATGCAGCTCTAGCTGGCCTGGAACTCACAGACACTACCTGCCCTGCTGGGATTAAAGTTGTACACCACCATAGCCACGCAGGGCATTACGTTTCAAAGGGGTTTTTATGAACTTTAATTTACTCATTGTGTGTATGTACGTGAACACACGCCACAGTGCACATGTGGCAGTCAAAGGACAGCTTGCAGGCGCTGGTTCTCTCCCTATACCACATGGGTCCCAGGAATTGGATGCGAGCAGTCAGGCTTGGTGGCGAGCACCTTTACCTGCTGGGTCGTTTCATTAGCTCCAAAACACAGGTTCTGAAAGACAACTTTCAGGTCTCTCCACAGTACAGTATTTTAAGCTTGAAGCCTTTCTAATGTTTTGACTGCAGGTCAAACATAGACCAATGTGTTCAAAAGTCAAACAGTTACAGGTCATCAGTCTGTCACTCACTGATTTTGTATGATCTGGCCGAGGGGCAATGACGGGAGGAGCAGCATCTTCATCGTCATCGTCTTCCTCTGTCACCACAGCTGATGTCTCTGACCCCTTGGTGTTCAGCTACGTTCACCATAGCAGCAAACGGAGGATAAACCAATAACATCAAAGGTTAAAATGTGACTCCCCTATAAAAAGTCTTACAAGCTTATTTCTTCAATAGCTAGTATAAAAACTACAGAACTTCACTGGTTCCAATATAACCGGTTAAAAAGGAAATAAACATATACGGTTGAGTATCACTTTAGTGGGGAGGGGACTCAGCTAAGGACTGATCCTGAGGCTTGTGTATGGTGTGACTGCTCACCTTCTGAGCTACCTCCAGAGCTCCCAAGTGGGGCAGGCACTATTCCTGCCCTTCACATAAGCACACGTGGTGCTCTGTTAATAAGCACTCCTCTTCTGAGGACCAAACTGAAGGCTCTCTGGATCTGTAGACATTTGAGTGCTTTAAAAGATCCAGATTTACCAGTTAACAAAGCAAGAAAGGGAGCTGACAAAGGTTTTTAACTATTTAGAATGCGACACAGTTTACCACACTCAGAATGGTACTGGTAGGAGGTCTGGGGAGGAGAGACTATGCCATCTAGTTCACCATATTCAGGTTCAAAATGGCAACAATGGAAAAGTAGTTAATTTGCTCTGTAAGCCATTATGAAGATTAGTTGGTTTAAACTGTCCGACAGGAAAATCCTATTTACTTAATATGGTTTCTTCAATTAATCAAATGGCTAACTTTAAAAAAGAAAGAAAAAATAACTAAAAAGGTATTTATCTGATAGTTAATTTTACTTTACTCTTGGTTTTTTTTTTTTGGAGATACAGTTTTGCTAGTCACTCAGTCGTGCAAATTCACAGTGATTTCAAGACTGTGGCCTCTTGAGAGCTGGGGTTGGAGACATGCCTACCGCATCTAACTGTTTACATTTATTCATATTCTTTTCAGTCCCCTGTCCTTATATATTTACCAAGCAAAGTAAAAATAGACTTGTTCTAGGCAACCCAAATTAGAAACTATAATAAATTATTAACTTACTGCTGGTGTTCCAGAAGGAAAGCCATCTTTCTCTGAATGTGAAACAGAAAAGATATTACCAATTTGAGAAATGACCAAAAAAAAGCAAGCAAGCAGACAGGGCTTTGCTATGCAGCCGTGGCTGGCCTGGTATTTGCTGTACAGTCTCTGATAGTTGTTTCTCCTCCCCACCCCATCTCTATTTTAGATTTTATTTATTGCATGTATAGGGTTAAGCATATGCTTGGCTGGTGTGGAGCTCGAAATGTAGACCAGCATGGTTTTGAACTCAGAGATCTGCCTAGCTCAGCCTCCTAAGTGATGGGACTGAGGGTGTTTTACAAAACACCAGATGAACAGAAAAGCATTTTCATGTCAAAGTCTGCCATTTATGTGCAGTGGTCACTTCCACTCTACTGCACTCACAGCACCACGAACCTGTCTGTGTATTGAGAAGCTTTGCCTCCGCCCTCCGTTGCTGGCAGTCATCTTAAAAGCATCAAACGGGGCTGAGAAATGGCTCAGTGGCTAAGAGCACTGACTGCTCTTCCAGAGGTCCTGAGTTCAATTCCCAGCAACCACATGGTGGCTCACAACCATCCGTAATGGGATCCAATGCCCACTTCTGGTGTGTCTGAAGACAGGGTACTTATATATAATAAATAATTTTTTTAAAAAAAAAAGCACCAAAGAGAAAAAGATTAAATAAGCAAAGAGCCCAAACATCCCCAACTCTATTTCTGGCAAAACGATGAGGTTGACTGATCTGCAGACATGCTCTGGGCCTACCGCATCACCCTCTAAAAGGCAGATTTGTGCAGGAGAGAGGGAGCGACAGCGGCTGTACTCCATCTTTCACCCGGGAGGGCTTCGGCACGCCCACCTGGTCCAGCCTCTTACCACGGTCTGGGTCTTACCAGGAGGAGTGAAGCTCAGGTACTTCTGCTTCACAGTGTTGGAGTCGTAGAACTTCAAGACATCCAGCACAGCCTGTGGGTTCTTCTTCTGCTCCAGCTTGGTAATGTTGGAGGTCTGCAACAGCCGCGCCCACTGCTCTGGCATGCCCTAACCAAAAGAAATCCACAAATCAGTTACGGTTTAATGCTCTAATGAAAAACATTTCACAGGCCAACGACAACACCCAGGCAGCCATGTTACGGAGCTCTGAGCTGCTGTGTGGGTGCTGGGAACTGAACCAGGTCTCCTGCAAGAGCAGCCGGTGCTCCTAACACTGAGCCCTCTACAGTCCATACTCACTTATTTTTGACACAAAGTTTTAACTATATAGCCCAGCCTGGCCTGGAACTCAAAATATTTTAAATTCCAGTTGCCTTAGTTGTCCACAGTTGCCTTAGTGTTGGGATTAAAATGTACAGTGGTTTTATTCTGTTTTTTTGAGACAGGGTTTCTCTGTGTAACCTCAGAGGTCCTGGGATTCACTTACTCTGTAGACCATGCTGGCCTCAAATTCAGAGATCAACCTACCTCAAATGCTGGGATTAAAAGTGTATGCCACCATGTCTGGCAAAAAGTCTAGGTTTTTTTAAAAGGACTATGTGGTCAACTGACAGGCTCTAGTGTGGTCCTTCAGTACCTTCCAAATTTTGTTTGAGATAGGATCTTCTACTGGCCTAAAATGCTACCAAATAGGTTGGGAGCGCAGAATCATGCAACAGCATTTGGCTTTTTATGAGTTTTAAGGAAAGATCTGAATTCAGATCTTTTCATATTTGCAAGATAAGCATTTTGCCAACTGAGCCATCATCCTATCCCTAAAAGTTCATTTCTCTGTGTCTTAGTCATGGTTTTACTGCTGTGAACAGACACCATGACCAAGGCAGCTCTTATAAGGACAACATTTAATTGGGGCTAGCTTACAGGTTCAGAGGTTCAGTCCATTATCATCAAGGTGGGAACATGGCAGTGTCCAGACAGGTATGGAGCAGGGGGAGCTGAGAGTTCTACGTCTTCATCTGAGGGCTGCTAGCGGAACACACTGACTTCCAAGCAGCTACAATGAGGGTCTTAAAGCCCACACCCAGTGGCACACCTACTCCAACAGGGCCACACCTTCTAATAGTGCCACTTCCTGGGCCAAGCCTATACAAACCATCACACTCTGTACCTGTTTTTCATAACTATAATTGATAGGCTTGGCTCTCTGGAGAAAAGGGTCATCCAATTACCAATCCCTTTGAAGGCTATGCTCTGTATGTGACTATTCTGCCTGCATGTATGTATGTCCACCTATATGCTTCATGCCCTTAAAGGTCAGAAACAGGTGTCAGATACACCGGAACTAGAATTGTGGACCATTGTGAGCCACATGTGGGTGCTGGACACGGAACCCAGATCCTCTGCAAGAGCAACAAATGCTCTAATTTTCTGAGTCACACTAATAGTTTTATGACCAGTAAGAATTGATAACTAATTCTAATCATGTAGTCAGTGTATAACCCCACACTCTGACACCTAAAAGCAGGAGAACTTAGAATTCCAGGTTTTACTGGAACATAGTGGACTTTGTTTTAAACAAACAACAACAACAACAAAAAGAAAGGATCATCATATGGGATAGAAAAGTTCAATACCAGTCATGTGACCCCATAGTTATCACCCTGGCACATGGACAGCAGAGACAGGAGGACTAAATTCAAGACCAGCCTTAACTACAAAATAAAGTTTGTGGGAGGCCAGCCTGGGCTACATAAAAATCCGGTCTCAAAAAACCAGAGAAAAAAGTTAATTTTAATTAACTTTTGAACAAAATGCTGGAGTTCCTTTTTTGGTTTCTTATTTTGACTGTGTGCACATTTTCAGAAGCCAGTGGATCATCTCAGGCATGGTTGTCTTCCTCCTTGAGAAAGTTCGCTTGCTCTTACTGCGTCACCATAACTACATGACTCCATGAGCATGCAGCCTCTCTTGTCCCCCACTACACAGTAGGAGCACTACAATTACTTTATCTGGTTATGCGCACGCTGGAGATTTGAACTTAGGTCCTCATACTTGCATAGTAGGTCTTTCTCTCTCTCACGTTTTGGAGACTGGGTTTCTCCATGCAGATTTGACTGTCCTGGAACCATGTAGACCAAACTGGTCCTGAAGTTAGAGATCCACCTGCCTCTGCCTCCCCAGTCCTGGATTAAAGGCTGCTACTGCCCAGCTACTGAGTGCTGTCCACGGAGCGATTCCCCAACCCTTCAGCACTGCTTTAATGTCATAAACAAACTTCAATTGGTAACTTACAGTGAACTCTCCCGTAACAGCATCAAAGCCAACATGGATGGTATGCTCAAAATCAGACGGCGGAGAAATCTCTGGCCGTTCTTTTTCTTTCTTTTTACTTCCTGAGGGATGAGGGAGAAAATTATCTCTTTAAACAAAGCTAATTATGGCATTTGTTACTGTGTTTGTATTTTCCTGAAACCAATTATGAATAAAATTATGATAGGACACAGGTACACACAGCTCGCACCCTGACGGAGGGGGCCTCCAATGACACAATTTACAAACGCCACTTGTGAAAGCTGATTTCTTCCTTCATTCCCTTCCTCTTCTTCCAACTTGCTTTTCTGAGACAGGGCCTCATTTTCCAGCCCACACTGGCCTCAAATTCATGGCAATTCTCCTGTATAGCCTAAGAATATTAAGGTTGAATGCATGAGCCACCATACCTGGCTTATACTTTCCTTTTTATTACAGTCTGTAAATATTACATCTTTAAATTACCCAACTCTCCTATAGTTGCACTGTAAAAAAAATTATTGCAACATCAGTAACATTTTTTGCACATTTAAACACATCAATTCCTTCTCCTCTCCAGTCCTCCTCCTCTAATCTGTAGCTCTTAAAACCATGAATCTATTTCTGGATGCTCTGCTCTCTTAAAGTCATCTGTCTATCATTATGCCAACCCTGTGTACCTTGATTACTGTCATCCTTATAACAAACATCAAAAGGACAGTCTAAGGCTTTTTTTTTTTTTTTTTTTTTTTTTTTTTACTGTTTTCAAATCTGCTAGGATGTTTTCAGGTCCTCTACATTTCTATATGAAATTAACAATGCTTTACATTTCTACAAAAAGCCTTCTCAGGCT
The DNA here is from genome assembly GCF_011064425.1 of Rattus rattus. Classification (NCBI taxonomy): domain Eukaryota; kingdom Metazoa; phylum Chordata; class Mammalia; order Rodentia; family Muridae; genus Rattus; species Rattus rattus. Next base: position 16,875,480 of record NC_046157.1, read on the forward strand.
GTGACGGGAACTGCATTAACCTATAAATCAACTTAGAATTTATACACATTTTGCTTTCTGATCCATGGCCAACAACAAATCTTTATAAATTAGCAGTTTAATTTCTGTCAGCAATGTTTGCTAGTTACTGGGAGACAGAATACTGACCCTGCCATTACTTTCATATTTCTGTAAAGGAATACTTATTTTTGACGCTACAGTTTCGGGGTTGGAGTGTAACTCAGAGGTAGCTTGCTTGCTTAGCATGACTGGAGCACTGGGTTCAGCCCCACCAGAGAACACAAAATAAACTTCATTCTTTAGGCCTGACCTTTGAACACTCTCTTACTTACTTTAAAATTTGTGTAGGCATCACAGAGTTTTCTATAAGTAATATGCTATAGTGAACCAAAGAGAGGTGGCCATATCCTTCCTAATTTGGAGCTTTCTTACTCTTTCATTCATCGCACCTTACTGAATTGGCTAGTCCCCAGACCATGGTTAAGTAAAGGCCTTAGTAAGTATTTTTGTGTTTTTACTGAAACAGAAAATGAAAATAGTCAGTTTTTTTAGTTTAATAAACAGTCAATGTTTCTAACATGCCCTTTATCAAATTTATTACATTTCCTTTGATTTCAAGTTTGCTCAGCACATGTCAGAAATGAATGTTATGTTCAGTGTCTTTTCTATTTGTACAACCACACTGCTTATCCTAAGTTACACCACCTTAACCGTTCTTGCAGTCATGAAACAAGCTCTATCTGGCTCTGTCTATCGCTCTTCTCACACACTGCTGGAGTACCACTGTTAAAACTTCGCCAACTTCAAGAGAAAAATATAGCTCTCTTGTAATGTTTTGGTCTGGGTAAACTGAAGTCACTAAATGTGTCAGAAACATCTCATATTCTATTTTATGGAAATTATATAGAATTGTTTTATTTCATCCATAAACATTTTATTGATTCACTAATGAAGATAGGTAGGTTTTAATAATATCTTTGTAGAAAGGGTTTTAGCTATAAACTCAATTCTTCTAGGACATGCACAGTCTTTAATCATTTTTATAAAAGTAAACTTTGGAAATCTGTATTGTTTAAGAAAAAAATTCACTTTCTATAACTTGAATTTATCAGTACATACTTGTATATAACATTCCATTGTGCCTTAGTGAAGACTGAACCTGGGCTTGTATGGGCTAACCAGATGCTCCGCCCTGGCTTTCACTCCCAATTCCAGCAAATCTTTCATTATAACCTGACATGCAATTTAAAACAACAACAACAACAACAACAACTTCACATAAACAGGTGGTAGTGGCACATGCTTTTAATCCTAGCACTCGGGAGGCAGAGGTAGAGGTAGAGGTAGGCAGATCTCTGAGTTCAAGGCCAGCCTGGTCTACAGGGTAAATTCCAGAACAACCAAGGCTACACAGTAAAACCTCATCTCGAACAAAACAAAATATATAAAAAAAGTAGAGTTCCTATAGGCTACAGTTGAGGCTGCTTTATTGATCATGTTTTTGCAATTGGCTGAATCTAGTTTTATTATTCTTTCCCATCTATGCTGTATACTTGTTTGAGTTGTATGTATGATCCAATGAGGTTTAATATATTCATAATGTCACAATCATTATCACCATATAACTAGCATATTTTATCAACCCCTAAAGAAACCTTTTCTCGGGCTGGAGAGATGGCTCAGTTGTTAAGAGCACTGACTGTTCTTCCAGAGGTCCTGAGTTCAAATCCCAGCAACCACATGGTGGTTCACAACCATCTGTAATGAGATCTGACGCCCTCTTCTGGTGTGTTTGAAGGCAGTGTACTTATATATAATAAATAAATTTTTAAACAAACAAATAAAAAAGAAACCTTTTCTCAATTAGCAATCACTCCTCATTCTACTCTAATCCTTCATCAAATAATAATGTCTTTTCAGTTTTTTATTGACTTTTATGTGCATGTGTCTGCTTGAGTACATGTGCACTATTTGTGTGCAGGTACCCTCAAAGGCCAAAAGAAGCCATTAGCTGCCCCAGAACGGAAGCTCCAGGTAGCTGTCATCTACGTGATGTGAGCGCTAGGAACCAACCTGGATCCTCTGTAACAACAGCAAGTGCTCAGTGCTCCTAACTGCTGACTCATCTCTCCATCCTCCAGTTTCTTAAAAAAAAAAAAAAAAAAATATTGTTTCCTAGTATGTACATGTACCATATATATGTATATAAGGGCACCACCTTTACACAGTATCCACGGAGGTCAGAGACAGCATCAGACTCCTGGAACTGGAGTGTCACATGGCTGTGAGCCATCCTAAGAGCATTAGGAACCAAACCCAGCAATAACTGTTCTTAAATCCAAGCCACCTCTCCAACTCCTGGGTCTTTTTTTCATATTATTTCTTTATTTCCCTTATTCTATTTAATTTGTTCATTATTTCCAACTATTATCTTTCACATTTCCCATCCAGTTACCTTTGAAAAAGAAAACCGTGGGAGAATTTTCTTGATTCTTCTCTCAGCCTCCAACTGCTATCACATTTGTTCTGTTAATTTTTGTTTTTTCAAGACATGATTTCTCTGTGCAGTCCTAACTGTCCTGGAACTTAGAGATCTGCCGGCCTCTGCCTCCCAAGTGCTGGGGATTAAAGGCGTTCGCTACCACTGCCTGGCTTGCTCTGCTGATGTATTTTTTTTTTTTTTTTTTTTTTTAGATTTACTTTATGTCTATGAGCATGCTGTAGCTGTTTTCAGACACACCAGAAGAGATAGTCATCGGATCCCATTACAGATGGTTGGGAGCCACCGTGTGGTTGCTGGTAATTAAACTTAAGACCATTGGAAAAGCAGTCAGTGCTCTTAACCACTGAGACAACTCTCCAGCCACCTGTTCTGTTAATTTTAAATATTCATTCCCAAGAATTATTTCTCACTTGATCATTATTTTCTTCTGACAGTTTTCGTGAATTTGTCCTCTGTCCTCAAAGAGTATGTTGTGTATGTGTGTGCGTTGGCTGAGATATTTGACTGACTGGTTTTCTGCTTAAGTGGAATGCTTCTTCTAAGTTTCTATTTAACAAAATTACAGATTTTTGGAGATAGGGCAATGTAGCCTTTTCACTTAGTAGTCCAAGCTGGCCTCACAGGAATGTGTCATCTGGTACTCCCTGCTGCTCTGGGCTCTTCTGTCTCCGTGATGTCTGGTGACTATCTGCTGTCCACTTTTACAGAAAAACATTACACAATTAAGTGGGAGACAAACTAGATCAAAGATCAGGATAGGATTCAGTGTGTCAGAAGTACTTTCTCCAGAACATTCTGTTTATCCAAAGAAAACTTCCAGTGTCTGGTCTGAGGGCCAGGTCAAGCAGAAAGTACTCTGAAAGCGAGGCAGACAAAAGAAGTTTTGTGTGATGACTTGGATCAAATCTTTACTTTTTATTCTAATGCTTCAACTTTTCAGATTTGGTCATCCCAAGGGGGAGAGCAAAGTGTTTTTTAAACAGAATTTGAACAATTAAAAACGTGGTCCACGGGGTTGGGGATTTAGCTCTGTGGTAGAGTGCTTGCCTAGCAAGCACAAGGCCCTGGGTTCGGTCTTCAGCTCCGGAAAACAAACAAACAAACAAACAAACAAACAAAAAAACCGTGGTCCACATGTCATGTTTAACTAACATTCTACTGCACTGCTGTTTGATAAGTCTGTACATATGAAGGTAAACATGCCAGCACATGTTTCTCTTTGCTCACAAAGACACTACTAATTACACTCACAGGAAACAATACCAGTTTTTGACCAGTAATGATACATTTCTGAAAAATGTCCGTACTTCTTCTAGATCCTCCAGGTACACATATTCATCAACAAGAGATTCGGCAGGAAGGCAAGTCACATCGATTGCGGAAAGGAGCGGAGGGAAGGCAATTATTAAGCTTGCATAAAATTCTGTTGTCTTTACTAAAACACACAATTACACCTACCACATGCAACCTTTCATTTTCCACCAGACTGACTTGAGTAATCTAATTTTCTAGTTGGACTTCTAGTTTTTTTTATGTCCTTGTACTTCTAACTCATAATGCAAACAAAAAGTATTTGCTGGCTACAAACTAGTAGTTTAATTTGCATATCGTTTTTGTAGAAATGACAGGGAAACAAAACCTTGTGCATTAAGAAAAACCTTTTTTTTTTTTTTCTTTTTCTTTTTTTTCAGAGCTGGGGACCGAACCCAGGGCCTTGCGCTTGGTAGGCAAGCGCTCTACCACTGAGCTAAATCCCCAACCCCAAGAAAAACCTTTTTAAATCCTCTCCAGAGGAGTTTCCCCTGTCATCCTGGGAAGTTCTTCACTATTCCCCAATGTGCGTTATTGGGAAAGATGCCATTTTTTATGTGACCTTGATCATGGATACCTAGTCCAACATGGGCATCCACTTCAAGCTACATCAACTACAACTGTCCCCTGCTGACCTAACATTTCAGGCAGCTGCTTCATAGGGTGACTATCTGAGTTCTAGAAAAATCACCATATTTCCAGTGACCAGATTATAAGGAAGGCCAGCTGGTGTGGACAGAACACCTCATAAATGTTAGAGATATAGAGGAAAACATTATAGGAAGACACGAGCATGACTAAGCAGCCCAGAGATGGACAAGACATATTCGTCCACTCAATGAAAATGGCGAGTGAGCAAGGTGTCTCCGTGGGTAAAGATGCTGGCTGCCAAGCCGCCAACTTGAGCTTCATCTCCTGGACATGCATGGTGGAAGGAAAAAAAAAAACAACTCTCACAAGGTGTCTTTTGACTTCTCCACAAGCACCGTGATTCAGTTCATGTAAATGTTTTTGTTTGTTTGTCTGTTTGGAGCCAGGATCTCCCGTCATATTTTGCCCTGGCGAGAGTTTGAGAACTCACAGACATCTTCCTGTCTCTGCTTCCTGAGTGCTAGGATTAAAGATATGTCTCCACTCTTAGCCTATTTTTTTTTTTTTTTTTTTGAGATACAGTTTCTCTGTATATCCCTGACTGCTATGGAATGCTCTGCAGAGCAGGCTGGCCTTAAACTCAGAGATCTACCTGCCTTTGCCTCCTGAGTGCAGGGATTAAAGATGTGCACCATTACCTCTGACCAAAAAGAAGAAGAAGGACGAGGAGGAAGAGGGGGAGGAGCAGGAAAAGAAGGGGAGGAGGAAGAGGGGCATCTGCAATTAAAATAAAATTATGCGAGACACCCTAGCTTTAGAGAAGAAAAATATTCATGTTTAAAAACATAAGTCCATTTCCCACTTTTGCATGTCACACGTAATAAGTTATCTACAGGTAACAGATGACTTGATGGAAAATAATGGACCATGGAAACTTCTCGAATCATTTCTGAAACCTAGTAAATTACAAAAAAGCAGCAGTGGGAAGGAGTAAAATCCCAAGGCACATACTGACATGGTATCTTGATGCCACTCCTTTTTCTACATTTCACCTAGCTCAAGTCACAGTTAACAGCCTCATCTGAAGCTGAGTCTGGTGTCTTATGCCTGGGATCCCAGCTCTTGGCAGAATGAGGTGGAAGACCGTTGTGAATTCCAGAACAGAAAAGAGGAAGAAAGAAAATATTTGTTTGTTTAAACAGAAGGCTCTTCTTGTGATTTGCAATAGCTTCAAATGAGAGAAATTAAACTTGCTCTACCACACACAAGGGTATGTATTCTCAGGGAAGTAGATTAAAGTATAAACTAGTATTAACATTAATACTGGGTTTCTGGACAAGAAAGGTGTTCACACACCACCTTTGTAAGCTATCGGATATTAGTATGCACACAGTCTAGACTATGGAGTGTAAAGCTGGCTCAGTAGACCGACCGCTCCACCAGCTCAGCACAGCTCTCTGACTGAGCCACGATAAAGGCTCATTCCTGTTCTCATTGTCAAAACCACTAAATGGCTAAGGGCTCCTGCAAACGCCTGACAGTTTCCAAGGCAGTCAGTCTTAGACCTCCAATAAAATGTTGTTTCTGTATGGCTACTGCCAGTACCTCAAATAGAAACGTGGCCAGCTCTTGTCCTGATTTAAAGTCTGCAATGGGTCCCCAGGAAACAAAAAAATCTCAACTCCATACCACAGAATACTAGGCCCTTTGTGACCAGATCTTTCCCCACCTTCTCTGCTGTGTGCAGTTCCGTGTGAATATCACCCTTACCTGTAATTATCAGGTGCCCTGTTGTTAAATTACGTTAGCGTGTAGTAAGTCCCATGAGTGCACATGACCCTGTGGCCTGGCCATTAACAGCTCCTCTCTAGGCACAGAATACACTTGGAATGCTGCTTCATCCTTACTCTTCACTGTCAAGCTGTTTTCATTTCTGTAGGAAGCCTTCCCCATAGCGCTGTGCCAATTTTCATAGCTCACAATTACAAGCTTCAACATTTTCCCCACCCTGCTGAAATGAACCTCGGGCATCACAACATGCTGGGCACTCTGTAACCCAGGAGCTACAGCCCCAGCTCCACTAGCTTTTGGGCTAGTGTCATAATGGTGGGGACCGTCTGCTCTGCCTATCATTTTATTCCTGGTGACTCACACAGTATGAAAACATTAATAGGAAACCAAAAGGATCCTGTCTGAATTGTTATAAAAAGTGTAATTCCATGGGACTGTGCCAAACTGACAAGCTTTTCTAACATAAAAGAGTCAACAGCATGAAAAAAAGCAACCTCCTGAATGAGAGAAAATATGCAAACTAGTCAACAAGGGATCAGTATCCAGAATATATGAGGAACTCAACAAGCAAAACCAACCAACCAAACCAACACTCTGAGATCTGAACGACTTTTTTCTTCTTTGGGGAGACAGGTCTCGCTCCACAGCCTTGGCTGGCTAGCCTGAAAGTCAGAGGCCTCCCTGCCTCTTCCTCTCAGTGTTGGGACTGTGGGACTAAAGGTGTACGTCACTACTTTTGTTTGTTTTTGAGACAGGGTTTTTCTGCATATCCATGGGCTATCCTGGAATTCACTCTGTAAACCAGCTGGTCTTGAACTCACAGAACTGCTTGTCTCTGCCTCTGCCAGTTCTTAAAAGAAGACATGTTAAGGCTGCATCAATTCCTTCTGACTATGATAGGACATAGGACCAAATGTTACATTACCACTGAAAAATTAGAAAAACTCTTAATTTCTAATCACAACCAACTACATATTTCAAAAGACTACAGCCCCTATGCAGTCATATGTGTGTGTGTGTGTGTGTGTGTGTGTGTGTTTTTGGTGTATGCATGAGTGTACCTTGGAGGTCAGAGGTCTACGCTGTCCTTCTGTATCACCCTCTCTACCTTATTTTCTGAGACAGTGTCAGACAGTGTTCTTACTGACTGGCTGGCCAGTGCACCCTTGGAATGTGTCTGACCACACCCTCCCAATGCTGGGCTTACAGGAACACCTGGCTTTTTATGTAAGTGCTGCAGTCAGAACTCAGACATTCAGGCTTCCAGCACAAGCACTTTACCCACCACTGTCCCATATTGCCTTTTCCCCCCCTTGTGTGTGTTTAAGTAAGAGGACAGTTGGTTCTCTTTCATTATGTGGATGTTGGGGTTTCATTCAAAGTGCCATTCTTATATCAGCAATGTTTTAGTTTCATTGTCTTTCACTGACACATTGTACCTGCAATCAGGAACCAAGAAAGAAGAATGCTTCTGCCTTTCACTCAGCTCCCTTTTCCCAGTTAGACAGTCCAGGATTCTAACCAGGGAAAACGCCGCCCACAGTGGGCAAGTGTTCCCATCTTGATTATGATCAAGGTAACACTGAGACTAATAAGACTAGTGAGTAGGTACCCTCAATATCACTGCTATAGTTTAGCTATGACTTTTCTCTAAAAGTTCATCTCCTGGAGGCCTGACCTCCAGTCAGCAGTATAGAAAAAGGGGGTGCAGTTCTACATGTCTGGAATCATTCACGTTCTTTCAGAGGTGGAAGCAGGAAGACCAGCAGTCACAAGACCTGCCATAGCTACATACAGAGACTGATGTCAGTCTCAGCTACAGGAGACTGTCTAAAGACAAAACAAAAAACCCAAACAACAACAATAAACATATAGAGAGGGGCCTGCAACTCTAAGGGGAAGGACCTCACAGAAGTACCTGGGTCACGACCACCTTCAGAATGGATTAATATTACTGTCCATAGCACAATGACTTCTGAGTGAGCACAATCCCACAAAAGCCCGCTTCTGGATTTGAATAGTCTCACAGGATCCTCTTCTGAATCTTCACCATGCTGTGACCCTGTCTTTATCAGGCGCCTGGGCTATGCTGTTTGTAGTTTCTAGCCACCAGAAGCACAGACAAACCTCTTTTGGGGAAGTGGAGTAAGAGTTGAGACAGGGTTTTACTTATAGAGCCTTGGATGACCTGGAGTTTAATATGTAAATCAAGCTGGTCTCCAACTAGTGAAGATCAACCTGCCCATGCCCGTGCCCGTGCCCGTGCCCCTGCCCCTGCCTGCTGAGTGATGGGATTAAAGGTGTGTACCACCATACCTACATAAAGTACCTAGACTTAGATACTTTGTTAAAGCTACTCAGAATAGACCAGGGAAATCAAAAATCTCATTAATGTAATGTTAGGAAGCTGTAAAAATATTTCAGAGAACAAAGTGCAGAAATTCACCATCTGTAGCAAGCACATTAAACAATCAGTCACCGTTAATAAGGTGATCTTGCTAGGTATGGCAGCACATGCCTGCAGCCAGGAGGAGCAACAGCTTGGCTAGATGGTAAGACTATGAATGAATGAATGAATGAATGAATGAATGAATGAATGAATGAATGAGTTTGTTTGTTGTTTTTAGAGACAGGGTCTCTCTAAATACCTCTTGGCTAGCTTTGAATTCTTGTGCTCAAGTGATTCTCCTGTCTCAGTCTTCCAAGTTCTTTTTTTTTTGTTGTTGTTTTTGTTTTTTAAAGATTTATTTATTCTATATAAGTACACTGTAGCAGTCTTCACACATACCAGAAGAGGGCATCAGATCATTACAGATGGCTGTGAGCCACCATGTGGTTGCTGGGAATCGAACTCAGGACCTCTGGAAGAAGTCAGTGCTCTTAACCACTGAGCCATCTCTCCAGTCCAGCCTTCCAAGTTCTAAGTGAGAGGTGTGCCACCAAGCCCACGAGATTCTGTTTAACAGTGCCTATTACCAGCATCAAGTGTTTCCATTCTTTTTTTGGATTTATTTATTTTTACTTTACATGTATGGGTGTATGCCTGCATGTATGTATGCACCAGGTGCATTCCTGATGTAGGTGGAGCCTATAGAGGCCGGAAAAGAGTGTTGGATCCCCTGGAGTTGGAGTTACAGACTGGTAAACTGTCCTGTGGGTGCTGGGAATCAAACCCAGGTCACCCTCTGCAAGAGCAGCCAGTGCTCTGAACTCCTGCCATGTCGCCAGCCCCCATGTTTCTTATATTTGTTTGTAATTCACATGAAGATATCAAGATGGGCAAGGAATCATAAGCCAGTGTGAGGCTTCTCAAGTTACAGCAGCTGTTTACCTTTTTCTGTGCTTGAGAATATGGAGATGATTTTGTTCCTGGGTTTTTTTTCCTCTGGAACAGAAGGCAAAGGCTTCAAACTGTGATTGGCTGATAAAGGATCCTTTCCTCCAGTGCTAAAAATGGTGCTGCTCATCCGCACTGGAGGTGCTGGGGGCTTGTCCTCTAGCTCCCCGTTATCAGACATGATTCAGAATTAGGAAACGGCCTGAAAGAGACAATCCCCAAAGCACCAATTAATTACAAGCTTAAAGACAGCACCATCACAGCTGCAAATTAGAAAAATATAATCCAGTTAGTGACATTTGCAAAATTTTTAATAAAAGATAAAACAAATTTCATAAAACCAATCAATCCTCACTAAATAGCCACAGAAATGTTTGAAGAGCATGTTCACACTAACTCATTACAAGCAATTTACCTAGCGATTCTGAGATGATTCCAGAATACAAAAGAAACATTTGTGTACTGCCTCATTTTCCTCACCATGATACAAACTAAATCACCAGGGAGGAAGAACCCTTAGCTGAGGAACTGCCTCATCAGACTGGCCTGTGGATAAATCTGTGGGTGGTGCCTCGGCTAAAGACTAATGTGGGAGGGCCCAGCCCACTGTTGGCAGTGCTGCCCCTGGGTGGGTCCTGGGCCATATAAGAAAGCAAGCTGTGCAAGGCATGGGGAAGAACAAGCTAATCAGCAGTATTCCTCATGGTTTCTGCCTCAAGCTCTCGCCTTAGCTCTGCCTGATAACAGACTGCAATCTGTAAACCAAATTAACATATCCTTCCTCAGACTGGTTTCAGTCAGTATTTTAATTTTTGATTATTTTAAAATTTCCATGTAATATCAGTGTTTCAACACAGCATTAGAGAAGCAAAATAGAACCATTTGGATTTTTTATGATTTAATTTTATTGTATGTGCTATGTTTTGCCTGTGTTGTAGACAGCTATGAAGTGCCATGTAGCTACTAGAAATCAAGCCATCTCTCCAGCCCATTTGTTTTTAAGTAATCAGACCTAAACTTGTAGGGCTCCTCCTGCCTCATAAATTCTAGGATTACAGGAATGGCACATCACATAATATGGAATCTTAAGAAAAACAGATATAAAACAGAAATTAATCCAACCAAAGAAGTAACAGACCTCTAAAATGAAACCTTTAAAACATCAAAGAAATTGAACACCAGAAGATGTTTTTTCCTGCCACACTTGGATTAGTACAATTAGTGTTATAAAATGGATACCTTACCAAAAGCGAGCTGCTGATTCAAGGTAACCATCAAAATTTCAATGCCACTCCTAACAGAAATAGGAAAAAGAATCTTAAAGTCAACAAGGAAGCACAAAAGACCCAGGGAGTCAAAGCAATCCTTATCAGAATTAAGAATTCTGGCGATAACACCATACTTGACTCCAACTGACACTATGAAGCCAGGGCAATAAAGACAGCACAAAACCAGACATCCAGAGCAGCTAAACAGAAGAAGACTCAGATATGAAACCCTGCAACTACGAAAACCTCATGTTTGACAAAGATGCTAAGAATACTACATTGGAGAAAAGATAGCCTCTTCAACAAATGGTGCTAGGAAAACTGAATGTCCATATACAGAAGAATTAGATTCTTCCTAGGCAAGCGCTCTACCACTGAGCCAAATCCCCAACCCCAAGAATTAGATTCTTATATCTCACAAAAATCAACCTGAAATGGATCAAAGATCTTACTATAAGATTGAAATTCTGAAACTGCTAGAGGGAAAATGATTTAAGATGCTGGCATGTGCAAGGAAGCTCTGAACAGGGCCCTTAAATTCTGAAACTGCTAAAGGAAAAACTAGGGCAAACACTTAACACTGTTCTGAATGAACTCCTCTCACTCAGGAAATAAGGTCAACAAATGACAAACGGGACATCATGAAATTAGAGCTTCTTCACAATAAAGGAAATAGTTAATCAAGTGAGAGACAGCCCAGATAATAAGGGGAAAACTTGGTGAGGTTCAGTATCACACGAGTGTATTCAAGCCTTTTGCTACTGAAGCACAGGATCATCTACGAACAAAACAACTAAATCACACACATACAACGACAAAAAAACTCATAATACTTGAACTAAGTTTAATATTTTGTTTTGGGTTTCTTTCTACCCATGTGGCCCATGAACTACAGACTGGACATTCTTGACAGAATATACAAAGAAGTAAAAAATAAACAAAAAACCCTAAATAACAACAACAACAACAACAAAACCCAAATCAAAGTAAGGGGGGGGCGGCACTCAGTAGGCAGAGTTGCTCACACCCAGGCCTGACCACACTTGATAGACTCCTATAAGGTGACAGCAGGAGAACGCAATTCCAACCTTATCCTCCAGCACTGTGGCATTCAGACACATGGACACAAAACAAATCTGAACACAAACAGCAATAAACACATAACGAATGCCCAGTCTCAATAAACCATTGGGGAAATGCAAATCAAAGCTAGGCTGAGATTCCAGCTTAACGGTAATCAGAATGGCGGTCACTAAGGGAACAAGTAACAATAAATGCTATTAAAGAGTCCAAAGAAGGGGCTGGAGAGATGGCTCAGCGGTTAAGAGACCAACTGCTCTTCCAGAGGTCCTGAATTCAATTCCAGCAACCACATGGTGGCTCACAACCATCTGTAAAGAGATCCGATGCCCTCTTCTGGTGTGTCTGAAGACAGCTACAGTGTATTTATATATAATAAATGAATAAATCTTAAAAAAAAAAGAGTCCAAAGAGGACTCAAGCATTGCTGGTGGGAGTGTAAACTAGTTCATCTGTTATGAAAGCAGTGGTGGAGTTCCCCAAAAACCCAAAACAAGAACTTCTGTAAGCCCTGGCTGTATCATTGATGGCTCTGCCAACAGATTCCAAGCCAACGTGTAACAGAGACATTAGAAGGCCAGTGCTCACTGCAACACTAGTCAAAGGAACTACACCATGGCATGAACCATAGGCATCCAACAAGAGGATCAAGAAAAGCAGAGCTATCTGACCCAGAAGTATCTAATGGGACAAAAGGATCTAATGGGAAAGCCAAGGAAGAGGGAGCACAGGGCATTGTAGGGAATCAAAGACTCAAATACAACAGTGTACTAGCACTAAAATTTACGGAATGTGCTGTGCATACAAGATCAGTCTCTGAAAATATGAAATATGAAACCTGACCGGTATGAGTACAGTGATAAAGTTAAATGTATAGCAAGCCCAAGCATCAGTGTGACTGTAATGCCAAGACTCTTACCTTTAATACCCTGCTCAGATAGACAGATAACATCTTTCTCATAGCTAACTTGGTGGGCATTTTAACTCCACTTGCATACATGTATAGATATATATTTTGTCTTTTATATTTTTAAAAAATTGTGTGTGTGTGCTTGTGTGAGTATATTCTGCCTGTGTGGGGTGCCTGAGGTAGCCAAAAGAGGACATCTAATCCACTGGAACTGGAGTTACTAGAGGTTGTGAATCACCTGATGAAGGTGCCAATAACTGAACTTTGTCCCCTCGAAGATAACTGCTAAGCTATCTCGAAGTCTAAGCCTTGTCTTTGTTACTTAATCTTGAGAGTGTGTATGCACACATACGGAGGTCAGAGGACAACTTCATGTATGAGCCCTTTGCTTTCCACCAGGTTTTGAGCCAGAGTCATTTATTGCTGTGCATGCCAGGCTCTCTGGCTCATGAGTTTCTGAGGTATTCTCCTGTTTCTGTCTCCCATCTTGTTACAGGAACACCAGGAATGTGCTACTATGGATACTGGGGATCCAAACTCGAGTCCTGACACCAGCTTTGTGTGTTCTACCTTCCAAATCATCCATCCACCCACCCATCCATCCATCCACCCACCCGCCCATCCATCCAGGATGAATATGAAGGAGTGTGTGTAGGTCAGAAAACAACCTGAGACAGTGAATTTGCTCCTTTTTCTGTGTAGGTCCTGAGGATCAGACTCAGGTCATCAGGCTTGGAGGTGGCTACCCTGACCAGCTGAGCTCTAGTCTGTCTTATAAAAACTGTGGAGTACAGCAGTAGAAGATCCCTACAGTACACAAATTCAAGTACATATGTTAGAAACCAAACAACTCCTCAGTAAGCAAGGTACCGAATGGTAACTGGATCTTGATGTTTTATGAGAAAACTTTTATCTACAACAAAAATGAAAGTAACTATATCCAGACAAAATTTAAAATAATCTTTATTTTTTTCAAGTTAGCTCAAATTCTAGGACTTGGGGAAAAGTAGCTATGATCTGAGAACAACTGGAAGAGACAGACATTATTCCTTCCCTCTGAACCGTGCAGTCACATGCACTACCTACTCTGGCACGGTACTCTGACATATACTATCTGCCACACTGGAGAGCCGAGTATCAAGAAGTAAGACTTACTTACCTAAAACCTGCACACAGATCTCATACTAGTACCAAACCCTAAGTCTTACAAAACCATGGAGTACAGCAGTAGAAGATCTCTACCTTACATCAGTTCTGATGTAAAAGTCTGTATGTTAGAAAACCAACATTCCTTATGCTTTTCTCTATACTAATCCAGTGTGCTGGAAAACTTCTGGCACTGAATTATAACTGTGACAATTAGTCAATGACCTATGTCACTTCCCTCCCCAACTTCACTTAGCCTGAAGGGCAAGGACTGTGCCTATCTTAGGCAGGACTGCTGACTGACTCATGTTGACCACACTCTAGTCCCCAGTGAAGCCCATCCTTCCTGAATATAGTGGTCATTTTCTCACACAGCAGTTCACTAGACACAGATAAAGCATGACACAGTAACAGGATTACCTTTGAAAAGCTTTGTGCTTGCCCCTCACAGCTGATTTATGGCCTTCGTTTCTTTCCCACAAAGCAGCTTTTGGGCAATGCTTCTATAGACAGTATTAAGTGCCTGTAAAGTGCCTAGTAAGGTTTGGCTGAAATTCTTTAATCTTGTATTTTAGACAAGTACAACAGACGCAAGAACAATTCACAGGATTGGAGATGTAGCTTAATTGGTAGAGAGTGCTTTAGTGTGCAAAACCCTGGCTTCAATCCCTAGTACTGTACAAAACCAGACAAAGGGGTGCACACATCATACCACAGAGAGGTTGGAGGCAAGGAGTTCAAAGTCATCCTTGGATGCATAGAGAGTTGAACGCAGCCTGAGATACACAAGACCCTGTCCCCAGACCAAAACAAGTCAAACAAACTTCACAATAACATGATAATTTAGCCTATATTCTGTTTTACCACTACTCAAAAATGCTACATTTAAAAAAAAAAAAAAGGCAAGTAAATAGCGCCTCTCTCCAATCTGTTCACTTTTTGACACTTTTCAGTAACAATCAAGTAGGCAAAACAAAAAGTGTGCCCAAAACACACTGTACTCTTTAACAGGCCCATTGTTTAACTGTGATGAGCCTCAAACACAAACAATTCCTCAATTGTGTATTGAAGAAGACCAGAGGTAGCTACATACGACAGAAATAAAGAGGTGGTATCTGGAACCAGTCAGTCTAACTGGTGGAAATGAATTTATTATTACCTACTGGGACCAACTGTGGCACAGAAGTGAAAAACACATTACCAGAAAACATGGTTCATGATTCAAAATATTACTTAAGTTTTAAATGTGTTTCCAGGAGCTTATTACTATAATAACATTGACCAGAACTCTAATAATCTCTTCATGAGCTGACACCATTGCATCCCAAACCTTAGAAACCTCTGTGAGCATACATAAATATAGACGAAACAAGTAAAACTACCTGCAGGTGCCGCCACACACTGAGACAGAGGCTCCACACTGGGAAGGAAGTGATGCGTTCACCTGGTGAGTATGCCAGTCAGAACGTCAGGCCAAGACGGCAAAGCGCCAAAGCAAGGGCACGACGCAGAGAGGTGCAGAAACGCAGGGAGGACTTGTAAGGAGACTGCACCCAATTCAGATTAACACAAGTCCATGGGACCGATTAAAAGATTTATGCCATGGGGCCAGGGAGATGGCTCAATGGGCAAAGATACTTTCTGCCAAGCCTGACAACTTGGTTCTTTCTATCTCCAGAAACTACATGGTGCAGAGAATGCCTACACCTATCTACAAACTGTCCTCTGACTTACACACACACACACACACACACACAAATTAAATAAATGGAAAAGCAAAAGCTTTAAAATTTTAGTACACAAAGCTAGTAAATGAAACGAGATTTCAGTGAATCCAAAAACAAACTGAAAATAGACACTCTAAAGAGTGAGTGGGCCAAGCCTACTAATTCTCAATGATGTTTGACTAGACCTACTACGCTTCTACTTTGATGGGAGCCAGAAGGAGATAGGCAACAATGCCAGACTTTGCCTAAGTCTGAAAGCTATACTATAAGTCCCTTTTACATAAAGAGGATCTAAAAAGCTACAGTCTACAGGGACAAATTAAAAATAAACCTCTCTGGCATAAAAGGAAAAAACCTTAACTACTTCCACCATCCTTTGATTGCTGTGTAGTGAAGGTTGGCCTTCAACTTGTGATTCTCCTGAACACTGAGGATGCAGAAATGAACCACCACACCCATTCTGACAAGTCAAAAACAGAGCAAGCCAGTATAAAACCTCTTCAGGAAAATGAGCTTTAAACTCTTATCAACTAATACTCATGGATACATACATACATTGGCAACAGGGTCTGGTGTATCAGGCTGACTTGAAACTTGTTATTTATGGAGTATGATATTCAACTGTTTAGACAGAGTCTCACCCTTTAGCTCTCAAAGTCAAGTGTTGGGATTAGGCATAGCCACCAAGTCTGGCAACTTTAAACTTCTGTCTTCCTGCTTCCATTTTCCAAGTGCTGGGATTACAGGTGTGCTTGACCACAGCTACTTTTTAAGGTTTATTTTCTGTGTATAAATGTTTGCCTGCATGTAAATGTATGAGTACCCCATATATGCCTGGTGCTGATGGAGGTCGGGGGCATCCGATCTCCTGGATCTGGAGTTACGGACAGACCACTGTGAGCCGCCATGTGGAGGGCAGAAACTGAAATGTGTACGGCTGAACAAAGCTGACTGAACAGTGACTGCTAACTTTCATCTTGTCTTCATATATTCAATGACAACTACAATGGGAACTTTCTGTACTGCATATTAAACAAACAGACCAAATTAGGACAATGCCACTATATTACCTAATATGATGTATCTTATTTCCTCTCCTGAGGGGGAAGACACTAACTTTATAGGTTTACAGAGGGAGGATGGAAAGGCTCCCAACATAGTCCAAGGTGGACCTGAACCGTCCACCTGCCTGCCTCAGCTACAGATTGCTGGGATCACATGTGTGCCACCATGTCTGGCATATCTTTTTTGAATTATCTAGAAGTACATAGCAAGGTATTACACAGACAACAAAACCTGAAAATGTTTTTCAGATAAACAATGATAGCCACATTAAGCAAACTGCTCCCATTCATTCAAGTTGTATCTTGAAAACAAAGTGAACCTTTCCTTTAGTCACCAGCAAACTGATCAACACTATGATTTGTCTGTTCTTTCACACAAGCAGGGTGGGGAATGGCAGATGTGGAAAGTATGTTGAAGTTTCGCCAGCTACTTTCCTTGTTGCTGTGATAAAATCCCCAATAAAAAGAGCTTACAGAAGAAAGGTTTATTTTGCCTCACAGTTTGAGGGTACAGCCCATTGTGGTAGGGAAGGTGTGGTGGCAGGAAATGAGGCTGCTGGCCACACTGAAGTCACATTCAGGAGGCAGAGCCAAAACCCTAGTTCTCAGCTTCTTTCTCCTTTTTTATTCAGTCTAGGATACTAGCCCATGGGATGGTGGTGTCCAGAGTTAGGATGGTTCTTCCCACAACACACTAAGTCCAGATACCCCTCTCACAGATACACAGAGTTTTGTTTCCATGGTTATTATAAATCCTGTCAGGGTCACAACCAATGTTAACCATCACATCATCTAAATAAATTTCTATTACAAAACTCTTTTGTCTCCAAGTGTTATTTATCACGAATAATTGCCTATAAAATTCAAGAAAAGGTTAAAGGCTATCATTGATTGATTGATTTTTTTTTCCCCCCAAGATAGGATTTCTCTGTAGCTCTGGCTGTCCTGGAACTCACTTTGTTGACCAGGCTGGCCTCAAAATCAGAGATTCGCGTGTCTCCGCTCCCTGGTGTGCACCACTACCACCTGGCTGAGACTAGCTTGGCTGAAACTGTCATTTATAATAACATTAAAAGTAGAAAGTTCCTATGACACATTCTCAATTCACTTATTATTCCTCTTATCGCATTTTAATTATTGCATGATACCCCAACACCAAAAGAAAAGTTTTTAACCATGTCATTTCTTTATTGAACTGGTTGAAACAATTTGCCATTCATGTCTTTAAAAAGTAGTACTTATTTAAAAATATTACATGTAAGTCAGGAGGAAAGGATACTTTAAACGAGTAGCATCATTCAATGCACACTGCAAGTTTCCGAGCCCCCAATTTAGCCACCTGACTCCTTTACTTCACATTGACTGCAATCAGTCCAGTTCAACAGCCACCTCACTAAGCTGGACATCACGTTACAGCCCCATGGTGAAGTGAGTCTTCCTGGAACTAGAAGCCTGCTGAGACCAGTAGATTTTGTTTACTGTTTAAAACCTTAAAAGACTCCATGGTGCCTATGAACTCAGTGGGGTGCCCTAGATTCTACACATGGCTTGGGAACTGTGGGCTAATAGGTCTAAAAGGGGAAAATGTACTGAAAGACATTAAAGCCCTAGGTGGAAAGAGACATTAATGTTTATGAAGTTACTCAAAATTGGAAAGAATTTTCCTCAAACCGATCTACAGATACCTTCCAATCCTCATCAATTCTATGATGCCTCTGTGAAACAATGGGACCAATTCTAAAACATATGGGAGACCAAAGGCTCAGGATGCCTTGGAAGAATAAGTATATAGTATATAATTATGTTTAGCTCACCTTAATAGGAAAACATTTTATAGTATAAAATTAGTTTCTGATACTGTGTTACTTGTAGCTTTTCAGATCCTCTGGGCTCATCTTGCTCAAGCTACTACCCCAGCAAACAGCTTTTTGTTGAGGTCAACTTTTTTATTCAGGTACAGCATAGTAACAATTCACAACACTGCCATGTTATGTTGCACCCACACATAAAATCTGGTAGTGCACACTGTGTTGGATGGGACAATGCAGAAGCTACTGGTTACACTTCCCTTTAGGTGCTATTACTCGTTCCAGGGTTCACTCCCCCACTCTGTCTAACTCTGCTTAGAGGGATCCAGGCAAAGGAACAGATCTACGGTCACATTCATTCCCTCTCCCTCTCTCACTTGCAAGTGAAGGTACACGGGCAGGGGTATACCATGGGACATACAGTAACTTCCATGATGAGGTGTTTTCTATGCTTGTTTTATTGTGTGTTTGTGTGTTATTTTAGGGGGGAATATTAAGGACGGAGGGCTAATATGAGGGGACAGGGAGATGAATGGGACTGGGATATATAATGTGAAACTCACAAGGTAAAAACAAACAACAAACAAACAAGCAAGCAAACAACCCCCACCCCAAAAATGTTTCAGGTCAGCCTGAGCTATATAACAAGACACCTCTTTTCATTTTGACATTTTTATTATTTTGTTTGGAATAATAATAATGATGATAATGATAGTAATAATAATTTTTTAAGGAGAAGAGGGCTAGAGAGATAGCTGAGTGGTTAAGAGCACAAGTTGCTCTTGAGTCAAATCCCCCATCCACATGAGTAACTCTAGTTTTAGGGGATCATATGCCCCTCCTCTGGTCTCTATGGGCACAGCAATGCACAGACATCTATGCAGGCAAAACACTACATATAAAATAAAATTTTTTTTTTATTTTATGAAAAAAATAACTAGGCTCTGCAGAATATACCAATGTTCCTTCTTTTCCTTTTTTTTTTTTTTTTTTAAATTTATTTTTTTTTTGTATACAAGTACACTGTAGCTGTTTTCAGACCAGAAGAGGGTATCGGATCCCATTACAGATGGTTGTGAGCCACCATGTGGTTGCTGGGAATCGAACTCAGGACCTCTGGAAGAGCAGTCAGTGCTCTTAACCACTGAGCCATCTTTCCAGTCCTATACCAATGTTTCTAAAACAAGTTTTATAAGTTCTAACCCTGTCCTGAAAGGTGTTGCACGTGTGGCTGCTGTGTCACCTGTGTATGAGTAGGTGACAGAGAAGACAGGCTATGTGTAGTCTCAGTGTTCTGACTTGTGAACACCTGCATAATTAGGACCCTAACATTTCCAGAAAACAGCGAGGCTGAGATAACAATCCTGTGCCAGGGGGACATGGACAGGGAGCTTGCCTGAGATGACCACCAATCTGGTACCAGGAGGGCCTTGGAGGGCAGGCCATACCCAAGATAAACCCTGCCTGGTACCAGTACGTGAGCACGGCATAGCACTCTGGACAACCCCAGTCACTCAGAGGTCCAGGTGCCACTAAGCAGAGCAAGTAGGTGGAGAAATGGAAGAGAAAGAGAAACTGAAGGATGTGGGCACAATAAAGAGAGGCAGCACTGGAGAGCCGAGGGTAGTGAGGAACGGCCTGATGTGAAGTAGCTGGTGATGCCACCTGAGACCCTTGAGGGGTCCTGGCCTGTGCTGCTACTAGGGTCATATGTGTCCATGGCCCTGCAGCAGCAGGGTCTGTTTCCACCAAAGGCCAGGCTGATGTCCCTGGTCAGGGTTGCTGCTTGGGGACATGCTGATGTCTGAAGGTTGTGCAGAACTGGCCCCACCCCTCATCTGGGTATCATGGGAGAGTTGGCCCTAGGGGTATGAGAACAGAAGAGCTGCCCCTGCCCTTAGCCAGCTGTAGTACCGGGGAGAGCAGGCTCAACAT